>NC_081358.1:45037579-45343490 GCF_030684315.1 Stegostoma tigrinum
GCCTGGATTGGTAGGACCGAAAGGTCTGCTACCGTATTGTATGACTCTATGATTCTTCCTTGTCACAAAATCTGATGGATAAAAGTAGATCCCTTTTCAGGCAAAATGCTCTCCATATCCGGATACCAGAAATTTTGCTGTCTATTTCATTGTATTACAGAATCAAAGGGCCAGATTAAATGACAATATATCCCTATAAATGTTCTCTTGAATTTACTTAAGATACTTCAGCTGCATTCCTGATGACTATCTATGCAGCACTGAAGTCTCATAACATTAATCCCTGGCTGATACTGTGAAGAAGCCTCATCATAAAGAAGACATTAAGAACCCAGCAATTCTCATTGTATGTTCTGTATAATGGAGTATTTCAAAAGTACAGGCCTTAGTAGAAAAAAAGTTGATAGCACAGACGTTGATCAGAGTGGTAGGATTTATGGGAAGAATTAATAAAATACATCATGGCCAAGACAATCAATAAAGAGAGAGGGAGAAACCACAAAAAAAGGTAGATAATGAAGATGACTAAGAGCAAGAAAACAGAAAGTGAAGAGATTGGTGATATATAAATTAATATCATGAAAAAAATCAACACATTATGGACTAAAACTCACTGGAATAAAAGGTCATTTTGAACAGAGAAAAATATTCATGCTATATGTCTGATGTTGAGCTCAAAAGCACACAGACTTCTAAACAAATCTTAGTGCATTCAGAAATACGTAGCGACAGGTGAGTGATAACCGTGCACAGTTACGTTGTAATAAAAATGGAAAGGTTTGAGATGACACCTTGGCAAGAGGCTTACAACTCAACAGGGAAGAAAATTTAAATATTCATTTGTTGTATCAAAAGGGCTTTTTGAAAGATGTAACATTCTGTTATTTGGAATAACAGCAAGATTGTCTCAGACAGGATTGTTCTATTCTGAAGGCTAAAAAACTTTACTCCTCTATCTTTTGTCTCTGCTTAAGAGCCTCCACCATAGCTTGTAAAAACCTTAGGGCTTTGACCATTTCAAACCCACCAAACCTTCCACTATTGGACTTGTAACTTAAGCTGTGCTGCAATTTTGTTCTACTTTCCTTCTACCTTTCTCTCTGTCAGTCACGACCCAAACTATCTTGCACACCTGTCACAGCACTACAGACAGGAATGAGGAAGCAATTCATCTGTCAGTTTGAGAAATGTGAGGGAAAGACACAAGGCTCTGGAACAGTAGGAAAAAAGATAAAATAATACATAGTGGCATAGAAATTCTCAATG
The DNA here is from genome assembly GCF_030684315.1 of Stegostoma tigrinum. Lineage (NCBI taxonomy): Eukaryota > Metazoa > Chordata > Chondrichthyes > Orectolobiformes > Stegostomatidae > Stegostoma > Stegostoma tigrinum. The sequence continues at coordinate 45,038,846 of NC_081358.1, forward strand.
AGTTATTCCTTAAGAGATTGGATGGATGCATGATCAGTTTTGGAACTGATAGAAATGTACTGAAGCAAATCTAAAATGGTCATGACATGGGAACTGGTTAGCAATAAATTAATTGAATTAGATTGCATAACAGACAAGTCGCTAGTGTTCTTAGGCTCTTTTATTGCACCAGGAGCCTGCTTTACACAATAGTTATGAATAACATAGATGAGAGCAACAGAATGAGACTTTCCAGCTAATCTGTTCAGCATATTTCTTAAACTTCTTTAGATAATAGATGGGATCTGTAATGGTGTGAATTAATTCAAGCTGCTATTCTCCATTTATAAAGATTGTGAATGCCGAAATGATACAATTGACTTGATTACTAAATGCTAAGCATTGCAAAGAAGGAATCTAAATCCCTTTATTGGACGATCTTTCTGATTTTACCTAAGAAATCACTGAACCATTTGGATAGCGGCAGGTTCATGTGGAATCCATGTCTGTCATGAGTTAACAAAGTGTGAAGCTGGATGAATACAGCAGGCCAAGCAGCATCTCAGGAGCACAAAAGCTTCTCCGGCATCTGCAGTTCCCATTATCTCTGTCATGAGTTAGCTGTCTTCAATGAAATAATCTTGGAATTATCCACTTTTCCCCAAAAATAAACAGCCCATTCAGTTTGGCTTCATTATAACATTTTCATTTGTGTCACAGTAATACGTTGATTGTATTACTGGACCAGTAATTTGGATGCCTGCACCAATGGTCTAGAGACATGTGTTTAAATCCTATCATGGCAGCAGCTGAGGAATTTAAATATTGATTGTGAATGTGAAACAATGGGTTGCCATCAAAGCACAACTGGTTCACTAATATCTTTTAGAGTGAACTCTGCCATCCTTATTCAATCTGAGCTATTATATGATCTAAAGCCTCAGCAATGCTGTTGACTCTGAAACAGTGGAGCAAGCTGCTCAGCTGCGTACAAGGAGGGGGCTTGCAATCATCCCCTCAAGCACTATCAGGATTGAGTGACATATCCTAACCTGTTCATTGATCCTAGAAATGAATAAAGAAAAGTAAAATTGACAAAAGATAAAATGGATTGATGTACCCTTCTTTCCAAGTGTGTTCTGAAACTCAGCTCGCAATTCAATCAACTTCCTGACATCCTTCTTCCAGGTCAGGTAGAGTGACAATTATTGAACCTTCGATTTGAGATAAGTCAGGAGTGTGTTGGCATACTCCCCACTTGCCTGGATGAGTACAGCCCCAACAATACTGAAGGAGCTTGACACCATCCAGGACAAAGCAGACCCGTTGAGTGGCACCATATCCAGAAACCTCCACTCCCTCCACCACAGATGCTCAGAAGCAGCAGTGTGTACTACCTTCAAGATGCACTGTAGAAATTCACAAAGATCCTTAAATAGCACCTTCCAATCCTACCACGTCTTTCATCAGAAAGATAAGATTACAGATACATGGGAAAACTAGCAACTGAAAGTTCCCCTCCAAGCCATTTGCCATTCTGACTTTGAAGTATATCATTGTTCCTTCACTGTCATTTGGTCCAAATCCTGAAAATGCCTCTTTATGGGCACTTTGGGCCAACCTACAGCACATAGATTGGAGCGGTTCAAGAAAGAAGCTCACCACCACCTTCTCAAACTAGGTATGGGCAGTAAATGCTGACCAATCATAGAGTCAGAAAGTCATGGAATTATACAGCACAGGCTTGAGTACTGTTCTGCTCATCATTATTTTAATTCAAGTACAATGCACCGAAAGCCGGAAACAACCATTGATACTAAATGTAACACCTGAATTCTTGAAGGTTAAAGAATAGTAATACCAGAAGTGCAATGTAGCACACACAGCCCCCAGTCATCTGTCACAGGCTGCAAACCTGGCACTCAGATGACATTTCTGAAGCACTCTATGAAATTGAAGGCATGCAGGAGAGCAGTTAAGCTTCTTATAACCACCATAAAATGCACTTGGAGTTAAAATAACAAACTCCTAAGTCACATACCAAATGTGTGCTGTATCCCCAGCCATGAAACAAAACTGGACTTCCTCTTCAACCAAAGCCCACCATTTGGGACATATGCGCAGGCACACTTTTGCTTAACAGAGATAATGAGGGTGACACTGATGGTTACAAACAAGAATAAAATAAAACTGAAGTAGGATATTTGGCATTTGATCCTGACACACAATTCAATAATTTCACAGCTGATCTTCTACATCAACATCATTTCCTGCACACTCCCCAAATACCTGAACTTACAGTCTACTCAAAATTATATTGACCTAAATCTTGTACGTACTCAATGACTGAGTATCCAATATCTCCTTGGGCATTGAGAATTCCAAAGATATGCAACACTATGAGTGACGACTTGACTCCCTAACTTAGTTCTAAATTGCCAAACCCTTCTTCCAACACCATGACCCTGTGTTTTAAATTCCCTACCCAGGGAAACATTTTCTCAGCATACTTCAATTAGATCACCTCCCATTCTTCTAAACACCAGGGAACAACAGCCTGGTCCACCTGATCTCTCATCATCGTGTAAGACTGCCATCCAAGAACCAGTGTGGCGAATCCCTCTGAGATAAGTATGTCTTTTGTTCGATAAGAAAACCAACACTACATACAAAACTCCAGGAGTTGTCTAACTTTGTATAAATGTAGCTTAACTTTACTCTTATGCTCTAATTTCCTTTTAAAAGAAACACAACTTGCTATTTACCTTTCAAATTGCTTGCTTTGTTTGCACCTGTGATTCATCTGCTACAATGCCTCAATCCTTCAGATTTCCTAGTTTAACACTGCTCAAAGAAATAGAGAACTTATATTTCAGCATAAACAATGTCATCTACCATGTTCTTGCTCACTCATTCAATCTACATCTCTCTGCAGCATTAGTATCCACCTCATAGCTTAGCTCATCATCGAACGTTGTGTCATCAGCATATTTGAGTCTGTTGCACTTAGCCACCTCATCTAAGTCAGTAATACAGATTGAAACTAGCTAAGGGCCAAGTACTAAACCTTACAGTACCTTGTTGATTATTGTTTATCAACGCAAAATGCACCTTTAATTCCTGATAGTTTCTTTCTGCCCATTTTGTTAACCTAAAATGCATACTGATTGTTTATCCCTATCTCATATGTTGGAATCTTGTGTAATAACCTGTTATCTAATGATTACGACTGTTTTCAAAGCCAGCAAATGGTGGTGGAAAGTTTGATAATAGGGAAGAAAAAAGCTTATGAGAATAAAAAAGCTAGTTAGGAATATAAGAATAGATTGGAATCCCCTTTACATGTATATAAAAAAAAGGAGGAGAGTAACTAAAGTAAAAAATGGTTCCTTAGAGACAGAATCAGGACAGGTTAGCATGGGAGCAGGGAAATGCCAGAGACATTGGACCCATAGTTTGTTCTGTCCTTACAATAGAAGAGTTAAATGCCTGAATTAGAGAGTAACCATTAAAAGCATGAGGAAATTAAGGTAATTGATGTCTGCAGAGAAAACATATTGGAGAAAATTAACGGTCTAAAATTCGGAAACTTTCCCAGGACCTGATGGTCTACATTCTGAAAGAGATAGCTGTAGAGATAATGGATACATTGTTTATAATTTTCCAAAATTCTTTCGATTTGAGAACTGCTTGTGTAGATAAAACATTAGCAATACAGCTATTCAAGAAAGAAGGAAGAAACAAAATGGGGAAATATAAAATAGTTCGTTGGAGGTTAGTTATCAGGGTATCTATTATTACGGAGTATCAGAGGATGGGATAGGTATTTTCTAATCAACCTGTTATTACACATCTCTGGACCAGGTGGGACTTGAACCTGCATCAGGTAGGGTATATGAGGGTAGGGCATATGAGGGTAGGACATTGCCGTTGCTTAATAACAGTGTCACCCTAGAGGGTAGGGCATTGCTGCTACTCAAAAACAATGTCAATGATACCTTTCATTGCTTTGCTGAATGTTGAGAGTAAACTGATTGGGCAGTAACTGGTCAACTTTGATTTGCTCTAATTGAAACAGATAATGATTCAGATTATGACATGAAACATTGGATTTGATTGCTTTGCTCTTTGCAATGCTAAATTTTCAATTAACTAAAATATCATGACCAATTAATGCTGCATTCACTGGCGGTCTGAACCAATCATTCTCATCGACTTCATGTGTAGATGGTAACTTCAGTCAATTGATTCTGCCTCGCTTGCCCTACACATTTTAAGGTTTGACATCTGAGGCAATGTGTGATTCATTGACCGCACAAGCCAGAAACCTGGGCATGCACTAGCCATAAATTTATGACTATTCTGGCTAATCCTCTTGGTGGCTGGATTCTTTGCCATTTTAGTCCCGTGAACCCAGTCTTACTGATGTTTACAAGCGCACTACTAAGTTAGATGGAAAACAGATTTAATGCAGAAACAGTGAGAGCCATTTCACTCTTATTGTGCACCTGAAGCCTGAAATATGAAGACCTGAATTTAAAAAACTACCAGGCTTCCAAAACCCTGGCACAGCCTTATACAAAGAGGCAAAGTGTATCACTTCTCAAGTCAACATTTGACCACTGAAAATTGCTTCTCTGGCCTTGGGAATGGATTTGGAGGAATTTCATTTTGGTGATTGCATTCAAATGATAGGACTGAATGCATGGCTTTCTCAATTGAGATCCTTCCCCCGTTCTTCCCTTCCCCTGTGCCCCAGCCCAGCTGCAACAGCAGTATGCTTTTACTCACTGCTATCGGAACATATGCCCACTTACAACCTCCAGAGGATCCCGAACAAAGGGGAAGAGAATATCGTATCAAAAGCTGAATCCTGCGCGGGAGTGGTTGAAGCACTCTATTGTATTAAATATGAATGAGTATTTATTGTTGAGCTCAGTATGAGAGGGTACATGATGTTGTCGATTAGCCACATGATTAAACAGATGACACGGTATGGCTGCTAAGGTAAATAAAGCAAACCTTCTGTCACTCTCTCCCTGGGGGCCTGCGAAACATTTTGCTTGGTAACTTTGCCTGTAGAAGCAAATTGACTGAAAAAGAAGTGATGAACATGAGGAGAACTCAGGGGATTCTAGAGTAGGTGCGTGTGAACGATGTTCTTTTCCCACTTGAAACTCCAGTTCTTTGCCTGGCATATGCCAGGTCTAAAATTAGTCAAGGAATTTTGTTCATGAACTAGCTGATTGGCTGCACGCTTCTAGTCATTTTGAGCTTTGATAGAGAAATAAGTCTGTTTGTCAGCTTTGATAAAGAGGCTTGTATACATGACGTCTTTATACCACCTGTAACCAGCAAGCACCTGTTTCCACCCACTTCGTAGTTTAAACCATAATTAAAATGAGCGTATAGTTGTGAACTGTTGTTCATCAGTAATGAGTCAAGATTTCTTGAGTGCTTCCAGTTGAAATATCTGTGTGAAACCTCTTGCTATCACCTCAACGACCTGCGCAGCCTCCAATTAGAAAAGCATAGCCATAAGAAATGATTTGTTAATTAGGAGGTAGTCTACAGATAGGTCATGGTGACATTAGTTAGAATGAGCCAGATTTATTGATAGGAATCCAAATCTTATTAAAGAATGCTTTTACTTTGTTTAATTTCTCTCCCTACCAAAATAATTTTTCCGTATTCTTATCCTGCCAAATTGATAAGCACACAATATCTAAGGCAGTGTAGACCTAAACTTTGAGCGTGAGGTTGTCAAAAAATGACACAATTAACATTAAAACATAGAAGCTAGGAACAGGCGTAGGCCATTCAGCCTTCCTAACATGCTCCTCCAATTATATAATCATGGCTGATCCTCTACCTCAATGCCATAGTCCTACTTCCTTCCCATACCCCTGATGCCTTTTAAATATCTAGAATATATTTCTTTCTTGAATATATTCAGTGACTAGGCCTCCGCAACCTTCTATCATAGGAAATTCCACAGTTCGCTACCTTTTAAGTAAAGAAATATTCGCTCGGCCTTCAATAGTCTACCCAGTATCCTGAGTCTGTCACCTTTGATTCTAGGCTCCCCAGTGAGCAAAAAATATCGCTGCATCTATTTTATCAAGCCTTGTTAGAATTTTACATGTTTCAATCAGATCACCTCTCAATCTTCTGAATTCTACTGAAGTCCAGTCAAACTCCTCTGATATAAGACAAGCCAGCCACCCACACTATCAGTCTAGTGAACCTATGCAGCATTCTCTCAGTGGGAAGAATATCCTTTTTTAGTTAGCAAGACTGCAATTGCATGGAATACTCCATGTGTGGTTTCATCAAGGCCCAGTATAACTGTAATAAGATATCCCTGCTTCTGAATTCAAATCCTCTTGCAATGAAGGTCAATATACCTTATGCCTTCCTAATAGCTTACTTGACTGGTGTACAAAAACAACTAGATCCTTCCGTACGTCCACACTTTCTAATGTATCACTATTTAGATAATATTCTTCCTTTCTGGTTTTCACACCACATTTAGCAACATTATACTGCTTCTGCCATATGTTTGCCCACTCACACAGCTTGTCTAAAGCATTTTGATGTCTCCTTCAATCCTCCTCATCACTCACAATGCCATGCAGTTTTGTGTCATCAGAAACCTGGCATATTCCATTTGGTTCCCCCATCCATGCCATGACTAGGTGGGACACTCACTGATCCTTGCAATACCCCACCGTAGCATCTGCACTCAGAAAAAGGCAAATTTATTCCCACACTCTTTTTATTGTCTGTCAACCAGTTCTCCATGCACTCAAATACACTACGCCTTATATCATGTAGTTTAATTTTGCCCACTAACTTCCTATGAAGGACATCATCGAAAGCCTTCTGGAGATCCACATACACCAAACTCACTGGTTCTTCCTTATCTATCCTACCAGTTGTAACCTCGAAAAACTGCACTAGACTTATTAAGCATGATTTGACTTTCACAAATCAATGCTGGCTTTGTCCAATCCTTTCCCAATTCATGAAGAGCATTTTGGAGAAACTCAGCAGGTTTGGCAGTTTCGGTAGAGACAGAAACAGAGTTAATGTTTCGAGTCATTATGACTCTTTATCAGTAGAGCCAAGCCAGACTCAAAATGTTAACACCTTTTCTCTCTCCATGTATGCTACCAGATCTCCTGTGTTTCTTTAGCATTTTTGGTGTTTGTTTTGGATTTCCAGCATCTGTAGTGTTTTGCTTTTATTTGAATGCATTCCAAATGTTCTGTTATCATTGCCTTTTATAATAGACTCCAACATTTTCTCCATGACTGAGATTAGGCTGGAGGAAGGCAGTATCCAGATTCCGAGAGATTCTGTCCCTTTTTTGTGAGATTGCCACCATTCACTTCCGGAAGACAGATACATGGAACCCTTCTAACCTCTTGGGATGGCCTGAAACTTGCTGACTTCTCAAGCAGAGATACCGTAGGACAGGTGTTTGTTCTTGCATGTGAGCGCACAGTCTGCCCTCATTTTAAATGGAGTCAAAGATCAGAAAAAGCCAAAGAGTGGACCAGTAGGAAATAACAATTACCATATTATTAGCAGGATGCCTGGGCTGGTTTGGGCGAGACCAAAGTTTCTGTGTGGAGCTTGGCTCAGGTCTGTGTGCAGATGAGGCAACTTCAAGTCATTTAAGGAGTTAATGCAGAATTAATGATAATCACCATTAGCTCCATTGTACATTTGCCAGCAAACTTTGGCCTCTGGGTAGCAGACTTGGTCAGAGTAACATTCGTTAATTTGCCAGCAATACAGTCCTGGTGAGGACAGCTCTTGATGTTAATACTGCTAGGTCGGTCGAAGGGTGGTCTGTAAATGTATTGCAAGGCCTGCCAAAATTTCTGGTGTACCTTTCACCTGTATCTTTCTTAACTGCATAGATAGATGAATGGTTTCCCAAAGATGCTAAAAAAATCAATATATGCAACTTCTGAAACATGAATGGAGATGAAAAGCACCACACGAACAGATACTGAAAATATTCTGAAAACTACTCACAAAGGCAACATACAAAGTCGATGTAGGGAGGAAGTACATAAATGAGCCAAACAGAAACACTGTGTAATTATGGGAGGTTTTGATATTTCGCATCAAATTTGAAGTCTTAACTTAGTGCAGGACATGAAATGTGCCACGTATTTGAAAGAAATTGACATCATATCTGTTTTTCAATTCAGCATTTCTCTGGCTGGTTTCACTGAATCGACCTTCTGAATCTGACCCTCAAGTACCCTGAAATGTGTCCACTACATTGGGGAGTTGAAACACAAACTGGGGCACCATTTTGGAGAACACCTATGTTCTGTCTATAAAAATGATACTGAGCTTCCAGTTGTCTGCTACTACAATACACTGCAGTGTTCCCCAGCCAACACCTGTCCCGGGTTTACTATAGTGCTCCAGTGAGGCTCAGCACAAGCTGGAAGAACAGCATCCCATCTTCCACTTGGGGACCCTATAGTCTTCAGGACTTGATATTGAATTTAATCACTTCAGAGCCTGAACAGCTTCTTCCACATCCTGTACCTACTCCCAAACACCCCAGGCCTGGCCATCACATAGGCTGCTTTCAGCAGAGCCAACCCATTTTCAATTACCTATGGTCTATGTTATCAGCTTCTCTTCCCCCGTGACATTATAGATTGGAAGAAATTATATAGAGTTGTGAATGTTGATCAGTCTATCATGAAAACCAGGCTTCCTTTTATTTACCCCGCATTTACCCCGTAAGCACTTCCCTCTGCCTCAGGAAAGCATCCACCAGAATCAAGAACCCCTCCCACCCTGATTATACTCTCTTCTAACCTCTTCCATTGGGCAGAAGATACAAAAGTTTGAAAACACACAGCAACAGATTCAAGAACAGCTTCTTCCCTGCTATTATCAGACATATGAACTGATCTCTCATGTATTAGAGTTGATCTTTCTCTGTGCCTTCTCTGTAGCTGTGACACTATATCCTGCATTCTGTTCCATTACCCTGATATACTTATGAAGGTATGATTCGTCTGATTAGCACACATAACAATGAATCAAATCAAAATCAAAATATAATTATCCATGCCTTTGTCTGCCTAACTGTTGTTCTTTCTCACTGAGATCCATCTTTGCTCTCTATTCACTCCTTCCCCCCAACCTTCCCCCTAAACTGGGTCATCAAAATTTAAACCACCTTTTTCTAAGTCCTACCTGTTTTGAAGAAGGGTCACTGGACTCAAAACATTAACTCTGCTTTCTCTCCACAAGTGCCGCCAGACCCGCTCAGTTTCTCCAGCAATTTCTGATTCTGATTTAGAATGTCTTAGCCTGTCCATGTGCACAATCATTTACAGACAGGCACACAATGGCAGACAGGATATAGGCTCTCTGGTCCATGGAGTCAGTCCCATGTGATCAGTGCTGCCTTCTGTGTCACAATTTAGAGCCCATGCCCATTACCCAGTACCACTCCTAAATGGTCTCTTGGGAAGAGTTAGAAGAAGCAGATTTCAACTCTAGTCCAATTCTGAGCTGAAGGGCTGGTTGGGAAAATTCTTCCCTGGACCTGTTAAGACAGTTAATCACTTTTGAAATTAGCTTTAAACTATGAGATGAGAGAAAAAAAACACCAAGCCCATATAATCCATTCCGTCACTGATCTAATCCCAATTCTACAAAGGGCTGTGAATGAGGTGTCATGGTCGCCCCCTCCCCCACCCTGATTCTGGTTATAAACTGTCTTCTGATTTGCAGGAGAGTGGAGAAACTTACTGTTCAAAACTAAATAGGAAGACACTTGTCAGGTGGTGAACTGACCAGTTCACCCTCAGACAGTAATCAGCAACAGGGATAGAGTTGATGGCTCAGGAGTGATGTTTGCAGTGGAGCCCAAAGATACCAGTGTCAGTCCTCCCAGTGTTTGGTTGGAGGAAATTTCAACCATGGGTGGAGGATCTATTTGGAAGCCTGAATAGCATTGTTTATTGCTGAAGGTTTTCTCAATTATCTGCAATACTTCATTGTTTAACTGCTGCTTTAGAAACATGTACACTTTTGATTTCTAGACATATGGTGCTAATTTTTTGCAATCTTAACAATATGGATGCCACAAACGGGATTCTGCACTGCCATCTGGTGGATGTATGAGCTCTCTCCAGTTGTTTTCCCATTTCTGTTGTAAAAGTGACAAGTGACAAGCAGAATCAAATGCTACGGGCAAAATATAAGAAAGCTATATGAGGAATGTCAGATCAGCTATGATCCTATTGAATCGCAGAGCAGGCTTGAGGGGCCAAATGGCCTAATTTTGTTCCTATTTCTTCTGGTCTTATTAAAGTGCTGTCTCTTATAGACCACACTGTGACAATGGAAGACTGAGCTCGTAACTGAAACATTCAACGTTGGGGTGACTCTAAGGAAATGGAATGGTTGCCCTTTGGTCAGATTTGATATGAAGGTCATGCTTAAGCAGGCCACATGGTTTGGTGACCAATTATCAATCACAGTCCGAAAAGATAAAGCTCTTTCAACTAGCCACAATTGCCATGCCTGGGTCTTATGACATAATCTCTGGGTCTTTCTGTGTCTGGGCTCCATGTTTCTAGATTCTCCAGTGGGGAATGTGGGTCTCTTCTACTGCATCCAAACTAAACACAGCTACTGGGCATCCCAGTGGAGTGCTACAGCCAAGAACTAGTGGCCTCAATAATGTAATTATGGGAATGCCATTATAGCTTCAAGAATGCGATTATTGGAGGTTTGCAGCTTCACAAAGAAGATTAAACAATAGACAATAGGAGTATCACTCATTCTGTACAAGCTAGTTCACTGAGTCATGTAAGATCACATGATAATGAGCAATAAGAACAAAAGTAAACTATTCAGCCCATCGAGTTTGCTTCATCATTCAACAAAATCATGGCTGATCTGATTGTGGTCTCATAATTTTGTTGTGCCACCTTAGTCTTGTTTCCTTTGTCAATCAAACTTTTGTGTAATGGAACAGTTATCTGAGGAAGAGTGTTCCAAATTCTAATGATAGTGTTAAGACAAAACAATTATATCTTAATTTCCACCTTAAATGAGTCCTTTAAATTCCATGATTTCTAGTTCTAGACTCTCGCACAAGGAGAAACTTCCTCCTGGCATTCACCCTGTCAAGTCCCATCAGAATATTTTATATCTCAGTAAGGCCACCACCCATTCTTCTAAATGCTAATGAGTATGAGCCCAACCTGCTCAACTTCTCCTCTTAAATTAATCCATTCTTCCCAAGAATCAGCCAAGTGAGTCATCTCTGAACTGCTTCCGAAGCCATAATCCAGACTAAACTGCATACAGCACTCCAGATCGGATCCTAAAGTCAAAAAGATCTTATCCAACTATAGCAACACTGTACTTTTTATATTCTATTCCCCTTGCAATAAAGGCTAACACTCCATTTGTCTTCCTAATTAATACCTAAAAGGAAAGTTCAGAACAAATGTCTGACAAATTGCCTGTTTCAAACATGTTATGTAGCAAGCAGGCTGTTAGCATCAATGTTGCGCAGACATTCAACAGACCAAATGCAAAGTTACACTGGAAACTCTGACATTGGGCCACTTTGCGTCAATTAACTGCATTATCTGAAATCTTGAAAAAATCTTTCCTCCCTCAAAATCCGTGACAATGGAATTGAGACTTGCCCTCTTAATTCTACAAGAGTTGTATGCATTCTGGCAAGGACTTTCTCTCAGGTAGACGTAATGCTTATGGACTCCTCAAGTATACTTTTTCTAAAAGGAAGACATTTACTTTTCTCTTCATTTCCTAATTAGCTATATACAAGAATATCGGTGGGAAGTGTCATGCACAATTTTTTGAGTGCAGAATTTGGAGATCACGAGCTCATTAGTAGAGAATGGAGCCAAGGCCAGAACAGCATCTCTGATTGTCTTGCAATCACTACAAAAGTGATACATTCCTCATTCTTGACACTGCAAAGATTAATTAAGAAGAAATTGCATTCAGTGCAACAGGGAAGTTAATGCCAATGAAGGTGAGTCAAAGTAGGAATTACACTAAGCTTTGATCATCACTTCTCCGAGCAACTAATCTACTCCAACCAGGTTAACATTTGCTGCGCAGGACATAGTTGTAAATTCCCCATTCACTGTGTGCAGCTGCTTATGATTATAGTCTTTGTAATTTAGCCAGTCCCTCTATCCGCAAGGTCTTGGGACATTCAGGTAACCAATCTGCCTTTGAATATGTCTCTAAGGAAACTAGCCTAATTAGTATTTGAATTTACTGCCTTCAGTTTTATTGACTTGTTCCACTTCTTCGATAATTAACTAATGAGTAAAGTAATGAGCTATGTCAGTCAGTCACGCTGTTCAATTAAAGTTGGGAATCAATTATTGAAAATAGTTGCTGATAGTTCCTATGTCAGGAGGTGTATGTGCATATTTAATATGGAAGCAATTATGCCCCAGTGTTCCATAAAGGCAAATACTGGGGAGCGAAAGAGGACAAATTGAGAACTATGCAGAGAATCAGGAACAGTGCATTTAATGCTGTGCATTTTGTGAGCTGCCAAGCATTACTATCAAACCAAATAATTGCAATTAATATTAATTGACAAAAGGAAATTGTGTGGCTTCTGAACGTTTTCATTTATCCAAATTCTAAATTTATTTTGCTTATGCTTTATCTTTACATTTGATACTTAGTAATGCATTTCTAACTAATTCTCAGTTGAACTCTCAAAACTCTTCAAAATGTCTGAGTCATTCTGAACTGCTAACTGGAGTTGTCAATGTAAAACAACTACAAGATTTCCATTCTGCATTTTAAGTTTTGATACATTTCTTAATAAATGCTCACACCTTTTTTCCAGGTTGCAATATTCAAATTAAATTTCTCTCTTTGCAATTTTTCAGGAATCATTAGTTTGCTTATTTTGAACAGATTAATAACCACTGTTGATACAACAGAGAAAGGAATTTCATACAGGAGTCTTGAGCACCTGTAAGTTAATATCACAGGCTTGAGTGATTTAAATCTATTTGAGAAGTCTGTTTGGAATAGGTTACAGGAACTTCATTTTCTCTTGAGTTTTAAAACTAAAACATTCCACTTCATGGGCCTAATCAGCCCAATGGCATTGAAATCAAGTTTTTCAGTTATTGCTGTTTCTGTGGCTGAGTATGTCTTCCTACAGATAGTACATTCACATTAATTAGAAGTCATTATTATCTGTTACTTGTCTTCGAATGACTGATGGAAGATTAATGACAAACAGCAAATTCTCCCCCTGCAAAGCCTAATGTTCTCTCTGACTCAAATGCCCTTTAAAAAACAGATTACTAAACGCCATGCAACGTGTGGATGTGTCATCTCTGCTTCTTTATGTGACATGCGCTTTATTGGCCCATAAGAAAATGTAAAAGACCTGAACTCTAATGGCCATAAAACTGATAAATAATTACTGCATTAAACATGCCTATATTTAAGTTAATTATTAATTAATTTAAAGAGAGCGAGAGGTTATAAAACTACTAATTAAACTATTCTGTAAAACTGAAGTGGATGATTGAGAACGTCTGAGGATTTACCAAATGATAAATCCCCAAATGGTTTTGTTGCTATCATCATTCTATTAATACACAGTATGCCAGCGGTCCTGGATACAGTGCCACTCACAGTAAAGAGGATGTGACAAGCATGTAAAATACCAAGAATGAAGAACATAAAATTCAAAATGACAACAGCCTTGGAGATGATGTAAGTGTAGTCTGCCCATATGACAGATATCTACTTTAGCTCTGTGTTATTTCCAGAAGCCCTTAATGCTCTTGGATATTATTGTCTTATTCATATTGTCAGCTATTGCAGCTTACCTCCGTATTTTTTTAATTATCACAGCCAATGAAGCAAGGAGCAGAGCCTAAAATTGCATCATCTACATGCATTAGTACAATTTCTTGTGCAAATAGGACTTTCACAGCTACTTATCCCAGACTAGAGTAATCAAGATTAATCTCCATAGTTATGACACGCACTGTTCTCCAAAGAACACACAGAACAATTGCTCAGGGCAAGCTTCATTAGTAAATCTGATAAAATTTGTAAAACTGATTATATTTCAAAACTTAGCAGCAGCATTAAATGTAATTTGGGAGCTTTCATTAAGGCAATTTGACTTGTAGCAAAAAATCAGCACTGTAATCTTGTGAAAGATGAATACCCTAAACAGAGAGATTTTGTCAGATCAATTACTGCGTAGGCTTTCCACAAAAAATATTTAAGGGCTGCAACAATTTGAAATTTAGGTTTGTATTTTGGTCATGATCTTTGTTGCCACCTGAAAAGAAACGCTTGATCCTACTTCAAACACAAATGGGTGATGTGAAGAAATATGCACAAACATCTCTAAGAAAAAGAGATCCTTAGAATCCATTTGTCTGGCCAACTTCCTTGAAAACCAGGTCTTTGGAGTTCTAACTGAGGGATTGTTAAGAGACATCTGTTTGTTGACTCAAGTATTGGTGTATGATTGAACAAATGGGAATGGAAACAGTGAAACTTGACATATTTTGAGAAAGCAACACCAAAATTTCCTTTGAAAGGGATTTTTGCACAGAAAACAATGACTGTTAGCATAAATCAGGCAGTATCGGAGAATAGATGGGAGAATATTCTTTGGATCAGGTTGTAAATATTAAGGTATTTGTTGGTAGAAGGATGTTCCCATCACTGCCTGTTTCCTGAGTCCAAGGTCCTATTTGGCTAACATTGATAGAGGAACAACTCAAAGAAGCACTTTTCGTAACACAAAATAGTTTATCGCAAGATTGCAATTAAGTACAAGTTAAACTAGTTCTTTGAAAACTCTTGTGGCACAGTGGTGATATCCCTATTTCTGAGCCAAGAGGCCTTGTTTGAACTCTCACTTGCTCCAGAGGGATTTAATAACATTGTTGAACAGATTGCTTCGAAAATATCTGCACTAGTTCATTACATGTTGTTATGACAACTATTGGGAGACAGAGAAAACACGTCTATTCTCTTCAAGATTCAGATCTGTTGTCTCAATTTCCTACTCACAACTATGACATCAACAGACTGGGTGGAGCTTAATGCAGTCTTCAACAGGGACCCTTTCAGAATCATTACCTTAAAGGAAAGTTCTATGTATTTTCTTTTTCTATCAAGATAATCAACTAACATCTGCATTATCTTTGATAAAGGTTAGAATTAGCAAAGCAAATAAGGCAATGGAGAGAAAGAAAAGCAGTGGAATTGCTCTCAAAAAGATTAAAGCCTCTTGCTATGATGTAATCTTCTGTGATTTCATTCAGGCCTGGTCTGCAGACAATAACCCCCGACTACAGTTGAGCAGCACAAGGATCAGTGCAACCCCCAGTTAGATTTTGAGGAAGTAAAGGTCATCAGAGGAAAGGAAGACCAAAGAAGAAGAGGTTCACCTGGAAACAAATCAGCTAGGACAAAAAAAAAGGTTTGATGAACTGTGGTTTTGACATAGTAGCCAAGCAGGGAGAGAGAACAGTGTGCACACCATGATTTTCTACTTAGTGGGAACAAGATAGTTAAGTGCAGAGAAACATTGGCAAAGTATTTGAATACTCGGTCAAAAGGAAGTTTCCAAACAGAAACTATTTGGTCTATTCCTTCCACAAAAGCATGTTTTCTCTCTTTTTTAAAGTAGCACTGCTATTATAACAAGCAACATGCAGGCAGGAACATAACCAGTCAACAACAGCAATATTTCTAATGGTAAACACTGCCTGCTGGTAACCAATTAAATGATGTAGCATGGCTTTCATTAGACAATCAAAGCCAGGCAGCAGTGAGATGACTACCATGGGTGTGCAACGAAAATGTCTGGATTGTTATTCTTATCCAACATGCATGTATCCTTTCTGTAAGCATAACAAGAAGAGAAATAGCCTCAATAATTATACACAAGAAGATCAAGCAGCCGTTGACACACTTCACTTTCACTCACAAATGATGACTAGCTGCTCAAGCAAGGAACTCAACCTCAAACTAAACATGAATCAATGCAAAGGGAGAAAAATAGAGAAGTACTTAGAAATGGTGATCAAAGTTGTGTAGTTAAACATCGGTTATCAAATTCTCTACAGACCCAGTAATTCCTATTTCTAAAATTATGACAGCAGCACATGCTCATCTTGCTGGGTTGACAGCAATGATTCTATATAGTATAGAACAAGCTGTGACTTAAACCACAAACACAGAGAATCCTGGAGAAACTCAACAGGTCTGCCAGCATTGGTGAAAGAGGAACAGAATGAATCCGATATGACTTGCTGTGGTGTGCCACTAGGATTAGGGTGGGTCCAATGCTTTTTATCACTTGTACATATGTTTTGGATGTGAATATAGGAGGCATGGTTAGTAAGCTTGCAGATGACACCAAAATAAATGGTGTAGTGAGCAGTGAAGAAAATTAAATCAGAGTACAACAGGACCTTGACCAGATGGGCCAATGAGCCGAGGAGTGGCAGATGCTGTGAGATAAATGTGAGGTGTTGCATTTTGGCAAGGGAAATCAGGGCAGGACTTATATAGTTAATGGTAGGACTCTGGGGAATGTTGTTGAACAAAGAGACCTAGGGATGGATGTGCATTGTTCCTTTAAAGTGGAGTTGCAAGTAAACGGGGTGGTGAAGAAGGCATTAAGCAGGCTTGCCTTCAGTGGCCAGTGCATTGAGTATAGGAGTTGCAGCTGTACAGGACGTTGGAGAGGCGACTTTTACAATACTGTGTACAATTCTGGTCACACTTCTATGGGAAGGATGTTGTTAAACTTGACTGGGTGCAGAAAAGATCTACAAGGATGTTTCCGGGACTGGGAAGTTTGAGTTATGGGGAGAGACTGAATAGCCTGGAGCTTTTTAGCCTGGACCATTGGAGGCTGAGGGCTGACCTTATAGAGATTTATAAAATCATGAGGGGCATAGAGAGTTGAATAATCAATGTCTTCTTCTGAGAGCAGAGGAGTCCAAAACTGAAGGAGGTAGGTTTAAAGTGAGAGGGGAAAGATTTAAAAAGAACCTGGTGGGTAACTTTTTCACGCAGAGGATGATGTGTATATGGAACGGGCTGCCAGGGAAAGTTGTGAAGACTGGTACAATTACAACATTTATAAGGTATGTGGATGGATATATGAACAGGAAGGGTTTAGAGGTATATGGGCCAAATGAGGGCAAGTGGGATGATGTCAGATTGCGATGTCTAGTCGGTGCAGCTGATTTGGAACATTGGGTCTGTTTCTGTGCTGTATGACTCTATGATTCTTTAACTCTTCTTGAAGAATGTTGCAAAACCAGCTGAGTTACTCCAGCATTCTCTCTGCTTGGTTTAGTATTTCATTTTTATATGAGTTAAATAGTCTGAATTTTAAATTCTGAATGAGATCCTGGCGCTTGACTTGTGTACCATCAAGGTTCAAGATGTTTTCCATAATGTTCTACCCTTTAAGAAACTTGCTATAAATTCTCTCACTTTTCTCAAAAGAATTAGCATATTCAGCAGAGTTCAAACTAGGGCAGAATTATTGGTTTAGAATCCTTTGCCTGTTTCTAACATTCTAACATTTGTGTTTCTATTTGAAAGACTCTATATGAGAGATTGCAGAAATGATGGAACCAATTTGATTAACTTATTCACAACTTGGGCTCATAGCCAATTAATATCTTCCGTGTGTGTTGATATTCAATTATAAATGTATAAAAACAGAGCTTTAAATTATCCAATGAAACTCTTACTTTCTATTGAAACAGGAAACTGTAGGTCCAGGAAGGATTCTACAGTCCTAGTGAACAGACCTAACATTAATACCCCACATTCACAACCTCCCTCCCAAAATGTCCATTCAGTTCTTTCTTAACTTTTTTCACATTACTTAGTTCCACATTATAGGATCTCCCATACCAGACATTCAGAACAAAATTTTGATCAGATTTAGGCATTTGTTTTCTTTCCAGAGGTTTTTTCTGCATTGTAACTCCTGTAAACTCTGTTTTCCTCTCATCTAATATGATTAGAATCAGCTTGAAAGGCAGTTAAAACCCCATGCATGTCAGATGCACAGCAATAAAATGACTGCAATTATGTGAGAAAAAAAGTAATTGAAAGAGTGAAGCAAATTCTTGAGAATTTAATATCTACATTAAGCACTTGTACTTCTCATTTGCAGTTGATTATAGAAAAATGCTGAAATTGTGTCAGATCCTTTATACTTTCTGGAATATACACTCTGTGTGTCTCTGTTTATCCAGCAACCTCCACATAGCTGATGATATTTGTATGTGGTATGAATGCTGCCCTTTATCGGTCCAGTGTATATCGTTTTTACTGGGTATTTAGTCTTCCATAAATACATGAATGTCAACACCTCTGCATTGCAGTTTATTCTGCCCTGCCATATAATGTCCTCCAAATCACGGGAGATAATTACAATAAAAGAACTCTTGTATGGCCCTAATGATGATATTTTCTCCATGATCCATTGCCAGGATTGAAAGCTCTCCTTTTGAGACCTGCTGGCAGAATGATTAGTGTGAACAAAACCTTGGCTTGATATGTAAGACTGTCCACATTCTTCCAAATCTAGTCCAACTAGATACAGAAATAGTTGGCACGTTGAAGTCAACTTTTATTTTTCATCTTGATTCAAAGCTGCTGTCTCATAATTGCTGGCTCAGATATGTGATGATGCTATGAAGATGGACGAACATCAAAGACTCTACAAACTTAGATCTGCTTTGTTATGTTTTATTTCAAATCCATGTGTGCAGTAATACAGTGACAATCCATTCAGAATCAAAATGATTTTGAAAGTAAAATGTCAGTTCACAGTAAAATTGAACTCAAGCATCAATGAATTAAATAGTATAACTGTACTGCAACGCATAACCACATGTGATTCACCAGGCACATTATAATTTGTATCTGTCATTGGCCAAAAACATAATTCTCTTAGAGCTGTAAACATTGATGCAAAATCATCATTTTAAGAAGAGTTATAATTCACAGTAGTAATGGACAGTGGAGGTTTAACTTAAGTTGATAAAATGATCGTTTACACATACATATTTTCAATTTATTTGACATGGTCAGATATTCAGAACACAGTATAAGCTTGATCAGTGACATAGGAAAATGATAAACATCTGAAAGTATGAACTAAGGCACAATGGGAAAGTTTCTGACTCTTCCAAGCTGACATGAGTGAAAGTTGCCAGGACTTTTGATATCTCGATGCAGACGGTATTAACAGCAGTTGGGGCTGCTGTTGGAAAGAGGTTGCACACAGCCAAAGCAGCTGCCGGAAGCTCAGGTGGCTGATTAAATGATCTTCACATTTTACACTTGGAATTTCATCCCTGCTGTCAAAAAGAAAACAAAAACAGCCTCCTATCCCTCATGATTCCTATACCCTCACCCTCACATATCTTCCATGCCCAATTCATGGCCAATAATGCCCTCCATGCTAATCTATGCCTTTTTCCAATCCTCAGGGCCTTAAAAGCATCTATGCCAACTTACTGCCAACCCATACCCCCCATACATCATGCTTTTCCCTTACATTTTCCCCATAACAAACTCATGGATTATTCACCTTAAGTAGATTTCATGAGGCCATTTTGTGATTAAATAAAGTTTCAAGTGTCAATTGCAGATGTGTTGGCTTCAAGGCAACATTTGCAAAGTATGTTATCAAGACGCCCTCGGAAAACTGGAGTCATTGGGAATTGGAGGAAACTGTCCATTGGTTGAAGTCTTACCGAGCACAAAGGAAGATGGTTTTCATTGTTGAATGTCAATCATCTCAGCCCAAGGACATCTATTTAGGATTTCCTCAGAGCAGTGTCCTAAGTCCAACCATCTTAAGCAATGACATTCCCTCCATCATAAAGTCAAAAGTGGGATTGTTTGCTAATTATTGCACAATGCTCAACACCCAATCATGACTGTTAGGGTAACGAAACAATATTGTCTATATAACAAAACCTGTCCAATGTCCAGGCTAATGTCCAGATTTGGGTTGCCATGTGGCAAGTAACATTTGCACTGTACAAATACCAAGCAATGCCTATCTCCAAACAGAGCTCCTCTGTCTCTGTCGCATATATTCAGGTGAGGCCAATTTTGAAAAGTCACCCTACAAAATATCCACCTTCTTCCTCAACCAAGGATTCCCCAGCACCGTTATCAATTGGTGATATCATCAATGCTGCTTCCTTCTCTCATCTGGAACTGGAAAAGTTTATCAATTTCGCTTCCAATTTCCACGGTGCCCTCACTTTCAAGTGGTGTATCTCTGACTCCTCCCTTCCTTTCTTGATATTTCTGTTTCCATTTCTGGGAATAGACTGTCCACTAATATTCACCATAAACACACTGGCTCCCACAGGTACCTGGACTATACATCCTCACACCCTGCTTCCTGTAAAGACTCCATCCCATTCTCTCAGTTCCTCCATCACCATCTCAAATATTCAGTGAGGCCAACTTCAACAAGGGAACCTCTGAAATATTTACCTTCTTCCTCAACTGAGGATTCCCTAGCACCATTGTCGACAGGGCCTCATCCAGGTCCGACCCATATCCTGCACTTCTGCTCTCACCCCTTCTCTTCCCTCCTGCAATAGCAGTATGGTTCCCTTTGTCCTTACTTACCATCCCACCAGCATCCACATCCAGAAGATCATCAGATGCCATTTCTGCCACCTTCAGTGATATGCCACCACCAGACACATATTCCCCTCTCCTCCCTTGTCTGCCGTCTGCATGGACTGTTCCCTCTGGGAGACCCTGGTTCACTCTTCCTTCATCCCCAACAACACCCACCCCCAACCCCACAGCCCCACGGCACCTTCTCCTGTAACCACTAAACGTGCAATACCTGCCTATTTATTTCTTCCCTCCCCAGCATCCAAGGGTCCAAACATACCTTCCAGATGAAGCAGCACTTCACCTACACTTCCCACAATCTAGTCTACTGCATTCGCTGCTCACAATGTGGTTACTTTAGGGAAGTGAAGTATAGACTGGGTAACCGCTTTGCAGAACATCTACGTTCTGTTCACAAAAAAGACCCTGCCACATTAACATACCATCCTGTTCCCTGGCCAACATCTCTTTCTCCACCTTGCTGCAGTGCTCCAGTGCTCCAATGAAGCTCAATGCAAGCTGGAAGAACAGCACCCTATTTTCCACTTGGGGCTCCTGCAGCCCTCAGGACTCAATATCAAATTCAATAATTTTGGACCTAAACTCTCCTATGTCCTAGTCCCCTACCCCACACACCAGGCTTTGTTATCACATAGTCTACCATTACACACTACCTATTGTTAGTAATTAACAGTCCACACTAGCAGCTATTCACCCTCCCAGCCAGATCATTATCCACTTCCTTGTTTCTCTAACTGTTCTACTCTCTCTTTGGGCACCTTATCATCTGCACATAACCCAATATTTTCCTAGTGACCATCAGTTCTGAGGAAGTGTCACTGGACCTGAAATGTTAACTCTGATTTTTTTTCACAGATGCTGCCAGACCTGCTGAGCTTTTCCAACAACTTCTGTTTTTTGTTCCTGGTTTACAGTATCTGCATTTCTTTTAGTTTTCATATTTAATACTGTTACCATCACCGATTGCTCCTTTATCAACATCCTAGCAATTACCATTGACCGGAAACTGAACTGGACTTGCCATATAAAACTAGTATGGCTTGAAGAGCTTGTCAGAGACTAGGACTCCTGCAGCCAGTAACTCATCTCCTAATTCCCCCAACCCCGTACACCATCTACAAGGCCAAATCAGGGATGTGATGGAATATGCTCCAGTTGTCAGAATTGATGCAGCTTCAATAGCACTCAAGTAGCTCAACACCATCTGGGATAAAACAGCCCGATTGATTGGCACCCCACCAACCTCCATAAACTTTAATTCCCTTCATTGTCAGAACACAGAGGCAGTTATGTATGCAATCTACAAGACACTTAACTCCTTTGAAAACATCTTTCACACCCATAGCCTCTATCATTTGGAAGGACTAGGGGTGCAGATGGATGGCAGCACCACCACCTGCAAGTTCAATTCCAAGTCACACGCTATCCTGGCTTGCAAATATATCGCTGTTCTTTCACTTTTGTCAGGTCATCATCCGGGAATTTCCTTCATCACAGCACTGTAGATGTTTCTACAGACCAAGGACTGATGCAGTTCAAGAAGGCAGCTCATTACAACCTGTCTAGGGGCAATCATGGTCAACAAATGCTGACTCCATATGTCATGAATAGACAAAAACAAGTTGTCACAAAAAAAATTCCCAGGGATTTAAATGGCTGACCACTGGACCATTCCAAACAGTTTATCCATTTCATGCATGCTTTCATAATGATTATTAACAAGCTGAAGCTGTGCTTGACCTTTCCGAAAAACCCTTTCCTGGAATAATCCAAAAATGTACTTACGTCTTTGGATGGCTCTGGCAGCTTTGGCTTGTTTAAATGTTGTAAGCCTTTGAGACATGTTTTAGACCCTCTGCTCATTATAATTGGACCTGTTTGATGTGAACAAATTACATGTAAACTACAAACACACAACTCCTAGGCGACCTCTCTCCGCATCTCCAAATTGAAAGTTGTGGCTTTTGGGTTCTATTATTGGATCTTTGGTAACATTTTGGCAAACCAAGAAATCCCTTTGTCCCTGAGAAGACCCAGCCCTCGTGCTTGTTTTTGTGAGCTTCTACTCTTCCATCAACTCTTCAGGTTTCCGAGAGGATTTTTTAAAAATAAATGTTCATGAATATTAATGTTAATACATGCATTCTAGAATTATTAAAATCTTTGGGCAAGAAGTGACAGCTGTTTATTGTTATGAACCCTTTAGAGATGGTTATCATCTAAACAGAAACATGAAGACCCAGTAGTTAATTAGATGAACTATGTCACACAATTTCATAATTTTAAATCAAAACAAGTTTTACTGTATATGAAGAAAATTTAGATAAAGCTAGCACTACATACTTCACACTACAGTTTATAAAGACCAATCCAAAAGCACATTTCCATTTCTTACTTGCCCTAAAAGAGTTTCCTAAATATTATGACAATCTTTAATGTCCATTCACTTGTGCTGTGACCATTCCAGACGTTTGTCATAACTCTTCTGAATTTAATTTGATTTTTCCTCAGTATTTCTGCTTTTTTCCAAAGTATAGGATTTATGGGGATGTCTCCATTAGTGTTTGGCTAATCTAACCTCCAACAAGTCGTTTTAGGCCTTAAAGATCTGGACTCTTCAGCAACTTGTCCGAACTTTAGAAATAATGTGAACTATGTTTTCCCAGTATCGGTCCATGTTTTTTGCATGGTGCTTTAATAGGTAACTGTTTTAGCTCATTGCTCTTGGCCTTTTCACTATGAGGACTACAGCAGATATCTTCTTCCAGCTTTAAGCTGAGCGAATGATTCAGCTTCCTTCACCTCCACCGACTCAAACCTGAGTTTGAGTCTCTACCCCTATTCCATGCAGTGAAAAATATAATTCTTATTTTTCTCTTCTGATAATTTTGGCTTGTCTCACATTTATCTCTGTTTTCCCCTACCTCAATGAGTTACACTTAAAATGGAACTGCCTTTTGTGAGTAAAAAAAACACAGATAAATTAAATGAAAGAACCTTCTAACCCCCACAGGCCGTCTCCATATCATCATGACACAAATGGGATGAGCCAAAAAGAAGCGGAAATTCATTTTTTAACCGTCAATAAAACTCTTTGATTCTGTAAGCCACATGAATAATTTTATCTTTAATAGCATTTTATAATCCTCTCTCCAGACTCCCTTGGTTTCACTACATATCTAAGAGAACATCATCTAATCCTAGCCTTTTGCTCTTACAGCCATACTTTTCGTATTGCTAGAGCAGGTCAGTTTCTGGTCAATGGTAATTGCTAGGATATTGACAAAGGGGGAATCAGTGATGGTAATGTACTTAAATGTTAGTGGTTAGATGAACACTTTTTTGGAGATGGGCATTTCTTGACATGTTTGTGGTGCAAATGTTACTTGCCACTTGGCAACCCAAACACAGATATTAGCCTGGACATTGGTTGGGTTTTACTACACGGATTGCTTCCTTATCCAAGGATTAATGAATGGTGTTGAACATTGTGCAATAATTAACAAACAATCCCTCTTATTAAATGATTGACGGAACGGCATTGACAAATCAGCTTAAGATGGCTGGAATTAAGACACCATCTTGAGGAACTCCTGAAGTGATATTCATGCACTGAGGTGACTGATATCCAACAAATGCAATGATCTCCCTTTGGGCCAGGCATAACTCCAACCAATGAAGAATTTTGTCTGTTTCCCACTGTCTCCGGTTTTCCGAGGCACATTGATGGCATATTTTGACAAATGCTGCCTTGATGCCAATGGTATTCAATCATTCCTCATGTTTAATTTTAAATTTATTTATATGCCACATGTACTAGGTACAGGCATACATAAGTTCAGCGAAAAGTACAAGTGTCCCCTCACTGTCCCCGCTCTCATCGCCCACTGCCCCCTCACCGACCATGCTGTCACCACCCACTGCTGCCCCCTCACCAGCCCTACTGTCACTGCCCACTGCCCACTCACCGGCCCCACTCTTATGGCCCACTGCCCCCTCGCCAGCCACGATCTCACCACCCACTGCCCACTCACCGGCTGCGCTCTCACCACCCACTGCCACCTCACCGGCCACTCTCTCAACACCCATTGCCCCTCACTGGCCACGCTCTCACTGCCTCCTGCTGCCCCTCACCGCCCACTGCCACCTCACCTACCTTACACTCACTGCCCACTGCCCCCTCACCGGCCTCACTCTCACCAGCCCGCTGTCACCGCCACTGCCTCACCAGCCCACTCTCATCAGCCCACTGTTGATCTGCCGCCGTGGCTCCATCCCACGCTTGATCCACTGTTGCTGCAGGGCACGGGCCGTGTGTTAATTTCCCGTCACATGATTCCCAGTCGCGACCCAACTGCTTAGGTAGATAGTTAAAAGGCTGGAGTGTGGGGTACAGAATTACTGCAGAGAGGAGAGAGATAAAGAAGAGTAAAAGAAAGAAAAAGAAATGGGAACTGGCGAGCAGAGTGGACCTCCGAATAAAGCCACTTACCGTGTCTTCATTTTTCCTGGATGGAAAGGAACATGATGAATTTAGCTCTTTTGTGCTCATTTGGGCAAAGGCATTAATGAATGCCTTTATTTATTACTGCCTTCATACTTCCACTTATGAGTTTGAAAGATAAAGATTCGATTAATTGAAAGTAATACGTGGTTTTTTCAATTCATATTCACAATTGGATTGTTTATTAACTTTGCAATCAAATTTATCCTTTTATGTAACATCTCTGACAGGTTTGGGAGAAGATTTGTAGCTCAAGTTGTGGGTGTTAAGGTTGGTTGGAAGGAAACTAATAACAAGGCTACACGAAAACCAACTGGCTACAAAAAGGCACCACCAATACTCACTCATCTTCATCCACATGGATAAGGAGAACCACCAATTCAGTTGGGACAACACCAAGATCCTGGGACAGGCTAAGCAGAGACAGGCATGGGAGTTCCTAGAAGCCTGGCATTCCACAAAGAAAGCCATCAATAAGCACGTAGGACTTGACCCCATATACACTCCACTAGGAAGGAAAACAGGAAGTGAGGCAATCCAGCTCAAAGGACTCCAGAGTTTAGAAGCCAAGGGGGAAAACACACCGACGCTCCATTGGAGGCTGCACTGAGGATGTTACCAAGCACGGTAACGAAACGTCTGTGGAACAACAAACTAGCTCGGCAAGCCAACCAACCTCAACATGTCACAGGATTGTGACTTGAGGTTCTAAAGAGATATCTAGAGTGTTTTATTTTTTCAAAAGGGGTCACTAGAAAGACATTGGATCCATTTATTTAACCAATCCGTGGAAGTTACATGGCTTGGGTTAGTGGCTCGACCTTTGTGTTCTAGACGTTATACTGCTCGGTCTATTACTTAGTTTTGGATATTGCTTGGAGTTTAGTTGGGATTTAGTCTGCTGAGAAACAGAAGCTACCCAGCATATCTTCTGTATTTTTTTTCTGAACAACCCCTTTTTGGCTGTCTGGTATGAGAAATGAAAAAGTTGATGCAATTGATCTCCCCAAAAAAAAAAGCCTCTGAATTCTTGACACCTCCAGAATGAAGGATATTTGAGGATCTTAATGACAAAGCTGCATGTGTTTAATGATGCCAATTATGTGAACAAAGACTCTAACTAAAAGCCACCTTGAATATTTTATACTTTATTGTTTTTCCCACAAGAGCTAATAGTTGTTGGCCAAAGAGTTTCATTTTCCTCAAAATCAATCTCTGCATTGAAAGTCTTCATTATTTTCTTTTATTTGGTGTGTGTGTGTGTGGGTGCGTGTGCGTGTGGGATACTTAGAAAGCACTTATAACTAATTTTATCAGCTTTAAATCTATGGAAAATAGGTCCTGTTTTACAATAAATCAATACTTTCATGGCTTATAGAAAAAAACTTGGCTTATGTACCAGTTTATTCAAATATGACACAAATATATATGTGATCATTTTGGTAACTGTGTAAAATGTTTAAATTTATGTTGTAACTAGTAGAGTTTACGAGTAAACAGACAGTTAGTGCATTCTTCTAAACTCAGTTGTAACATACCTTTAACACAAGCAAACATCCCAATGTAGCAGCATTGTCAAAAAAAGAACATCCAGCTACATAACAAGGTATTAGGACAGGGAGTTTGGTGAAAGATGTGAGTCTTAAGAAACTTCCTAACGTAAGAGAGAGGGAGAGTTAAAAATATGAACAGATTTAAGGAGGAAATTCCAGAATATAGGATTTAGGGCTAAAACATCTGCAGCCACGATCACCGGTGATTCTGGGCACCTCAGTAGATGACTGTGATAGATCATTCACTTAGCATTTTTGGCTGAAAAAGGATGCAAGTACTTGGGCCTTATCTTTTGTACTGATGTGTTGAGCTCTCCTATTATTAGGAAGGAGGTGCACCTCCTCCTGGTAATTGTTTAATTGTTCATTACCATTCATGACTGTGTATGCTAGGACTGTGGAGCTTACGTCTGATCCATTGGGATTGCTCAGCCTTGATTTTTGCAGCACACACTGTTTGGCATGTGAACAGCCCAGTGTTGTAGCTTCATCAGTTTTTCACCTCAATTCTTAATATGCCTGGTGCTACTCCATACCCTCTTGCAATTTACATTGAGCCAGGTTTGATCTTCTGGCTTGGTGGTACTGGTCGAGTGAGGAATGCCAGGCTGCGATGTTATGGGTTACTTTACAACACAATTTTCCTATTCCTGATGAGAGCCTCGTGAGTTTTGAGGTGCTACTACTGTTCGAAGTCTGCCCCATTTAGTATGGTGGGAAATGCTACATAACACAATATGAAGTTGGGATTTTCTCATCACGAGGACTGTGTGTTGGTCATCCCTACAATGACAGTCATGGGCAGACACATCAGATTCGTGAGGATATGGCCAAGTAAGTCACTCCTGTTGGTTCCCTCACCGCTTGCCATGGAGAGTCTCCCAGCTATGCCGTTTAGAAGTCAACAAGTTGCTGCAGTATAATAAAATGTGAGGCTGGATGAACACAGCAGGCCAAGCAGCATCTCAGGAGCACAAAAGCTGACGTTTCGGGCCTAGACCCTTCATCAGTTGCTGCAGTAGTTGTGATGCTGAAACACTCTTGGGTGATGGATATTGAAATCCTCCACCAAAAGTGTATTCTGTGCCCTTATTCCCAAAGTGTTTCCTCCGAGCTGTTTTCAGCATGACGGAGTACTGATTCACCAGCTAAAGTAGTGCTATTTGGTCATCAACAAGATGTTTACTTGTTCCCTTTTTACTTGATACCAGCAGACATCATGAATTCTGCAGGAAATGGTGAGGACTCCTGAGGTAAAACACTGCCGACTGAATACAACAGTTTCTCCACCTCTGGTGGATCTGTCCTGTGGCCAGGCAGTGAGACTAGACATACAAAGGAATGATGATGGTGTTGACTGGGACATTGTCTGTAAAGTCTGATTCCGTGAGAATGACTATGTCAGGTTGTTGCATGACTATTCTGTGGGACAGCTCCTACTTTTAGTACCAGCTGCCAGTTAAGGAAGACTTGGCAGCATAAACAGATTCTACAATTTTATTGTGTTGTTATGATTTCTGGTGCTGAGTGGTGCATCAAATTTCATTCCTTGACATTGTAATGTTTCAGATACAACTGAAAGGTTTGCTGGGCTGTTTCAGTGGGCAATTAAGAGTCAACCACATTGCTGAGGGTCTGAAGTCACATGTAGACCATACCAGATAAAGACAGCAGATGTCTTTCCCTAAAGGACATTAATGAATTTTTACAATGATTGCCAATCGCTTTATGATTGTCTTTGGACCAGTATTTTTGATTTTTTGATTGAGTACAACATTTCACTATCTGCTGTGGTGGGCTTTGAAGCCACTGCCATTGGCTTAACTTAAGGCCTTGGGTTACTTGTCCAGTGACAACACCACTACATCAGTCCCTTCCCTATTAAAGCTATTAATCAGGGATGTGCTATATATCTAGGATGTATTTATTTGTGCTTAGCGGAACTCAATAATAAATATATCAATGTGCCAAAAAGTACAAGATAAGATGAATTGGTCTATTGAGCTCGTCCCTTCAGCAGGATTTGCAAATACATTTCGCCGTTCCCTTCAGTGTCAACATTAAGAAAGGACCATTTTCTCCTGGTCCACTCCATCACACCTAACACTTCCTGATGTCACCATGGCACCTTGCCGTGCAATCATAGAATGTTACAAGAACTCTGTGCCCACAGCCTTCAATACAACATAAAACATAGAACGTAGAACAGTACAGAACAGTACAGGCCCTTCAGCCCACGATGTTATGCTGAGCTTTTACCCTAAAGCTAAGGTCTATCTAACCTCCACCTCTACCTTATACTATCATCCATATGCCTATCTAATAGCTCCTTAAATGCCCCTAATGAGGCCGACTCCACTCCCATTTCCAGCAATACGTTCCACACCCCTAACACTCTCTGAGTAAAGAACCTACCTCTGACATCTCCCCTATATCTACTTCCACTCACTTTAAAACTATGCCACCTCATAATAGCTACCTCTACCCTCAGACAAAGTTTCTGTCTGTCCACTCTATCTATACCTCTGATCATTTTGTACACCTCTATCAAGTCATCTCTCATCCTTTATTGTTCTAAAGTGAAAAGCCCTAGCTCTCTCACCCTATCCTCCCTCCATTCCAGGCAACATCCTGGTAAATCTCCTCTGCACATGGATCCCTATTAGATCATTGAATGCATAGGAAGTTAAAATCTACCATAATTTAAACTTTGGCCATTTCTTTTGCATTATGCAATGGTCACTAGTGCATATGTTCGGTATATATGATGAGCATGGCCAAATGCAATTTGTTTTATTGGCCAAGAGAACAGGTTATGTATAAGCTTCTAAATTTCATTTGAATGCACCATTCATATTAATATTTCGCACTTCTTAGAGAGGGCACTTTTAGTGTAAAAAATATAGCCAGTTGATCTTTGCACAATTTAATTCATTAGCTATTCTGTGCATCTATTCCCCAGCACTGATTTTAGAATGTAATGTTGGCGATGAGGCGCTTGCCTGCCATCTGGAGAGCTGGCGGGAGACTCATATCACCTCCTTTAGGGAAGGCCTGTCTTCCAAGGTCTAGAAACAATCTGATGGCCTGAAGGAAGACTGACAGTGGTCTCAGCATCCTCCTGGACTTGTGAGCCATCTCTTCAATGTGCCAAAATAAGTAATTGCTCAGAAGTTGGCTTAAGAAAGGATTCAAAAGACTACAGGAACTTCAATAAATGGGCCAGGTTGAGCCCTTTCAAGTGATGACTGGCAAATTTCATGTCATCCAGAATCCAATTATCTGCAGGACCCAATATGTCCAACAAGTAGAGAAATTTCTACTATTTCACTATTGCTACAGTAGCCTGCAAATATGTGATTCAGTGCTCATCTTTTACTCAGAAGCTGTTGAGTTTAAGTCCAGAGGCTACCTTAGATTGGAACCTACTTCCTCATGTTCAGTTTTGCCAGTTTTTAGCTTGGAGCTAATTGGTTATAAAGGGACTCAACATAAACAGGCAAATAAAGTGACATTGTCCAATTTGTGCAGACTGTATCATTCCTTCTGTTGCTAATAATGGAGCATGAATATCTGACGTACAAACACTAATGTGCTGCCTAGATCACCCCTCCTTCCCAACTAATGGAGCTTGCTAACTGCGTTAAGAAAGAAAAACAAAGGAGGGAAGGGGACTGAAAAGGGTGAATTTCTTTTCTTCTCGAAAGGAATTTTAAGTGTTGTTTTCTTTCAATGCAAAATTACCCCACACTTCTCCACGTTTGTTTTCCTTTGTTTACAATTTAAAGAGTAACATACCTCTGATTAAGTAACTGTACAATGCAGTGTTATTCTGTCAGCCAATCTATGCTTAGTGCGTGCCAAATGTAACTAAGTTTGGTTACAATTATGAATAGTCTTAGGGACTCAATATTAATCTGAAGGTGGGAGAGAATGCAGGGTTAGTTTGAGGACAAGAAACCTGGAGGGAGAATGGGTATCCTGCAGGTCCTGTTCAATTTAATGACAGGACCTGACTGCCTGTTCTTGCCTTTGTGGCCATTGCCAGTTTGTGAGGCTAATTAGCTGTTGGGTAGACAAGCTGATCTATACTAGGTTACAATCCTGTAGCAAACAGCAGCTGAGGGAACTGAGAAAGACTGAAGTCTGAAGCCAAGCCTAGAGCAATGGAGCATGCTAATGTTGTGGTACAGAACCAGAAAAAAATATCAAGGAGGCTGAAGTTGGGATAAGGGCAGAAAAAATACCATTGCACACATCAGGTTGGGAAAAGAGTTTGGAAATGTCACTCTGAAGGGATGCGATGAACGACCTGTGCTGAATACAGATAGTAAGAGAAAAAATGAAATCCATCTGGATCCAGCAGTACACCCTGTGTGAAGCCAAGAAAACTCAGTTAGTAAGTTAAATGCAGAATGCCAGTGATGTATGAAATCCACAAGCACATTGCAATATTTAAATTAACAACTCAGCCTCATGACCCACCCAAAATTGTCTTATATTCAAATTTTTAACATTGTAACATCCCAATCAGCCCAAACATCCATTGTTTTTGATTTAGAACTCCCCCTAACTGTGTGTTGTCTTTTATACACAGACTGAAGATCCTGGTCTGTTTATGATGAAATGCTACAGAACAGATATGGTATTCCCTGGTGTGGTACTGATTTCAATACACCCTGGAGTCAGTGGTGAACGTTCCATGATTTTTATTGAACTTTAATCTTATCGACACTGTCTTTTTAATTTAAAAGGAACTTCGGCTTTAAGAGGTAATTATTCAGTTATTTAATTACATGAATAATCTATGCCATATTCACCAGTGTAATGTCCCATAATAGCAGCCAGTGGTGGAAACTTTTACCCTATAATATCAAATACAATCCTCAGAATATCAACTGGAGATACAATAACTTGAGAACAACCCATGAAAATCCTTTGGATTACATCAATTCGAGTTCGAATTGGTTTGTATGTTGCTTGCTGTGTTTCTGATGAAAGTAAATTTACAACTGCTAAAAGCAAGAGATAATTCTTGAATGATATTTTAGATATGCTCTTATTACGAATGCCCATTTCTCCTCCTTAGTTCCCAATTTAGCACCAGTATTCGTGTAATGTTAGTGAAATATTACTTGGGATGAAGGGCAGTGTAGATTAAAAAAAACAGTATAAAGCTTTCTTCAACTGCACTTTCTAACCTACCAGCTTTAGTTATTTCATTTGTTTACAATATATTTTGTGCATGCTGGCAAGGCCAACATATGCAGTCCTGGAACTAAATGACTGGCAAAGCCATTCAGAAAGTAATTAAGAAGCAACCATTGCTCTGGGTTCAGAATCAGGAATATACCACATTCCACCCCGACGTCTTGAGGACTTTGGTGAACGAGGTCAGTTTCAGGGCTTCCACTACAGAAAGAAACTTTCAATCCCAAGTTTCATTCATTAAATTTACACCCCACCAGCTGCCATAATGGGATTTGAAACCACAACTTCAGAGGAATAGCTAGGAATATCAGAATTATTAGTCTAATGAAACTGTGCCAACATCTCTCTTCAGCATACTTTCGTTCACTCCCTGTTTGTTGCTACTGATTTTTTCTGACCTTTTCATGATTGGTAAATTATTAGGACATTGTAGACTAACTTCTCGGAAGTACATCAATATTTTCATTTCCATGAACAGGGTTGGTATGTGTCCAGTGCTCACATAACTGCAGTACCAAAGATCTGTTTCACAATTCTTTGGAAAAGCCTTGTCACATTGATGCACAATGGACCGTTGTAAGTTGCATATTCTACATTCTTAAACATGACCTGCATTTTTGAATTTATTGCCTAATGTCAGGAATGGTTCAAATAAGTGCTGGTTTGCACTCGCAACATATAGTGCTGGCATCAGAGGAGCTTTGTGCTCTATAAGTGGATCTGCAAAAATTATGTTTACGTGTCTGTCAAGGTCTTGGACACATGCAGGATTTAAAGAAATCAACATCATTTTGGAAACTTCATTCATTTCAATAGCTTATTCACAAATAAAATTCCTTTCACTTTCTCTGAACCAAATGCAGACATGTAATTTTGAACTATGGCTTTTGATGCTGTATAACCACAAGCAAAAAAATTGTTTTCCTTATTCCCAGAATCCCTACAGTGCAGAAGCAGACTGTTTGGCCCATTGGGATGCTGAAGAACATACCATCCACAACCCCTCCCATGTAACTTTGCATTTCCTGTAGCTAATCCTGCTAACCTACATGTCCCTGGACACCATGGGCAATTTAGCCAATCCACCTAACCCACAAGTCTTTGGACAGTGGAAGGAAACCCACACAGACACAGGGAGAATGTGCAAACTCCACGCAGACGGTTGCCCAAGGTTGGAATTAAAACTGGGTCCCTGCTTCTGTGAGTGAGCCCCCAGGCCATTCTTTGGTGGCAAGAACAGAAAGGCAGATTACTATCTCAATGGAGTCAAGTTAGGTAAAGGGGAAGCACAACGAGATCTAGGTGTTCTTGTACATCAGTCAATGAAAGCATGCATGCAGGTACAGCAGCTAGTGAAGAAAGCTAATAGAATGCTGGCTTTCATCACAAGAGGAATTGAGTATAGGAGCAAAGAGGTCCTTCTGCAGCTGTACAGGGCCATGGTGAGACTGCACTTGGAGTATTGTGTGCAGTTTTGGTCTCCAAATTTGAGGAAGGACATTCTTGCTATTGAGGGAGTGCAGCGTAGGTTCACAAGGTCAATTCCCGGAATGGCAGGACTATGATATGTTGAAAGATTGGAGCGACTGGGCTTGTATACACTTGAGTTTAGGAGGATGAGAGAGGATCTGATTGAGGCGTATAAGATTATTAAGGGATTGGACAATGTGGAGGTTGGAAGCATGTTTCTGCTGATGGGTGAGTCCAGGACCAGAGGACACAGTTTAAAAATAAGGAGTAGGCCATTTAGAACAGAGTTGAGGAAAAACTTCTTCACCCAGAGAGTGGTGGATATATGGAATGCTCTGCCCCAGAAGGCAGTGGAGGCCAACGCTCTGGATGCTTTCAAGAAAGAGATAGACAGAGCTCTTAAAGATAGTGGAATCAAGGGTTATGGGGATAAGGCAGGGACAGGATAGTGATTGTGGATGATCAGCCATGATCATAATGAATGGTGGTGCTGGCTCGAAGGGCTGAATGGCCTACTCCAGCACCTATTGTCTATTGTCTATTGTCTTTCATCCTGTGGAAAGTTGATGTCCCTTGCATTTTATAACTGAAAGGTAAATGGCCTTAATGAGTTTTGATTCATTCCAAAGCCTCAAAAGGCTAGAATATGTTATTTCTCAAAATGAGCCAAAAAATCCAATGGCCAGCTGTGGAGGGCAAACCTGATAGAATTGAGCCAATTTTCAAAAAGTACTTTGCAAGAAATTATGTCTGTTTTCTTGATAAAATGAAGCTGCCGTTATTTTTTCTCTGAACACTGAACTTCACTTTTAACAATAACAAACAGTTGCTTTCAAAAATGTTATTGGATTCTACGTTTGAAATCAATGGCATTTCTCTTTAAATAAATTACCCTTTGCTATTATTTGTTAACTCTAAAACTAATCCTTCTATTAATATTTGGCTTAGTGCCTCCAAACCAAATATTTGCTACAGACCATACTTCCTATTAATAGCTCCACCATTTAAATTTAATGATAACTTAATCATTGTAGTAACTGATAATATAACATTTTTGTGGTCATTGTGCCATGTTTGAAAAATGCAAACATTGCTTCAGTGTTAAAGCATAGTTTGGTTAAACCTCGGGCTTATGCTACCAAGGATTAATCTTGAAGCTGAAAAGGTTAAGACATATCGAAGGTGGTAAACTTCTTCTTTGCCATGTCCGCAGTTCTCAACAGAGAACAAAGGAGGGATGTGCCCAATGAACTCTGGTCCCAAATTTAATTGAAAATATGAAGCAGTTTAATAATAATTTGTTATTACCTAATAATTTGACCACCTGCATTGATTTTGCATGCTTGAGTGGGTTGGGAAGTGGTTTTTCAGGGATTGGCCATTATTGGCCAAGAGAATTTTTTTAAAAAGAGCTATAATGGGGTTGGCAAAGCATCTTGTTTCTGAGACTATCATATTGTGTGTGGCAGGCTTAATGATACAACTGGCCCTTTCATGCTCACCAGTTTTGTTCATTCAAACCAACCTGATAACATGCTGTAAACAAAATGAGGGTATCGTACAAAAGCTTGATTGGTTAGGATGCCCATTCGGTTTTTAACAGGTTGAGCAAAGGAATGAAGAAAAAGTGGGTAATTGGAGTTGATGTGCAGATGTTCCATGATCTCCTCTCTGGGATTTCTGGGAGAAAAAAAAAACACAGGTTAATTAGGAAGGAGATATCTGTGAAATTCCTCCTTGACTCATGTCAGCAACCAAAACTATTCCAAGACATCATGTTGATCTTGATTTATATTAGAATGCCCAACCCGGTTCCGAATGGCAATCCCCACTCTGGCTAGAAACAGGCCCAGCCCTTGCTTACAGGTACTCAGTGAATTTCTCTGGGTAAAGAAGCATGTGCAGCTTTCAAGTTAATTCTGCTTTTACATAATAAGTCAATATGTCTTCTTAACCTCCCTAACTTTCCCATAAATCATTACTTGTCCACATCAGCACAACCTAATCCCTTCATTGATTGATAAATTTATGGGAATGTGCAAATTTTAATGCTTTGTTTTTATTGGAGACAAACCTGAAACTCACTGCTTATGAGGATGGTAGAAGGGGAGGTAATGAATTATTTCAATTTTGAACGAAATAAATTTACAGAATTAGAGTTAGGTAATGGGATTGATTAGATTGCTCTTCAAAATGCCAACATAGACTTCATGGGCATGGAGGAGCCTCTTACATTGCC
Source organism: Stegostoma tigrinum (assembly GCF_030684315.1). NCBI lineage: Eukaryota > Metazoa > Chordata > Chondrichthyes > Orectolobiformes > Stegostomatidae > Stegostoma > Stegostoma tigrinum. The sequence goes on from NC_081358.1 coordinate 45,074,562, forward strand.
ATAATGACTTTAGCTCCATAAATATATGAGGAAATGACAAAACATGTATTGTGGGTGTGGGAGGAGAGTCATAGAGTCATACAGCATGGAAGCAGGCACTTCCGTCCAACTAGCCCACGTTCCCAACTAAACTAATCCTACCAAGGAAATGGGACAAGTACAGGAAATTGGTATTAGTGCACTTTTAACAGTAGTTATGGCAGTGTAGGCTTATTGGGCCCAAGATTGTTTTCTGCACTGTGGGAACCTGCCTGCGTTTAGCCCATATCCCGACAAACTGAAACCCCCAGTTTCCTTCCCTCTGTTCATAATCAGTGTGATTTGTTTTTGAAAAGGTAGACATATGTGTAGATAACAACGTGTGGAGCTGGATGAACATAGCAGGCCAAGCAGCATCTTAGGAGCACAAAAGCAGACGTTTCGGGCCTAGACCCTTCATCAGAAAAGGGGGATGGGAGGAGAATTCTGAAATAAATAGGGAGAGAGGGGGACGCAGACAGAAGATAGATAGATAAGAAGATAAGTGCAGAGGAGAGTATGGGTGGGGAGGTGGGAAGGGGATAGGTCTGTCCGGGGAGGACGGACAGGTCAAGGGGCGAGATGAGGTTAGTAGGTAGGAAATGGAGGTGAGGCTTGAGGTGGGAGGAGGGGATAGGTGAGCGGAAGAACAGGTTAGGGAGGCGGGGATGAGCTGGGCTCGTTTTGGGATGCAGTGGTGGGGGTAGATTTTGAAGCTGGTGAAATCCACATTGATACCAATGGGCTGTAGAGTCCCTGAGCGGAACATGAGTTACTGTTCCTGCAACCTACGGGTGGCATCATTATGGCACTGCAGGAGGCCCAGGATGGACATGGGAGGGGGAGTTGAAATGGTTCGTGACTGGGAGGTGCAGTTGTTTACTGCGAGCCGAGCCTAGGTGTTCTGCAAAGCAGTCCCCAAGCCTCCACTTGGTTTCCCCAATGTAGAAGAAGCCACACGGTATACAGCGGATGCAGTATACCACAGTGGCGGATGTGCAGGTGAACATCTGCATGATGTGGAAAGTCATCTTGGGGCCTGGAATGGGGGTGAGGGAGGAGGTGTAGGGCAAGGTGTAGAACTTCCTGCGGTTGCAGGGGAAAGTGCCGGTTGTGGTGGGGTTGGAGGGGAGTGTGGGGAGGATAAGGGAGTCGTGGAGAGAGTGGTCTCTCTTGAAGGCAGACAACGGTAGGGTTGGAAAACTATTTTTGGTGGTGGGGTCGGATTGTAAATGGCGGAAGTGTTGGAGGATGGTGCGTTGTATCCGGAGGTTGGTGGGATGGTATGTGAGGACTAAGGGATTCTCTTTTAGTGGTTATCGCGAGGGTGGGGTGTGAGGGATGAGGTGTGGGAGACACAATGGAGGGCTTTCTCGACCACTGCCGGGGGGGAAGTTACGGCCCTTGAAGAACGAGGACATCTGGGATGTGCGGGAGTGGAATGCCTCATCCTGGGAGCAGATGCGGCAGAGGCGAAAGAATTGGGAACAGGGGATGGAATTTTTGCAGGGGGGTGGGTGGGAGGAGGTGTATTCCAGGTAGCTGTGGGAGTCGGTGGGCTTGAAATGGACATTGGTTTGTCGGTGGTTGCCTGAGATGGAGACAGAAAGGTCCAGGAAGGTAAGGTCCAGGTGAACTTGAGGTTGGGGTGGAAGGTGTTGGTGAAATGGATGAACTGTTTGAGCTCCTCTTGGGAGCCGATACAGTCATCAATGTAACGGAGGAAGAGGTGGGGTTTAGGGCCAGCATAGGTGTGAAAGAGGGACTGTTTCACATAACCTACAAAGAGGCAGGCATAGCTTGGGTGCATGCAGGTGCCCATCTCAGGCAACCACCTACAAACCGATGTCCATTTCAAGCCCACCGACTACCACAGCTACCTGGAATACACCTCCTCCCACCCACCTTCCTGCTGAAATTCCATCCCCTATTCCCAATTCCTTCGCCTCCACCGCATCTGCTCCCAGGATGAGGCATTCCATTCCCGCACATCGCAGATGCCCTTGTTCTTCAAGGCCTGCAACTTCCCCCCCGCAGTGGTCGATAAAGCCCTCTACCATGTCTCCCGCACCTCATCCCTCACACCCCACCTTCGCAATAACCACCAAAAGAGAATCCCCCTAGTCCTCACATACCATTCCACCAACCTCCGGATACAACGCATCATCATCCAACACATCCGCCATCTACAATCCGACCCCAACACCAAAAACATTTTTCCAACCACACCCTTGTCTGCATTTGGAGAGACCACTCTCTCCGCGACTCCCTTGTCCGTTCCACACTTCCCTCCAACCCCACCACACCCGGCACTTGCCCCTGCCCCCACATGACCTCCCTCACCCCTATCCCAGGCCCCAAGATGACTTTCCACATCAAGCAGATGTCCACCTGCACATCCGCCACTGTGGTATACTGCATCCGCTGTACACAGTGTGGCTTCCTCTACTTGGGAAACCAAGCGGAGGCTTGGGGACTGCTTTGCAGAACACCTACGCTCGGTTCGCAGTAAACAACTGAACTTCCCAGTCGCAAACCATTTCAACTCCCCCTCCCATTCCTTAGGCAACATGTCCATAATGGGCCTTCTGCAGTGCCATATTGATGCCACCCGTTGGTTGCAGGAACAGCAACTCATATTCCGCTTGGGAACCCTATAGCTCAATGGTATCAATGTGGATTTCACCAGCTTCAAAATCTCCCCTCCCCCCACTGCATCCCAAAATCAACCCAGCTCGTCCCCACCTGCCTAACCTGTTCTTCCTCTCACTTACCCCCTCCTCCCACCTCAAACCGCATCTCCATTTCCTACCTACTAACCTCATCTCGGCCCCTTGGCCTGTCCGTCCTCCCCGAACAGACCTATCCCCTCCCTACCTCCGCACCCACACTCTCCTCTCCACCTATCTTCTTTTCTCTCCATCTTCAGTCCGCCTCCCCCTCTCTCCCTATTTATTTCAGAATCCTCTCCCCATCCCCCTTTGCTGATGAAGGGCCTACGCCCGAAACATCAGCTTTTGTGCTCCTAAGATGCTGCTCGGCCTGCTGTGTTCATCCAACCCCACACTTTGTTGTCTTGGATTCTCCAGCATCTGCAGTTCCCGTTATCTCTTGACATATATGTATCTAACTCCCAGCCAGTAAACCATAAATTTTAATGCAGCCATCAACAGACTTTTGTGGGTTTACATACACTTTCCCTAATAGAATCTAAATATATTAGTCATACACCACTCACTCAAGAAAGATATAATTAAAGAGGGTGGTGAATTATGCAAGTATTAAATGAAAACAATAATTAACAGTTCATGTTTTTTTAGAGTCCATTGAAGTAGTGTTTTGGATCACAGAGTGTATCCAAGCAGTTTTTTTTCAGATTTGGGTAAATGTAATTAAGAGAAGGCTCGACAACAGCAATTTAGTTAATTATGAACACTTATTGAGTAATAATAAAAGACAAAAAAGAAAGGAACATTTATGAAGTAAATAAAAAAATCAAAAAGAGATGAAGGACCAATAAGCCTCGCATCCTTCTGCCCGTCAGGGACCCCTCAATCAATGTTTGGTCGAGAGGCTGAGGTTGTTCCTGGCACTCTGTAGGATCCGGTACAAGTGAAGTCCAATGACTTAGAATGAAACTCTCTCTCTTATACAGTGTAACAAACAGCGAGGTGCAGAAAAAAACAACTATAGAAGACAAAGTATCTAGCCAGTACAGGAAACGGCTGCAGAGAAACAAGCTACGGGTGTCATATTCAGCCTATAAAGGAATTTCACAGGACTCATTCAAGATCATACAGTTTGTTGAGTATCATCATGAACTTTACCAGCCTTTTCTCCCATCCGATACAATCTACCTTCTCATGCAGCTGTTGAATATCATCATTAACTTCTCAATAGAAAATAAAGGGTCATCTTGCCCACTACATGTGTGGATAGCTGGCTTCATCAGCATTCTTTTTTGAAATTAAAGACCTGGAGAGAAGATATCTAGGAGGTTTATTACCTCTTTGTTTTGAAAGTAAACTCAGACAATGGCAGACTGAAATTCCACAAAGGCGTGCTATATAGCCATATCTATTCAACAATGGAGGCGGGTGTGTGCTAGATACCCCGCCTATTATAGCCCAGTTTAGAACTTTCTGGAAGCTTGGTTGTGACTGTGTTGAACGTGCTGAAGTCACCTGATCCTCCTTGGTAACCATTTTAACAGCCATCAGTGGCCATTTTTAAATAAACAAAGGCACTTGCAGAAACTTTCATAGAGGAACTGTCCATGTTCAAAGCTTTAAATATTACAAATCTTTTATTGGGCATGACACCTGTTTACCCCCTAGCATTCCTATATTGAGTTGTCATTATGCTTGTGTAGGAATATAAGGAATTATTTGGACGAAATCATTCTCAGCGTCCCTCTATTTCCAATAATAGTAAGCAACACATTCTTTAAAAGAAAGTATTTTCAGTTATTTTCTCCATCATTTTCTTTGTATGGTTTTTAAAAGTTCACCGGGATAAAACATTTCACTAATGTGATAGAAAAAAAAACAAATTACTTTTCCACGTTTTGTGCCCTTTGTCAGCTTGAAGCATTCCCAGGTCAGGTATAGTAATAGTGGGGGTCAAATCAAAAGTAAAACTAGTTCTTTGTTTCCACAATGTGCCTTTATCCCAAACACAGAAGTCCACCCTCTATGACCCCATTGTGAATTTTCCCATTTCCCACAGCAGCCAGCCTTGTGGCCTTTCTAAGTAAGGTTGCCAATTACAATTAGAGCAAATTACAGGCAGCTTTATGCTCTGGAACAGCATCCACTAAAATCTGAGCTGAATTGCCAGGATTCACTATGTGTTGGATTCTTACAAGCAGGAGGAAGAGAGATCTCTTCAGTGTGGACTGGCTTGAAATATAGAATACAACCCCCATGCCCTCCCAGCCCTGGCTCCAGCATAGAAGTTCAGCATAACAGTTAACTGCACCGTTTAGATATTAGCATCACTTTCACTGGCATCTCTCCATTGAAAAGCTTGTATTTCAGTCTTGGACAGAAAGATGTTGTTGAAGCCTAACTTACACCAGGATGATGAGAAATTAATTAATTCAACTGCAGTTCATGGAGTTAGCCTAATTTTATTAATGATAATGGTAGCCTGAGCTTATGAATATTATTGAATTGGAGTGTGCCGATGGAGTGCTTTGAGCTGGGTGGAAAGAAATGTGCTTCAAAGGATTTAAAGGTATGCCTTAGCCTAAAGTGATGGCTAACTTGTAAACAATGCAAATATTCTTAACCTAAAGTGCATAGAATGATCTATAGAAGCAGTTCGGAACTGTGCATGTAGAATGACAAATCCCTATTACAAATGAGAAACATCTTGAAAATAATTACACAAAGACCTGGATGGGAAGGATATAAGTAAATAGAAATACTTAATCTTCAAAGTGAGCATTGATGTTACTGTAAGCATGCTCCACAAGGGATGACTACAGCAGACAGAGCAAAGGCCAGAATGTTAATTTATATTCAGGCTGCAATTTTAAAAGCATTTAATGGGAGAAGATAGAAGGAAAGTAAAGATTGTGATCAATATTCATAATTTAAATGAGCACCATTGAACTTTTAATCATAATTATTTCTACATATCTGTTTTAGACTTGGTGTAGAGTTCTGCAAGTTCTCTCAAGATCTTACTGCCATTCAGGATTTTCAGTCATCTTAATTTATGAGTCAATATGTGGATGGCTGTAGGATTTTAACTGACTGACTGCCAAAACCAGGATATGTGCCTCATCTGTTTTCTATGTGGCAATAAGACATTTACATCTAAATGTTCACTGTGGGCAGAGACTTTTTTTGGGAAAGGAATTGTTTTCAGCCTTAGGACCTAGCATGTACAATGTAATCATCTTGTATACTCTTTCAGCATCGTGGTTTAGCTGGAATCTTGCAATTCGAAAACCACAATGCTAATTTCCCTTGCAAATCAATCCTAGGTCATCTCTAACAAAATAACTTTGACATTAAACCCTACCCCAGATGAAGCGAATTTGTAAAAGTTACAATTTAAATGGGAAACTGTCCCCTTCAGCATGTGTAGCACCTGCAGTTTTTATAGTGGTGAGTGGTGTGGCAAAATATTCATTCACAAATTTAAACTAGATTCTCTCAATGTGACTGGGAGTTTGATTTCAATGTAATGGTTGTCATATGTTTTCCCACATTTGGAAAAAGACCATGAGAGAAAGGAATGCAGGAGATATCAATTCAGAAAGTTGTGCCTGTTACAAAACTCCTTGTTGGCCAAAGATATTTGGTGTGTTCCGCCCAGCATCTGAAGGAAGCCTTTTGTCTCTGCTGTCCCAATCATAGTTACATGCCCAATCACTGTCTCAATTGCTACCATCACCAACAAGCCCCATTCTGTTAATTTATCCCTCCCTGATCACGAGGGACCATATCTTTGTAATCCTGCTGCAGATATTTTGCCATTGATCTTTCAGTTTAACAGATGGCCAGCTTGTCATTGGCCAAATTAAAGACATTTAGACAGCTACATAGATAAGAGAGGCTTAGAAAGATATGGCTCAAGTGCAGGAAAATGAGACTACTTCAGTTTGGGAAATCTGGTCAGCATGGATCAGTTCAGCTGAAGGGCCTGTTTCTGTTCTGTATGATTCCAGAATTCTACGGCTCGAGGATTTATTTTTAAGACTGCAGCCATGTAAGTTTATTTTTTAAAATGCACAAGGACTTTGTGCTGTGTTTTAAATAGTGAAAAGTGTGAAGATGTTCATTTTGCCTCAAAGAAGTATGAAATCTTGATGTTGGCTACCGAAGATGCGAAATCACCATTTTGATTGTTAAGGAAGTGGAAATCTCCCAGCAAACAGAGATACAATGATGCAATTTAGCAGAAGTTTAAGCTTTAAAGAAGAGAAATATGACAACGTTATGATGATATAGAATCTAAAGTTCTATTATAAAAAAGAATACAGTGTTTCTACAAGAGATTTGAAAAGCTTGAAGACACTGAAATCAAGATAATTAAAACAGTATTAGTATACTGCAAGATGAAGAACAAAACACACTTATTACTCAAAAATGAGGTTTCCTGATTCTGAGTGGTTAAAGAGGATACAAAGATCTCTGTCAAGGTCCCAACAATCTCCTCCCTTGCCTCCTTTAATATCTTGGAATAGATTCTATTACGATAGCTCACACATCTTAATAACAACATGCCTCAGAATATTTACAAATCCCTGTCTAATCTTACCATCATCTATGTCCATCTCCTTTGTGAATACTGATCTAAAGGACTCATTAAGGACACCACCCAATGGGAGCAGTTTCTCGTTATCTGATCAGACCTTAATTTTGAGGACTTCTATCAAATCTTCAATCAGTGCTGTTCAAAAAGACCTAGACTGAGACATATCCTGCGGAGATGTTGAAACATACTGGTCATGGCAACTAAAAATTGCGCTGCTACTCTCCCACTACCCCTACTGTGAATGCATTCCTAATATGCTCCAATATCTACTCTGTTTGTGATACATCTTTTTAGCTGAGTGCATGCAAATAAGAGCCACTAGAATCAAAAAGTCACAGAAATATACAACATAGAAACAGACCCTTCAGTCCAACTCGCCCATGCTGACCAGATATCCTACATAAATCTAGTCCCATCTGCCAGCATTTGGCCCATAAGCCTCTCCATCCTTCCTATTCAAATACTCATCTAGATGCAGTTTAATTGTTGTCATTGTACCAGCTCCACCACTTCATCTGGCAGCTCACTCCATGCACATGCCACCCTCTGTGTGAAAAAGTTGTCCCTTAGGTATCTTTTAAATCTTTCTCTTCTCACATTAAACCTGTGCCCTTTAGCTTTGTACTTCTCTACCCCAGGAAAAGACTGTCATGATTTTACAAAATGCTGTAAGATGACCCCCCTCAGTCTCTGACACTCCAAGGAACATGTCTCCAGTTTATCTCTCCCCACAACTCAAACCCTCCAAACCCGGCAACATCCTTGTAAGTCTCTTCTGAATCCTTTCAAGTTTCACAACATCTTTTCTATAGCTGGGAGGCCAGAACTGCATGCAGTATTCCAATGGTGGCCTAACTGACCCCCTGTACAGCCACAACATGTCCTCCCAACCTATATACTCAGTTCACTGACCAAGCTTGGTCTGAGCAGCTAAAACAGCTGCCCCATAAGACAGAACCTCTCACCCCCATTTATCTCTGATGAAGACAACATGGATGTCCCAGGAGATGCATCTGCAAGGCTTCGCCCATGTTCCCTAGATACTGGGGATCTCAACTCAGCTACTGATGCCTCAGTGGGAACACGGGCCAAATGAGAGTCAGAAGCACCTGCAGGTGGGCACTTCAGTGATCATGATGGTTTGGGGCCAGGATTTGTAGTCTACACACTAGATTAATGCTTAAGGTTCATAAGCATCAGGTACTACCCACAAGCGTCTTTTACCTGCATTGTATGGGTATCCATGCAATGTTTTGCCCTTTGAAGGGGCTCATATCACTTGAAATTGAAACCCTTCCCTCACTGAATGAAGCACTTACCATGTCCACTGCAGATGCAGTGCATATCCATTGTGCACTTGTTATTTACAACACAATGGAGGAATAGCGATCACTCTTCACACAGTGAGCATCAGGCTCAGCCTCTTACCCTTCGCAATCTCACTCGGGGGATCATGTTTTGTTCTGACTTATATTCGGCTGATTTTTTTTGGTTCATCTTCCTGGCTATCTCTTTCATCATCCTAGTTTTGGCTGTACTAACGTCTCCCTCTTGTGTATGTATGCACCATGGCTGTTTGTGAACCATCCCCCCTTTAAAGATAGCCCATTGCCACTTCATCATTTTGCCAATCAATATTTGATTCTAATTTATCCAGTGTCTATCAATTCACATCCCTCTGATATTGATCCCTTCTGCAATGAAATATTTATATTCAAGATATCATCTCCCAAGAATAACCCAAATCTTATGATGAAATAATCAGTGCTCTACATCTTTCTCTATTGACACTATAACAGCTTGACCCACTTCATTCCTCACTACCTGATAGAGGAATCCAGCCTTCTTCATACTGCCAGAAATAACCTTATATAGAAAATTATCCCGGATGAATTTCAGAAACTCTTCCTTTTCTGCCTTTTTATGTTATTACTAGTCCATAGTATGATAAATAAATTCCAGGATTGTAAGGGGCCTCAGGGATTATGCAAGAAAGCATTCCTTTCAATCATTTGTAAACCTTAAGTAGCTAATTAAGTGTCACAAGAGCTTCTTCCTGCTGCAACCAGTGTTCACCAGCACCTGGTGGGTATTTTGCTACTTGGAATGGCCACCAGATATGCTGTTCTGATCCTAACTGATGTTGCTACAGGTTAAGCCACTTCTCAAACTGAAACCTAGCTTGTCAGATCATATTTTATTTTGTTTTGGTTTTAACGAGGTGTTCTTTCACTGAGACATAAACACGCAAATTTGCAGATTTTGTTCTCACAATAAAACAGAACTTAATTAAACAAAAGAAATGAAGATAAAATAGAACAAACTAGCCTAAACATTTATGAGACAAATTTAACGAGTTTTAAACACAAAGTAAGTATATAATTCCATTAACTCCAAAGCACCATTTTTCAAGTTCCAAAAAAAAACTTCCTTTGTACAGTACTCATACAATAGAAAAGATATATTTTCCGAGCACCCCAATACATTTTAGAAACTTGTTACTGTAACTCCTGGACTGGAAACACTAGTAATTTCATGTCGGAGCTACCATGCACATGAGCTTAAATATACTCAGCTTCAAGGAATCTCTTCAGTGTTTTACCCTAACACTTTAGGTTTAGGATTATCACTTACTCCTTGCGAAGAAGTAGTCTAGTTTTACTATATTCTCCCCATCTCATCCATCTCCATTCAAAGGCTTTACAGGACAGCCCAAAACAAACTAACACTAGAAAGAAGTCTCTGTCTCGAAGCCATGGGTGTATCCTCCAAGCCTAAAAAAAGAACTTTCTAACAGAGCTTAAAGCATGATGGTTTATCTTGTTAAGTTGTAAGTTATCCTAAAGTAAACAAGAATCTGCTAATGCTGTCAAAGAAACTCTCATAGACTGTTATAAAATGAATCATTATGGTTAAGGAAATGCTCACAAGTGAATTATTACCTTCAGAAACACAGCAAACTGAAACTTAAAATTAACAATATTAAAAATTTATAGAAATCACATATATCATGGTGTCCTGAAAGACCTCATCCCAGCTGACTGGCCCTGGTGAGTCCATAAGTTCATTTTAGCCGTTGAGTCCCTACCATGGTGAATGCTCTGTGGCTGCTGGTGTTGTTTCATTCCCTGTGGTGCTGCTGGAACTGATGAATTGCTAGCACTCCCAAGTGTAAACTGTTTTAGGGGTCTGTTCAAGTCCCTTAAAAGAGCAGATGCACATGTGTCAACTATTAATTGCCTTCAAAATTAAAAAGGCAGTCTAGGATCATTTCTGTCCAAAGGACATGGCCAGCATTGCCCATTAAAAAAAAGCAAACAAAGTCACCCATGATCAAACTGTTTTCACTGATGTAATTTCCCTCCAAACTTGCCCTGCTATATCTTCCCAATATATAGCGGGCGGCAGAATACATATTGAATGTTTCCTTAATCTAACTAAAGAGATTCTGTCCTTGATCCTGACTAGGACATCCCTGTCTTCAGCACTGGACGGCTCTATGTGATCAATGCTACCACTGCACCTTCTTTCTTACCCATTGTTCTGCCACATCTTGCATCCAAGAATATATTGTGCTGTTTTGACCCAATGAAACCATGACAACATTATATTCCCATATTACCATGTGCGTCTGGAATTCACCATCCTTATTCAGCATGGTTTGTGTTATACTTGTGTTGTAAATCTAAGATAACAAAGTGTGGGGCTGGATGAACACAGCAACATCTTAGGAGCACAAAATCTGATGTTTCGGGCCTAGACCTTGGCCTGCTGTGTTCATCCAGCCCCACACTTTGTTATCTTGGATTCTCCAGCATTCGCAGTTCCCCTTATCTCTCATTGTAAATCTAACCTTTTATTTTAATCATTTAAGAGATTTAGGTATCCCTGGTGGGGCCAGCATTTATTGCCTATCTTTTGTTGCTTTTGAAAAGTTGGTGGTGAGCTGCCGTTTCTGAGCTATAGGATATACCTACGATGCTGTTAGGGAGCGAGTTCCAGGATTTTGACCCAACAACACTGAAAGAATGACCGCATGTTTCCAAGTCAGGAAGGTGAGTAGCGTGGAGCAGAATTTTCAGGTGGTTGTTGTCTAATGTATCTATTGCCCTTTTCCTTTGAGATGGAATTATTCTCATCAGTGCTAATATGCAAGCTAGCTTTGTGTCCTCAGACAACAAAGGAGGTCAGCATGACACTGGAACAATGTCATTGTATCATTTCCTATTCTGCCTATCTGTGGTGATGAATTCTTGAAGTCTGGGGACTGGCCTTTGGTTAAATGTTAACGGTCTCAGAGCTGATAACACCAGTGCCTACATTGAGGATAGTCAGCACCAGACACTACCAAAACTGGGCACCTTGGCGATGCAGATCAACTGATGGTATCTTGCACAGTTGCAGCCCCATGCTGTTCCTTTGCTAACATACTGTGCATCAAGATACTGGGCATGATGCCATCTGACTGTGGTCGGGACAGATTAAAGATCTTCCAAACCTGACATCTTGGCCATCGCATCCCCATTTGCAAATTAAGCCATTGCGGTGTCTTCAGGGTAGCCCTAACTCATAACTCTGACCCTATTCATTTTTGTTAGGTTACCATGCAACCCTTGTTGGGTTTGCAAAAATGTGTGCATGTTACAGAACTCACCAGCTGATACACATTGAAACATGATACTGCCCTGAAACACCTACAATCATTCTGGCAGTGAATGTAACTTTCTTTTTGGTCAGACTAAAATAATAAAGGGGGAGACAACATTCCAGAAGGGCCGTGGGTAACAGAGCAAATTGAATGCTTCCTGGTTGGAGCATGGTTGAAACTCATTTGCAATGCGTGCCTGCATAACTTAGACTGAGCAGAAACTGTGCCTGTTACCTGGCAACTGGCCCATTCTCTTGACTCCAGTTCCAGCTGAAAGATAATGTTGGTCATCCAACAAATTTCTAGTGGAACTAACAGACAGAAGCTTTCCTTAATCTTGTTAGCATGATGAGCCAATATTCAAACATCACGGAGGATCAAATCATCCTGGGGCTCTGAACAGGGCGAGGATAACAGTCTGAGGTGGATTAAAGCAGTCTACCTTTCACTGACCACTGTCAGCAACCTTGTCCTGTTGAAAGCTCTGCTGTTCCTTTTACACAAAATAAAACCTCGCCTGCTTCCCACAAATGCATTCATCGCAGAGCAGTGATGAGCAATGACAACAGGAACAGCTCCATCCAGCAAGCCCATATATCTACACAGAGAAAGGCTGCTTTGATGGTTCCCCAGTGGATGTAATTGCACTCATTATTGCCCATTTACATTTCACCACCCGATTATCACAAAAGCCTCATTACTGGTGATAAGAACGGCTGCTGATCTAACTGCTCGTTGCTCGGTTTCTCTTTCTCTCTCTCCCATGAAAGCATGTGCCCAGGCTCACAGGAGACAGAAGGGGGAAAAGAAAAGCTCCTCTCAGGTTTGATTAAAGGCTATGATTCGAATCGATATTTAATAAAACTGCTCCTGCTATAATACATGCATGCAATGTCCCCAGATGGGAAGTGTTGTGTTCCGCAGCAGTCTGAAGATATCCACCACATTACGTCACAGAGATTGTCTGGCATCTGTAGCCCATGAGTGGACTTCCTCAAGAGGTAGAGCCCCCAAGACAACACAATCGGTTCTAAAAGGATTAAATGCATTTCTAGTGATGAATACACCAGACAGCATCTGTGTAAGCGGGGCTGATGGGATGCCATGATAAACAATGGATGTCATGTCCCCCTACAGGCTGGGATGCTGCTCATCTCACGACAATTGAGTAACGGATGAAGGGATTGGCCAGTGAGACTGAACTACCTTGGGGGCCACAAGGTGGGAACAAAACAATGAATGAAGGATATTTCAGAGATAGTAGGAGCTGCAAATGCTGGAGAATCTGTGATAACAAGATGTAGAGCTGGATGGACACAGCAGGCCAAGCAGCATCAGAGGAGCAGGAAGGCTGACGGTTCAGGCCTAGGCCCTTTTTCTGAAGAAGGGTCTCGACCCAAAATGCTACTTGGCCTGCTGTGTTAATCTAGCTCTACACCTTGTTATCAATGAACGAAGGATATTAGGAAAAAATAAAGAAATGCATTCCTTCACATATTTTGGATATTAGTTAAAATAAGATGACTGGTGAGACTCTTTAAAATTGTGCAGAGTTTCAATTGGGAAATCTTAAGGAAAATAATTACACTTGTGTGAAGAAATTCAAAATTAGGGCCATAAGTAGAGAGCCACTGATAAATGAAGACTAAATCTGATAAGGAATTCAGGAGAAATTTCTTTCCCCTAAAGAAGGTGGAACTTGCTACCTCACAAAGTGGCTGACCTTAGATGCATTTAAGGGAAGGCTTAATAGTTCATGAGGGAGACAGTGACAGAAGGATATGCAAATAGGATGAGATTAAAAGGCATTGAAGGAGACTCATGTAGAAAATATACATTGATATCAACTAACACAGAGAATGCTGGAGAAACTCAGCAGGTCAGGCAACCTCTGTGGAGTGAGAAACAGAGTTAATGTTTTAAGTCCGATATGACTTACTAACCTCTTATTCTTTAAGTGTACCCCTTAGTTCTAGTCTCTCCTAGATTGACACCACATTCTAGATGTGATTTTACTGAGGTCCTGCAGTGAAAATAGTGGTACTATTTTTATATTCTATCCATCTTGCAATAAATGTCAATGTTCTGTTTGCCTTCCCAGTCACTGGCTGCATCAAAAGAATAAAACAGAGTTAATGTTTCGGGTCCGGTGACCCCTCCTCAGAACTCAGTTTTTTTTCCTTCACAGATGCTGCCAGGCCTGCTGAGCTTTTCCAGCAACTTCATTTTTGTTCCTGATTGACAGCATCCGTGGTTCTTTCAGTTTTTACTGACTGTATCAATTTTTGTGATTCATTTAGTACAGAGTTGTGCAACCTCTGTCTCTATTTAAAGAGTTTACAGCTTTGGTATTTTTTGAGCAAAAATGAGAAAATTTTGATTTTTCTACATGTTGCTTGATCTGTCAATTTTTTAACTATTCATTTATCCTGTCTATATTCCTTTGCAAATTTTATAACTTGCTTTCCTACTTGCCTTGAGGTCATCAGCAAATTTAGGAGCCATAAATTTTGTCCCTTTGATATGAATTGTCAGTAATGGAGAGCCCAGCACAGGCTCCAATGGCAGTCCATTAGTTGCAGCTTGAAAACTCAAAAATTAAAGGACAATGGGAAATGTAACAGAGGCAGGAAGTAATAATCATTCAAATAGCTGGCATGGGCATGATGGACTGAATGGCTTCTGTCTCATTCAATGATTCAAAGAAAATAATACAACACAAATTTCCTTAAACCTTAATGTACATGTGCCAATTTAACTGCATAGATTTACTTTATTTGGCAACATAAGTTTCCAGGAAAAATGTTCTACGAGAGAATTGAATGGTAGCTGCTTTACACACTCTACTTTGTCTTAGCTAACCAATCGTTTATTCATGCTAATGTTATCTCTAAAATCAAGAGCTTGTATTTTATGTAGTACCTCTTGATATGGCAATTTGTCAAATGTCTTTTGAAAGTCTTAGTACACCATACCTGCAGGATCTGTTCATTCACATTGCTTATTACTTCCACAAAGAAAAACTATTCAATTAGTCCAGCACAATTTCCCTTTCACAAGACTGTGAACTTGTGTTGACTTTGCCTGGTCTCATTATTTTTTAAGTATGGATTCTATATGGGGTATGTTATCACATATTGAAATTAGCAAGTAATATTTCTAAGCAAGAAAAATGAAAATTGCATGACTATTCCAAAAGAGCAGCGAAAGAAGGGTTAATCGAGCTAACAGGTTCGTAAATTTATATTATACTTCTGGTGTGGATCTTCCTCAGCAACTTAATGTTAACAGGTTTCCTACCGCAACAAGTTATCAGTCAGGCAATTCAACAGGCTCAGATTTTTGTCTGTTTCCATTCATAATTCCTGCAGATCTCTCAAGAGAATTCCTTAACTATGGCAGGCCCCTTTAATTTTGGGTTGAAGATCACGACATTACATGTTGCCTGTAACACAACAACCATTTAATTCTCTCGTAGAACATTTTTCCTGGAAATAATACCAGACTTCAAGAATTTCTGGCTCAGTGTAGCTGGACGAAATAACTCCTGGTATTTTAAAAGAAAGCACTTAAAGTTAATGATATTAAATGTATGTTGCCAAATAAAGTAAATCTATGCAGTTAAATTGGTACAAGTACATAAGGTTTAAGGAAATTTGTGCTATATTGTTTCCTTTGAATCATTGAATCAGACAGAAGCCATTCAGTCCATCATGCCCATGCCAGCTATTTGAATGATTATTATTTCCCGCCTCCATTACATTTCTCAATGTCCTTTAATTTTCTCCTCTTCAAGAATTTAACCAGTTTCCTTTTGAAAGTTAGGGTTGATTCGCTTCCAGCTACTTTCAGCCAGTACATTCCAAACTATAACAGCTCATCAAATAAATTAAATTTCTCCTCATTTCACCTCTGACTCTTCTGCCTATTTGCTTAAAAATGAACCTTCTGATTTCTGCCCATTCTGCCAATGAAAACAGCTACTCCACTTTATCCTGTTAGAAATCTTCATGATTTTGCACACTTTGTTTATATCTCCCTTTAATATTCCCTGCTCTAAAGAGAATAATCTAGGTTTCTCCAGCTTTTTCATCCATTTAATTGGGATAACCCTCAGGTTCTTGTTTAAGGAAAAGAAACCTAGCCTGCTCGGATATATATAGATCTATCCATCTGATAGATATAGTCTCCCAATTTTGATATAATCTCTGCAAAGCTTATTTGTAGTCTTTGCAGGGCTTCTATATTTGTTAAATAACCAGGACTTCACAAAATTATTATTTTTATTTGGTATCTTTCTGTTTGCAACACAAATCCATCCCATTTGTGTCCCTTGTGTGAAATATTCACTCAAGCTCAAGAACAGAAGTGGCATTTGAAAGTTAATTTCATATCCTTGATTTTTCCATCAATTGATTATTGTTTTATCCAAAAGTGTAGTTGTGCATTGACTGCATCCTCTTACAAATTGAACTTTTTATTCTTAACCAAGTTTCGAGTTCAATTCTATGAGCTGTTTGTGAATTTGCTAAAGCCTGTTTTCTTCAGCTGGACGTATTTGTTTCAGGGTTGTACAGGACGACTCAATGAAGTTCAGTTGTTCAAATGATTCACATAGACCAAACATGGCTGGCCCCATGTCCTGCTTCTGGCTAGTAAATCTATACTGAAGCAATGTTATGGTGGAGAAGCTTGGGTGAGCAACATTCATACCCATCCTAGTCTGTAGGCTTTTCCTATTATTAAAAAACAAGGGTGAGGCCACGTAAGAACATAAGAAATAGGAGCGGAAGTAAGCCATCTGGCTTGTTGAGACTGCTCCGCCATTCCAATGAGTTTGGTCCGAGTCGACTCAATCCCTCCTCATATGCCAAACCTCTCAACTTTAGTATCAACTTAGTGAAAGTCCTCTGCACCCCCTCCAGTCCCAATACAGCCTTCCTCAAGGAGACCAAAATTCAAAACCTCTTTGTGGACTCAGCTCCACTTGCCCACCTACTCACCATACCTCTTAATTCCTTCGCTGTTCAACAATTTATCTTTGCCTTAAAACAGTCAATGAAGTGGCCTCAACTGTATTATTGAGCAGGGAATTTTTTGGATTCACAACCCTCCGGGTGGAGAAGTTCCTCCCTCACTCAGTCCTAAATCTGCTCTCTCTTTATTTTGAGGCTGTGCTCTCTAGTTCCAGTTTCACTCAACAGTGGAAACAACCTCCCTGCTTCAATCATAACCACTCTCTTCATAATTTTATACACATCTATAAGATCCCCCCTCATTCTTCTAAATTCCAATGAGTTTGGTCCGAGTTGACTCAATCCCTCCTCATATGCCAAACCTCTCAACTTTAGTATCAACCTAGTGAAAGTCCTCTGCACCCCCTCCAGTCCCAATACAGCCTTCCTCAAGGAGACCAAAACTGTCCAGATACACCAAGTGTGGCCTCGTCACCATCGTATACAGGTGCAGCATAAACTCCCTGTTTTCAAACTCCGTTTCTCTATCAATGAAGGACAATACTTCATTGGACATCTTAATTACCCGCTGCACCTGCAAACTAACTTTTTGTGATTCATGCACAAGGACACCCAGATCCCTCTGCATAGCAGCATACTGCAATTTTTCATGACTTAAAAATAGTCAATTTTGCTGTTATTCCTAATAAAATCATTGACCTTGCATTTACCAAGATTTCACTCCATCTGCCAGACCTTTTCACACTCACTTAACCTGTCTATTCTCTCTGGAGACTTTGAGTGCCCTCTGTACACTTTGCTCTACTAATCATCTTAGTGTTGTCTACGAACTTTGACACACTACAGTTTGTCCCCAACTTGAAATCATCTATGTAAATTATAAACAATTGTGGTCCCAACACTGACCCCCTGAGGCATACCACTAGCCACTGATCGCCAACCAGTAAAACACCAATTTAGACCCACTCTTTGCTTTCTGTTAGTTAACTAATCCTCTATCCATGCTGATGCATTACTTGTAATGCCGTGCACCTTTAAGTAACACAGTAGACTTTTGTGTGGCACCTTGTCAAATGCTTTCTGGAAAACCAGATATACCACACCCACCGATTCCCTGTTTTCCACTGGTCTCGTATTGTCCTCAAAGAATTTGCATAGGACTCCAGCCTAGTGGTATTATTGCTAGTCCATTAATCCAGAGACCCAGATGATGTCCTGAGGACCAGTGTTTTAATCTTACCATGGCAGATGGTGGAATTTGAGTCTAATAAAACTATTGAATTAAGAATATAATGAGGACCTTCAAACAGTTTTTGGGAAAAATTGTCTGGTTCACTAATGTCCTTAGGGAGATAAATCTGCCGTCACTCAGTCTACGCTTCGTTTTCCCAGCGTAGAGGAGACCACATTGTGATCTGTGATTTCAGTAGACTTGATTGCGTGAAGTGCAGGTAAGATGCTGCTGCAATGGGAAGGTATGTTTGGGCCCTTGGATATTGAGGAGGGAAGAGATAAATGGGTAGATGTTACATGTTTGGTGGTTGCAGTGGAAGGTGCTGTGGGGCTGTGGGGTGTGTGGTGAGTGAAGGAAGGGTGAATCAGTGTATCCTGGAGGAAACAGTCCCAGCACAGGGCAGACAAGAAAGGGGAGGGGAATATGTGTCTGGTGGTGGCATCTCACTGGAAATGGCAAAAATGGCATTTGATGATCTTCTGGATGTGGATGCTGGTGGGATGGCAGGTAAGGACAAGGGGAACCCTATTGTTGATGCGGGAGGTAGGGGAAGGTGCGAGGGCAGAAGTGTGGGAGATGGGTTGGACCAAGGTGAGGGCCCCATCTGCAACGATGCTGGGGAATCCTCAGTTGAGGAAGAAGGTAGACATTTTGGAGGTTCCCTTGTCAAGGTTGGCCTCATCTGAACATAGGCAACCAAGATGGAGGAATTGAGAGAACGGAATCGAGTCTTTATAGGAAGTAGGATGTGAGGATGTGTAGTCCAGGTAGCTGTGGGAGTTGGTGGGTTTATTGTGGATACTAGTGGCCAGTCTCTTTCCAGAAATGGAAACAGAGATGTTGAGGAAGGAAAGAGTGAAATGGGAGAGAGATCAGGTGAAATTGAGGGCAGGGTGGAAATTGGAAGCTAAATTGATGAACTTTTCCAATTCCAGACGAGACAGGGAAGCAACACAGATGATATAATCGTTATATCAGAAGAAGAGTTGTGGGTGGGGTCTGGATTAGGACTGGAACAAGGAATGTTCCACTTACCCCATGAAGCGACGGGCATAACCAGGACTCATGCTGGTACCCATGGCCACCCATCTGACCAGAAGAAAATGAGAGGAGTTAAAAGAGAAGTTGTTGAGGATGGCGACGAGTGAAGGAGGGTCGTGGTGGATGGGGAAGTTTCAGGCCTTTGCTCCAGGAAGAAGCGGAGCCCCCAAGACCATTCTGGTGGGGGATGAACATATAGAGAGATTGCACATCCATGGTAAAGAGGAGGGGGCTGGAGACTGCAAACTGGAAATTCCAAAACTGGCATAAAGTGTCAGAGGAATCATGAATGTATGTGGGCAAGGACTGGACTAGGGGAGAGAAAACTGAGTTGAGGTAGGAGGAGATGTGGAGCAGGAGCAGGCTGAAATAATGGCTCTGCCTGGGCAGTCCTGTTTGTGAGTTTTCGAAAGGAGGTAGAAGTGAGATTTGTGGGCCTGGAGGACTATCTGCTTGGAGGCAGTATAGATGAGATCACCAGATGAAGTGAGGCTGGTGAACATAGTTGATACAATGGCCTGATGTGCCACAGTGGGATCATGGTCCATGGGAAGATAGGAGGAGGTATCTGAGAGCTGGTGCTCAGCCTTTGCAATGTAGAGATCAGTTTGTCAGACTACAACAGCACCACACTTTTGGCAGGCTTAATAACAAAGTCAGGGTTGGATCTAAGCGCACAGATGTGCCGTCAATTTGGAGGGAGATGCATTGGATTGAGTTGGGGATGGGGATTAGAGAAATTGAGGCAACTAATGTCATGTTGACGGTGCTCCATGAACAGATCGAGTGCAGGTAAAAGGCCAGAGGGAGGGATTCAGGTGTAGGGAGAGCGTTGGAACTGGCTCAAGGGATCTCTGGGACAGGGAGAGGACTCTTGTCCAAAGAAATGGGCATGGAGGAAAAGGTGGCGGAAGAAGAGTTTGACCCATATCATGCCCAAAATTCAGTAAGGTGGGGACATACAGGAATAAAGCTGAGGCCTTTGCTGAGTATAGAATGTTCAGCATTGGAGAGCGGAAGGTTAGGAGGGATGGTGAATATCCGACAGGAGGTGGGGTAGGGGGATGAGATGGAGTCAGAGGGAAGGGGAGGAGAGGAAGTTTCCACAGGGCCATGGGTATCTCTGAGTTGTTGCATCTGGTGGGCCTTGATGCCTGAAAAGAAAAGAAAATGTTTGTTGTTAGCACAGTGAATGAGCTAGAGGACAATGTAGAACTGCAGAGTGTGGTGCAGTCCTAAGCCAGCATGTTGTGATACTCTGATGAAGGGTCTGGGCCCGAAACATCAGCTTTTGTGCTCCTGAGATGCTGCTTGGCCTGCTGTGTTCATCCAGCCTCACATTTTATTATCTTATGTTGTGATACTGTTGGAGAGAGAGGTCGAGAGTGTGCATGTGACACTGCATGACACTGATCGTTGATCTGTTCACAAATGCTGCCACACCTGCTGAGCTTTTCCAGCAACTTCTGTTTTTGTTTCTAATTTACAGCATCTACAGTTTTTCGGTTTTTATGTACTATGTAAATATCCATCTTTAACTCCTTAGAGGGAGTATTACAGTGACAATCAAAAAGACACCATTCTTTTAAATGAGGAATTTGCATTTTAGAATCAGCACTGAGTTAGTTCCCCTAAATATTTGCGACATTTCCAGAGTAAGAGGTTTCTGTATTTTGAAATTTTAACATTTCCTACAGATCCAAATGGTAAATTTGACCTTCTCGAAGGAACAGTAGCTTCAAGATAATTACATGTTTGTAGCTTAGTTGGCAATACATTTTATGTTTAAGAAACCTTCAAGAGAGGTATGATTTGGTGAATAAAACAATAGGTCAACAAACATAATCACAAACGTTACTTTGTGCCAGTTTTGGAATGAGTGTACTTTTGCTTTGTGCTGTTATAAAATTTCCTTAAAGACATCTCTTCCCTGGGAACATTCAGAGAAGATTAAAATGTTGTGTGTTGTGTTTGAGGACAGAACGATCAAGTGTAGAGGTTCATTGCCAATTGATATTTGCAATTCAGCAAACCAGCTGCACTTGAATATGGGTGTTCCCAATATGAAGCAAAGAGAGACTGAGGTAATCAATAAATTTCATTTTCATTGCTAGCATACCACAGATTGGCTACACTCAATAAAACAGTAATATTTTTCAGTATCCTGTTAAAGTATAACTATCTGATGAGGGATCTGCTGAAGTAGCTTTTACAGATTGCATCAGTAAATCTTGACTGAATATATCAAATTTATCAGTCGTTGGAAGATTGAATGTCATACTGTGATCCAGTTTTTGTCTGATATCTTTTTAATTGATCTAACTGCTGGCTTGGAAATGCTCTGGAAGTTACTTAACTGTGAAAAACCTACCCAGTTCCTGCTCAACAGAAATATGATTGTATTCAGCTATTGTAATGGCATCCAATGGGAAAGATGTTAAGTTCATACATATCAAATATGAATATCAAACTTAAAGTTTAACTTGAAATAACCCAGATCATTCCACTTTAGGGGTTCACATGAAATATCTGACCTTCCCTTCATTCAGACATCTTTGAGAACAGAGATCAAATTTCAACCTTAAAAGCAAAAATGATGACCCTTCTGCCTTTGGTCTTCTGCTCACATGCAATATAATTACTTCCTTTCTCGTGGTGCCTCAACACAGAAGGATCTATCGCTTAAAATGTAGAAAATGAAAGAAAGCTTTCAATTTATACAGTGATTCGCACAACTCGAGGCTGTCCCAAAGCCAGTGAAGCGTGTGCTTTGACATCCAGTCACCTTCATAACGTAAGAAACACAGCAGCCAATTTGCACAGAGGTAACACTACAAATAGTAATGTGATAATCAACAGATTTTTGTTTTGCTTTAGTGACATTGACTGGGAGATAAATACAGACCATGCCTTCAGGAAGAACTGTGCCATTGTTCCTTGAATTGGTGCTGTGGGATTTTTCTTCACAGCGAATGAACAGTGCAAATAGAACCTTAGTTTATTGGTTCATCTGGAAGATGGCTTCTCTAACAGTTCCGAACTCCGTCAATACTGCACAGAAATGCCAGAGACTCAGTCATGACCTTCTGACTCAAAGGTATTAGTGCTGCCACTGAGCCAAAGAGAGAAACACAGAATGATTGAATGGCCCAATGAAGTTATAACAATAGACGTAAATATTGTTTCCCAGGGTAAGGGAGTCCAAAATTAGAGGGCACAGGTTTAGATTGAGAGGGGAAAGATTTAAAAAGGATGTAAGAGGCAACATTTTCACACGGAGGGTGATGCAGGTATGGAATGAGCTGCCAAAGGAAATTGTGGAGACTGGTACAATGCAACGTTTAAAAGGCATCTGGATGGGTATATAAATAGGAATGGTTGAGAGGGATATGAGCCAAATGCTGGCAAATGGGGCTAGATTAATTTAGGATATCTGGTTGGCATGGACGAATTGGCCCGAAGGGTCTGTTTCCATGCTGTATAACTATATGACTCTAAATACATTTATGTCAGGTGATTTCATAACACTTACCAGGGCTCTTCTTTATTCATTCATGGGATAAGGGAGTTCCTGGCAGTACTAGCATTTATTGCCCATGCCTAGTTGTCCTTGAGGTGAGGTGGCATGAACATCTTAAATTACTGCAGTTGATTTGCTTTAGGTAGACCCACAGTGCCCTTACTGAGGGAATGCCAGGAATTTGATCCAGCACCCCTGTAGGGACAGAGTTACATTTCCAAATCATGCTGGTGATTTGCTTGGAGAGGATCTTGCAGCTGGTAGCATTCCCGTGGATCTGCTATCCTTGTCCTCCGCATGGCAGTCATCAGTTTGAAAAGTGTTGTGTAAGGAATCTTGGTGAATGCCTGCATTGCATCTTGTAGATGATACACATTGCTGTTACAGAATGACATTAGTGTGGGGGAGTATGGATGTCGTGCCCATTAACTGGACTGCTTTCTTCTGGATGTTGTTAGGCTTCTTCAAGGTTGTTGGAGCTGAATTCAATCAGCAACAGGGGAGTGTTCTATAAAACTCCTGACTTGCACCTTGTGGATGGTGGACAGGCTTAGGAAAGTCAGGAAATGAATTACTCACTGCAGAATTCCAAGCCTCTGACCTGCTCTTACAGCCACAGTTTTTATGGAGCTGGTCCAATGTTCTGATAATACTTGCCAAGCAGGAAATATACATGGGGATAGAATTTTGTGACTATTCTCTTAATTCCCATCAGAATTTCAATTGATCAGTGAAAACTGTTGACAGCATTTTAATTTAATAGAGATACACACAGTCATAGAGTCATACAGCATGGAAATAGACCCTTCAGTCCTAATTATCCATGCCAACCAAGTTTCTCAATCTAAACTGGTCCCATTGGCCTGCATTTGGTTCATATTCCACTAAACCCTTCCTATTCATGTACCTGTCCAAGTATGTTTTAAATGTTGCAACTGTACCTGCATCTAACACTTCCTCAGGCAGTTCGTTCCATATGTGACCCACCCTCTGTGTGAAAAAGTCTCCCCTCAGATCCCTTTCTCCTCTCATCTTAAAAATATGTCCTCTGGTTTTGAACTCCCCTACCTTAGGGAAAAGACCTATGCTATTCACCTTATCTATGCTCTTCATGATTTTATAAACCTCTATAAGGTCACCGCTCAACCTTCTACACTCCAGTGAAAAATGTCCCAGCCTAACCAGCCTCTCCTTATAACTTAAACCCTCTAATCCTAGCAACACCTTTGTAAATCTTTTCTGCACCCTCTCCAGTTTAGTAATATCCTTCCTATAGCAGGGCGACTAGAACTGTACACAGCACTCCAAAAGTGGCCTCACCAACGTCCTGTACAGCTGTAACATGACGTCCCAACTCCTTTATGCAATGGTCTGAGCAATGAAGGCAAGCATACCAAACAAGTGAAGTTCATTGTTTAAATTTTAAGCACACTTATAATGAGGGACTGCAGTGAACTAGGTTGGGAGGGAGGAAGCAAACAATATGTCATGTAGCATCCTTTGGATAATCTCATTATCAAGAGAAGTGTTAATGTCTGGTTTTATAAATCACCACTGGCTTGGGATCAAAGTGCCTAAAACAAACATGAAATTATGCCAGTAAAGCGCTGTTTATGCTGAAGCACTTTGGAATATTTTAATACACCAATGATACTGTACTAATGCAGTCAAGCGTTGTCTTGTTCTCCTTAAAACAATTTAGGCAGCTCCAACCAGAATGTTATGAATGAATTTGCCCAAGTGTCCCACAAAACCAAAGTGGTCAAATCAATACAAACACAAGCCGATACCAAAGCAAAACAGGCCCACTTCAAATGGAACAAAATTACAACCATCTTTAATATTAAACATACAATCCTGTTTGGACCCTTAAAATTACAATACTTACTGGGTCTCTTGCAAATTTACGCAGTCGCACTCCGTGGCTCTGTCTCTGGATGTGCGAAGCTGCTTTCTCCCTCTCTCTCTCTGGCCAGCTAGTCTCTGTCTCTTGCCATGCTGTTCTCCTTGGATGGCCTCAGACAAGAGATTCCAAGAGAGAGAGGTCTGCAGGTGCACCCTGTTTTTACAGTTTTTAGATGATTTTCTGAAGCTTTCTATAGTTCTGGCCAATCGGGGAAGTATACTTAATAATTTAAAAGAGAGTCAGTCATTTAGATGGCATGCCACTGTTAGTTTCTTTTTGTAGCTGGACCCGGTGCCTTGATGTCGAAACGCTCTCTTGTATAGTGGATAAATTGTTGAGGGCATGTCTGCCCAGAATATCTTTTGCCTTTTACATTATGATAATGTCATTAGCACCTGGCTGCTGTCTTTGCAGTTTGGCTGGTGTGTGGATTTTGTGATTTCCACGTTTCACTTAGTCTATGTACCCAGCATCCCTTGCTGTTTGGGCAAGTTAGCAACCTATCTGTGTTTTAGCAACCAGAAGCAAAACACGCAATCCAGACAGGTCACCATGCCGACAGATCTTTAGGATAAAATACTAGGAATTTTGCAGCAGTTTTCCCAATCTCTGGCTAAAACTCTGATAACACCAATCAAATGCTCTGCACCAATCTCACTCTGAATGCTGTATGTACCCTCCTAATGTGGTTACAATGAAACTCAGTAGAAACTCATGGAACAGCACCTCAAATCCTTCTGTTGGTACTTTATAGCCTTATGGACTCAGTATTAAGTTCTACAAATTCAGCCTATAGTCACTGTTCACTTTTTTTTCAGAAAGCCCTTACTGGGAATGACTCATCTTCTGTAATAGTCATATTCTTTGGAGCCATCTTTTATTTCTCTTCTGACTCTATGAGAATCAGTTCAGTCTTAATCGATAGCAGTCCCATGTTTGAGTCAGATGGCTATGGGTTGAAGTGTGAAATAACTGAGCACAAAAACTTTGCTTGAGACTCCAATGCAATACTGAGGATATGCTGCAATGTCACAGATGCTATCATCAGAATGAGATCAAGACTATCTTTGCCCTCTCAGATATATGTGAAAGATCCCATTGTACAAAAGAAGAGCAGAGATGTTCTCCTCAAAATTATACTCAATACGTATCTTCACTAAATTCAGATTGACCAGTGAATTATCACATCAGGATGTTTCTGTGCTCAACTTGGCAACTGCATTTCTTACATTTCAACACTGATGACTATTCAGATGTACTTCACTGGAGTTCTGTCATGTACTAAGATGTTGTAGAGACGAAATTTTTGCTTCTCTCTGGGTGTTACAGGATCGCATTGATATGGGAGTGAGTCTTAGTCAGGCTTAGTCAGACTTCCACAATCCTATGTTCTCCTGGCTCATCACTTGCTTTAGGGATCATTTTTTAATTTCGTTGTCCCTCCTTTGCTCCCACAGCCAAAATTCCACTCTCTGTCAATGGCAGCACTTATCTTGTCGTGTTGCAAAAAGTTGTGAAGTTAGTAATGCATTCAAGCAGGCAGTGTCATCATAAGGATATCAAATGTGAATTTTGTTACAAGAGACTTAATATTGATTTTGAAAGCAAAATGTAGATTGGGAATTGATGACTCAGGGCACTCTGTCCCAGTCCTGCAGTGATGGGATGATTCCATCAACAAGATGCAATGCATCAACTTGTCAAAGCTCCTTCAACAATGTCTTCCAACAGAGATGGGCCGAGAGGTGGCAGATGGAGTTCAACCTGGATAAATGCGAGGTGATGCATTTTGGAAGGTCGAATTTGAAAGCTGAGTTACAGGATTAAGGATAGGATTCTTGGCAGCGTGGAGGAACAGAGGGATCTTGGTGTGCAGATACATAGATCCCTTAAAATGGCCACCCAAGTGGACAGGGTTGTTAAGAAAGCATACGGTGTTTTGGCTTTCATTAACAGGGGGATTGAGTTTAAGAGTCGTGAGATCTTGTTGCAGCTCTATAAAACTTTGGTTAGACCGCACTTGGAATACTGCGTCCAGTTCTGGGCGCCCTATTATAGGAAAGATGTGGATGCTTTGGAGAGGGTTCAGAGGAGGTTTACCAGGATGTTGCCTGGACTGGAGGGCTTACCTTATGAAGAGAAGTTGACTGAGCTCGGTCTCTTTTCATTGGAGAAAAGGAGGAGGAGAGGGGACCTAATTGAGGTATACAAGATAATGAGAGGCATAGATAGAGTTGATAGCCAGAGACTATTTCCCAGGGCAGAAATGGCTAGCACGAGGGGTCATAGTTTTAAGCTGGTTGGTGGAAAGTATAGAGGGGATGTCAGAGGCAGGTTCTTTACGCAGAGAGTTGTGAGAGCATGGAATGCGTTGCCAGCAGCAGTTGTGGAAGCAAGGTCATTGGGGTCATTTAAGAGACTGCTGGGCATGTATATGGTCACAGAAATTTGAGGGTGCATACATGAGGATCAATGGTCGGCACAACATTGTGGGCTGAAGGGCCTGTTCTGTGCTGTACTGTTCTATGTTCTATGTTCTATCTTTCAGCTGGAAAGGCAAGGGTGACAGATACATAGGAACACCACCATTGGCAGATCCCTCTTCAAGCCACCCATCATCGTGAACCATATCACCATTTCATCACTATTATTGGGTCAAAATTTTGGAATTCATCCTGAATGGCACTGTTGGTGGATAAACCCCTCAGATGACTGCAGGGGTTCAAGGAAGCAGCTCATCGCCACCTTTTCAAGAGCAATAATTGGTGGTCTTACCAGTGGTTCCATCGTCCAATGAATAGTAAATGAATTTTTAAAAATCACCAGAGGTCCCCAGCTATGGCCTTCTATCACCAGTACCACTCCTGTCCTGGTGGTAGATTTGTCCAGGTTAGGATATGATTCCGGATAGATTTATGGGAGTGAGTCTTAGTCAGCCTTAGTCAGACTTCCACAATCCTATGTTCTCCTGGCTCATCACTTGCTTTAGGGATCACTTTTTTATTTCGTTGTCCCTCCTTTGCTCCCACAGCCAAAATTCCACTCTCTGTCAATGGCAGGACTTATCTTGTCGTGTTGCAAAAAGTTGTGAAGTTAGTAATGCATTCAAGCAGGCAGTGTCATCATAAGGATATCAAATGTGAATTTTGTTAGAAGAGACTTAATATTGATTTTGAAAGCAAAATGTAGAAATAACTGCAAATGAAACTCCTTTTAAAAATGTGATCAAAATTTCACTATAACCCATATATATATTCTAGGAGGCAATTAATTAATCAATTGTATTCATTGATTGAAACCACAGGGTTTGTTACAATCTCCATGGATACTGATAAATTTTAGATGGGAATTCAGACTCCAATAAAACAGTGGCATGATGAGATTTCACCTTCTAAAACTTTTCTGTAACAAAAGAGTATAAGTTCTGGTTGTCATGTTTGTAACAGGTCAGCTAAGTGGATATCATTGAATATGAGTTCCCTAATGGGGCTGTTAACCTGGTCTAATCAAGGAGTCCTGGCTGGTGGATATAAACAGGAATGCCGGAGTTCTGTTCACTCTGAGAGCAAACACTGAGGAGGGTGGACCAGTATCAAGTACTCTGCACATGTAAATAAAGGGTGGCTTGATGATGGAATACTAACCTCGGTGGAGTCATTTCATTGGAGACTATTTTTCATTCTTGTGGACTACTTATATTTTAAAGCACAAAACAGCGCTTACTCATTTTTCTTTTAGCTCAGTCTAAAACAGTTGCATTTCCATTATCCCTTATATAAGTGTTGAATTCTACACAAGTCCAAAGTGATTCTTAACTCCTGAGAGTCTACTTTTCTTTGTCTTTCTCAACATGGGATTTCAAATGTCAGCAATGTATTTCAACTTGGACTTTTATTGCCAGGAAATTCTTCATGTAGCACACATTAGGCAAATCTTCCAGCATTTTTAATTCCCCATGAATGTGGTCATTTCACTCCAAACTTGAGACCTGTCCCACATATTTTCATTGGAAGCGATAGTTTCTTGCTGCTATTGCTGTTTTGGATGCTGGCAGATTTGCCTGATCTGTGAGTCCTTAATGATATTTTAGCCCTTTCCACTCTTAAAGTCCACCCCCATGAGAATAAATCTCATGGGCCTTATATCCAGGTAGAACTTCTGATTAGCTATCCTTGAGGACCCAGCTCTCCATTATCGTGGAAGTAAGTGGACAGTTTGAAATATAATCACTTACAGACTGTCATTCTCAACACTTTTCAGGGACCTTAGAGACTTTCAGTTTCTGGCAAACAGGATGCTGCCATTCACTCCAAGCATGAAAAACTTTGCACTTTCTTCCAAGTGAAACAATCCATATCTCTAACAACCCAGATTTGCTGTTCATCATGTTAAATTAAAGACAAAGTCTTAAATCATGGCAATCCCATAAACCTCATAATCATAAGAGGGTCAATAAGAGGTAGCAAAATTATTTAGATCTCCAATTCTACAAAAGAAATCCTTATAACGTACTCTGGTTGGGGACTGAAAAGTTTCTGAACAAGAAGTACAAGAATGTCCATTTTAATCCATAAATAATGACATGCTATGTTGTGCAAGCTATGTAACTCACGGCTATAAATCAAGTCCTTGCTGAAATTGTGTGTAATGAATGATTGTGGAGAAACCAGATGTTCTGTTTTCTATTCAAAATATTTTCCCCATATTACCCCTTTGTGAAGGTGAAAAGACAGTGTGAATGCAGGGAATTTTTGAATAAAAAAGGGAGGGCTAAAAAGAAAAAGAGAAAAAAGGCATTAATTTTACAGGCAAATAAACAGAACTTAAGTGTTGCCAGGATTGAGAGCATCTTCATTATGTTGAAGATGCTGTAATTTGTTGTGAATTCCAAGACCTGCCCTCCAAATTGGCATCTCCTATTTCCACAGGGAAGGGAATGGGACAGACCAGGGGTCATGCTTGTAAAGTTGCCCTACGTGGAAAATCATTTAAATGTCTAGCTGCCTCTTGTTACAACTTGGATTTTGGAATCTTTTGTCTCTGGAATCTGCATTGTGAAGATTAGGCAGGCAAGAGGAAGATCTATAGTGGAGAGAGTGAATGATGTGATGGCGTTGAGCTTCTCGAGTATTGTTAGAATTGTACATATCCAGGACAGTCAGTGAGTTGGCATGGTACTTAAGGAGAGAGGGCAGTGTGGGGAAGTAGGTGCTTCCTCCGAGGCATCTATATTCTTTTGCTCAGAGGTGGAAGAGGGCATATTTTGTGGGATGGCCCTCTTGACTGCACCCAATGTGGACAAAGCAGAAAAAGCTTTATGATCAAGGGGTAGAAATTGTGACACGTTATAAATAAAGTTATAGAAGTCTGGTCCAATAATGAGAAATGTTTCTTACTTAATTGCCAGGAGTGAGGAAATGAATATTTGGTACCCCACCACCCACACTGGCTCTTTCAGCCCTATTCTGGAACATTTTCTCCAATAATTCTAAATGGGAGTAATTGAGTGAGGTGTTAGTAGGTGGTACTGCTATTAGTGCTGGTGCAGACTAAGCTAAGTGGTGAGGTGTTCTGCATGAGAAAGTGGACAATGTAGAAACCATGCATGGTTATTAGTATGGGGTTTGGTGCTGGTAGAAGTGAGTGGAGAAAATGTTCCAAGTAACAGTGAGGGTGGTCAAGCATGAGCTTTGGTGGGAGGTGGGTGCAGTAGCAGAGGTAGTGAGTGTGCGATATCTGAGAGCAGATGGTGGCACATACTGAAGCAGAACAGAAAAAGTCATTAACCTTCTTCCTACATTGCTGGGTGACCTGACAGGCACGGACACTGAACTGACCCAGTTAGCAATTTCAGACCAGGCTGGCATGCTTCAATATTTTGGCTTCCTTTACTGGTCTGGAAAGAAGAGAATATCTGCCCTTGGCACCATCTTATCCCCCTGGATGTCTAGGCTCTTGTCCACAAAATTGGGCACTAATTCTTCTTGTCAGCCATGCCAGGCTGAAAGTCTGCAATCATGCAAGTCAGCCCTTGATCACAACAGCTTTTTAAGTATGACGCTGATTGCAGGAAATAGGAGCTGAGTAGGCCATTCAGCCCCTCGATCTTGGCCCAGCATTCAATAAAATCATGGCTGATCTGACACTCCTAAGGCCAACTTTCCTGCCCTTTCCCCATAATCCTTGGTTCCCCTACTGATCAGGAATCTATTTATATCAACCTTAAATATACACATGGCTTCTTCTCCCAAAGCTCTCTGTGACAAGGAGTTCCACAGGCTCTCACTCTCAAAGAGACAGCATTGATCCTCACTTCAGTCTTAAATTGGTGCCTGGTAATTCTGAAACCATTCCATCTTGTCCTAGGCTTTCCCACCAGTACTAACCCTGACATCCTACATATTTCAAACAGCCCACCTTATTTTCTAAATTCCAATGGGTAGAGTTCCAACTTGGTTGAAAAGTAAATCAGGAACTGCTGGAGAACCTCAGCAGGTCTGGCAACATCTGTGGTGAGAAAGCAGAATCAATGTTTCAGGTCCAGTGACCATTCTTCAAAACTGTTGGTAGCTAGAAATAGATTAGTACTTTTGTTGAAGACCAGGTGTGGAGACAGAGTGGGAGGGGAAGGGAGTGCATGATAGATGGAGACGAAGTCCAGAGAGAGAGAGAGTGGGAGAGAGAGAGAGACCAGCAGTTGGGCAGACAATGGAATGGATAATGTTGAGTTGGGGAGAAAGAAAAACTGCTAATGGGGACCATCAGTGGCTGATAACCCCTAGCAATGTCTGACCCATTACCTGAACTTCTGCCCTCACCCCATCTCTTCTCTCCCACAACAGCAATATGATCCCCTGGTCGTCACTTACTATCCCTCTAGCATCCCCAGCAAAAGGATCATTAGTAGTCATTCCTGCCACCTCCAGTGGGATGGCACCTCCAGGCTCACATCCCTCTTCTCTCCCTTGTCAGCCTTCCACAGGCATCTTTTCCTCTGGCACACCTGATCCACTCCTCCTCCTCCCCGAACACCTCCCCACACCCCTGTGGCACCTTCACACACAATCATTGAAGGTATAACATCTGCCAGGTTATTTCCTTCCTCCTCACTATTCAAGGTACCTGAGACACATTGCTGGTGATGTACCAATTTACCTGCACTGCTCTTAATCAAGTCTACTGTGTTTGCTGCTCACAACATCGTGTCCTCTACTTTGGGGAGACAAAATGGAGACTGGGTTATCGTCTTGCAGGACATCTGTGCCCCGTCCACAAAAACAACTTGGAGCTTCCTGTAGCTTGCCATTTCAACACACCACCATGTTCCCTGGCCAACTTCTCTGTCTCAGGCTTGCTGAAGTGATCCAGTGAGGTTTGGTGCAAGCTGGAAGAACATTTGCCACTTGGGAACCCTGCAGCCTTTAGAAGTCAATATTACATTCAATAATTTAGGGCCAGAGCACCATCTGCCATTTCCGTTTCCCACCCCACAACCCAGGCCCTGTCATCACTGCATTAATCACATTTTCCCCCACTGATAGTCACCATTAGCAGCTTTTCTTTCTCTCCAGCTCGCCATTATCCATTCTTTTGTCTGCCAAATCTCTGGTGTCTCTCTCTGGGCTCTATCTGCACCTACAATTCACTCCCTTCCTCTCCTCCTCTCTCCTGACTCCAGGTCTTAAGCATAAATGCCACCTTTTCCAAATTACAATCAATTCTGAAGAAGGGTTGCTGGACCTGAAACGTTGTTACGGAGAGATCCAGGCGAAAGGCCAACAGTTCCCTGAAATTGACAACACAAGTGGTCAAGAAAGCATATCGAATACTTGCCTTCATCTGTTGGGGCATAGAGTATAAAAATTGGCAAATCATATTGCAGCTATATAGAACTTTAGCTAGGTCACATTTGCAATATTGCAAACAGATCTGGTTGCTGGACTACCAGAAAGATGTGAAACTTTGGAGAGCACACAGAAAAAAATTACCAGGAAGTTGCCTGGTTTGGAAGGTATTAGTTATGAGTTAAGATTGGACAAATTTGGTTTGTTTTTACTTGAAGATTGGAGGCTGAGGGACGATCTGACAGAAGTTTACAAAATATGAGGGGTATAGATACAATGGATAGTCAGGATGTTTTCTGAGGGCTCAGAGATAATGGGAACTGCAGATGCTGCAGAATCCGAGATAACAAACTGTGGAGCTGGATGAACACAGCAGGCCAAGCAGCATCTTAGGAGCACAAAAGCTGACGTTTCAGGCCTCGACCCTTCATCAGAAATGGGAATGGGGAGAGGATTCTGAAATAAATAGGGAGAGAGAGGGAGGCGGATCGAAGATGGATAGAGGAGAAGATAGGTGGAGAGGAGTCAGACAAGTTAAAGAGGCGGGGATGGAGCCAGTAGAGGTGAGTGTAGGTGGGGAGGTAGGGAGGGGATTGGTCAGTCTGGGGAGGACAGACAGCTCAAGGGGGAAGGATGAGGTTAGTAGGTAGGAAATGGAGGTGTGGCTTGAGATGGGAGGAGAGGATGGGTGAGAGGAAGAACTGGTTAGGGAGGCGGGGACGAGCTGGGCTGGTTTTGGGATGCAGTGGGGGGAGGGGAGATTTTGAAGCTTGTGAAGTCCACATTGATACCATTGGGCTGCAGGGTTCCCAAGCGGAATATGAGTTGCTGTTCCTGCAACCTTCGGGTGGCATCATTATGGCACTGCAGGAGGCCCAAGATGGACATGTCGTCTAAGGAATGGGAGGGGGAGTTAAAATGGTTTGTGCGTAGGTGTTCTGCAAAGCAGCCCCGAAGCCTCCACTTGGTTTCCCCAATGTAGAGGAAGCCACAACGGGTACAGCTGATGCAGTATACCACATTGACGGATGTGCAGGTGAACATCTGCTTGATGTGGAAAGTCATCTTGTGACCTGGGATGGGGCTGAGGGAGGAGGTGTGGGGGCAGGCGTAGCACTTCTTGCAGTTGCAGGGGAAAGTGCCGGGTGTGGTGTGGTTGGAGGGGAGTGTGGAGCGGACAAGGGACCCCCAGAGAGAGTGATCTGTCTGGAAGGCAGACAAGGTTGGGGATGGATAAATGTCTTTGGTGGTGGGGTCGGATTGTAGATGGTGGAAGTGCTATTATAGGGCATAGGTTTAAAGAAAGTTTAAAGGAGTAATGAGAAGCAGGATTTTTTCAGAGAGGGTGTTAAGTTCCTGGAATGTGCTACAAGAGGAGGAGGTAGAAGCAAATAAGGTAGCAACATTTAAGAGGAATCCTGACAGATACATGAATAGACAGGGAATAGAGTGATACGGATTGCATAGAGGCTAAAGGGTCTTAGTTTAGAAGGACAACCCTGTATCAGCACTGTCTTGGTCATCCAGAGGGGCTATTCGTGTGCTGTACTGTTCATTTTCTTTGTTTGTTGTCTCTGCTTTCTCTCCACAGATGCAGCCAGACCTGCTAAGTTTCTCCAGCAATTTCTGTTTTTAGATTTCCCACATCTACAATTCTTTGTTTTTTTTTTGTTTAGTGCCCAATCTTGTTAACCTTTGCTCAAAAGACATACTGGGGATTGTCCTGGTGAACTTTTTCTGAACTGCCTCAAATGAAATAGTATGTTTTCTTAAATAAAGGACCAAAACTGTTCACATACTCCAGATGCTGTCTCACCAGCACTTTATAAAGTTGCAGTAAGACTTCCTTACGTTTATACTCCAACTCCCTTGAAATAAGGGTCAACATTCTGTGAGCCCTCCTGCGTACCTGCTTCGCCTGTGAATTTAGAATTAGTTTTATTGTCATATGAAGTCTCATGAGTACAGTGAAATCTTAGGTACCGAGGTGCCTCGGTACGGGTTCTTAAGTACATATTCTTGAAGGAATAAAACTTGAAAAATAAAGAAGTAAAAAGACCCACAATACATTTTTAAAAATAGAGAAATAAAATTTCAGAATAACAGTCCTCCCAACCCAGACCATGCCGGGAATGCCCGGAGTTCAAGTCGACACTGAGGCCGGGAGTTCAAGCCTACACTGAGGCCGCGAGTTCAAGCCTACACTGAGGCCGCGAGTTCAAGTCCACACTGAGGCCGCGAGTTCAAGTCCACACTGAGGCCGGGAGTTCAAGTCCACACTGAGGCCGCGAGTTCAAGTCCACACTGAGGCCGCGAGTTCAAGTCCACACTGAGGCCGGGAGTTCAAGTCCACACCGAGACAGGGAGTTCAAGTCTGTACTGAGGCCGGGAGTTCAAGTCCACACCGAGACAGGGAGTTCAAGCCCACACTGAGGCCGCGAGTTCAAGTCCACACTGAGGCCGCGAGTTCAAGTCCACACTGAGGCCGGGAGTTCAAGTCCACACCGAGACAGGGAGTTCAAGTCCACACTGAGGCCGCGAGTCCAAGTCCATACCGAGACAGGGAGTTCAAGCCTATACTGAGGCTGGGAGTTCTAGTCTACACTGAGGCCGGGAGTTCAAGTCCACACTGAGGCCGCGAGTCCAAGTCCACACCGAGACTGAGAGTTCTAGTCTACACTGAGGCCGGAAGTTCAAGTCTACACTGAGGCTGAGAGTTCAAGCCTATACTCAGGCCAGCAGTTTTAGTCTATACTGAGGCCGGGACTCTGAGTCTGAGTCCATGCTGAGGCCATAAGTTTGTGCTCTCACTGAGACTGAGAGACCACACTGGCTTTCATCCAGGACATCGCCAATACTGCCTGAGGAAGGGAGGTAAAAAAAGAAAATGAAAAGAAAACACAAAAAGACAGAGAACTAAAGAAAAGAAACAGATGGAGCAGAGGAAGGTTGGATTAGCTTTCTATGTTTTGTGTAAAAGTCCCCTCAAGTCCCTTTGTGTTGCAGCATTCTGCAGTTTTTCTTCATATAAACAATACCGTTCTTTTGCTCTTCCTTCTAAAATGAAAAGCTATGCCTTTTCTCGTATTATACTCCTTTTGCCAACATTTTGGCCACTTTCTTAACCTATTGGTCTGTAAACTATTTGTATTCCATTTGCAAACTGCATTTCCACCTATTTTTGTGTCGTCTGCAAATTTGGCTACAGGGGTCCCAAGATGTCCCAGTTGTGGTGAGTACTTGAAGCTCTGGTGAGTGGTGGAATCATGCTGGCATCATGTGAGAAATGTTGTTTCAGGACATGGTGGTGAGTTAATGAAGTAAGTTTGGGATCATCATGCAAAAAAAACTCACTAGGATTGTATCAGAGGTA
The DNA here is from genome assembly GCF_030684315.1 of Stegostoma tigrinum. Taxonomy (NCBI): domain Eukaryota; kingdom Metazoa; phylum Chordata; class Chondrichthyes; order Orectolobiformes; family Stegostomatidae; genus Stegostoma; species Stegostoma tigrinum. Next base: position 45,110,394 of record NC_081358.1, read on the forward strand.
ATGGAAACTGCAGATGCTGGAGAATCCGAGATGAAGGGCCTAGGCCCGAAATGTCAGCTTTGCTGCTCCTCTGATGCTGCTTGGCCTGCTGTGCTCATCCAGCTCTACACCTTGTTAACTAGGATTGCAGAAAGTTCCTCTGTGAAATTCAATGGAAGTGACAATCAGTGGATTTCTGGTAAGTTTCAGATTGCTGATTCCAACACAAGGCTAAGCAATATCTCGGACCTTCGCAGCATTGACAAAATCCTCTGTTGGATTCTTCCATTTAAAGGTGATCCTCTCCTATTTGGAGCCTTGTCCGTCTTGTGTCTTTTGCGTGTTTCTTTATGTAATTTCACTTGCATAATCTTTGTGTTATGTAGAACCCTTTCCTACCCTCCACATTTTCAAGTTATTAATTCCATCACTATCTTTTCCTCTGATGAAGGTGTTTTGTACATTAAAATGTTTTCCCTCTCTCTTTGCTTTGATCATTCTTAAAGCAACATCTAACCGCTCTGAAGACATCAGTTCATGTATGGGGTTTATGCGCTGACCATTATTTCCCACCTCATAACCATTGAAATGTCTATGACTTTTTCTCTTTAAAACCAGTGAACAGTAAAAAAGAATAAATATTGAAAATCATTTAGCGTTAATTATGATTCTTCTTTTCTAATACTGCTGATGGTGTGAATCCCTCTTTAAGTGCATATTTTATCTGTGAACTAGACAGTCTGATGTGTATAGGTTCTGAGAAGAACAAATTCCCCTCTCAATCATTGCTGTGGGAGCTTGTTCCATCACATGTATAATAATAAGGATAATTTGCACTCCATACACACAGTGCAGCAGATTAATTGGTCCCATTTTCATTTCTGCAAATGCTAATCTGTTAATTGTTCCTCAAAATGGGTCAGTTTAACACCTCATTATTCACCATTAGAGACTGGTGTTAGGTATCTTTACCTTATCCTAAATGGTCATATTATTGTAAATGTAAAGCAGCATTTTCTAAATCAATTAGTCCTTCAAGGGGTACTGAATGCATATCCCTGATGAATGCACACAAACCCATGGAACACCATTGCTGGTAGAATGTACAGTTCCTAACTAAAGACCACTAACAATATCCAGCTTTATATTCCTGCAGGAAAATATCATCCACTAGGACAAAGGGCAACCCTTTTGTATTTATCCTGATGATTTTAATTTCACATTTATTAATCGGCATTAAATAACTAAGCAAGGATGCTACCACTTTTTAATTGCATCTTTCAGATGGTGATTCTAAAAATGCTTCACAGTGACACATAAGGACTATTTTATATTTACATTATAGCATATAGTGAGACCTACTGAGTAAAACATTTCTAATTAAAACAGCAAATTAACTCTTTAAAGTTTAAAACAAATTTGTGAATCAACAGATAAAACTGTCTGGGCAGACAGCACTGTTCAATGACAGTACATACAGTAGGCCCAGAAAACACAACAGAAGCTCCCAAAAATTAATGGCTGCCTTGCCTGCCCTCTCCTGGTCATGAATATACCAATTCTGTGTTGTGACACAATCTCATATATAAATTACTCATGACAGAATAAATTGAGGTTCTGCAGACAAAGCTACATCCACTTGCATATTGAATTCTGGCCTCTTATACATCCCTAAACTTCTGACTAAGTGTAATATTGGACTCAAAACATTAATTTATGTCTTTTCTCTCTTTGCAGAGGCTGTTGGACAATGCTCTCTCTGAACTGCATGGCTGCTGGGAGGTTTCAAGCATACAGATTGGCCGGCCGACTTATTGACTTCCATATGAGGAAGTCACTACCACACATGGGCCTCAGAGATCTGTGCACGGGACCAAAAAACTAAACAGAAAGTAACTGCTAGATCTGCTACATTTCTTCAGGCCACCAACATCTGCTGTATTTTGTTTTTACTCAACTCAACATTCCTTGCTCCACCATTGGACGTTTTGCTGTCAGCCAACTATTCCATAAACTGGAATTCCTTCCTGAAATTTCTCAGTTTCTCTGTTGCCCTTTAAATTTTCATTAGTTTGTGCTCGTATGACCACATTTTTGATTGCTTAGCTTAATATTTTTTCTTACACATCACCTTTTGTCTGAGGCTACTACTGTGAAGAATGTCAAAAGGTATATTATTTTATACACTTCCTAAACCGTGAATACATCTAAAACTCATACAGATGTGCTTCATTGTACACTAGGATGATTCGCTGATATGAGTGGCTGTAAGGTAATAACACAGCATAATGTAGAGGTGACAACAATATCCCTAGAAGATTTGAATAGCTATCATAGGGTGGATTTAAGAAAGATCTCTTTCAACAGCATCCTCAGATATTCTCACACCATTCATGAAGAAAGTATGTTATTCAGCTATTCCCTGCATTTATACATTTGGTTGTGAGAAATTCTTATATATAATTTAATACCACTTCACCATCAAAGTCTTTATTTGTGGCCAATTTGTACATGTTGAATCAATCGAACTGAATGTACAGTTTATAATTACTGATTTTAAGCATAGTTCAAGAGGAGAAACTGGGAAGCTGAATGTGTGGAGATTACCGTTTTCAACAAAGAGGAATTAAAAGTAACTAGAAGGACTTGTGCGTTATGAGCCACATCAGACATAACTGAGCAAAGCTTTCCTTTAACTTGTGTGTAACACAACCAAAGTTCAGCTCAGCCGCGTCCTTTTTCCCTCTCTCTTTTTCATTTCTTTTTTTTTCTTTTTCTTTCCTTCATCTTCCTCACAATGCTGGGAGGCTGGAGCAATGTTGGCTTCCTAGGCCTGATGCGTGGACTCCTGGAAAGGTGTTGGACTGTAGCAATGGCAGAGCGGGTACTCCTAGCTGTGGTAGGCCTGGACTGTGGGCTCTTGGAATAGCAGCAGGGCATTGGATGCAGCAATGGCAGAGTGGAACCTCCTGATGACAGGTTATCAACTGTGACAGTGCCAGTGCCCAGACCGGGGCCTTCTGGCTACAGTAGGCCTGGAGCAGTGACCTTGCGTAAGAACTGGAGCCATGTTTGGGACCCTGGCCAATGAAGATGAACTCTATTGAAGTACTTTCTTTTATTCTTCTTGTACCTCAAAATTGTGCTGGATTGTGGCAACAGAAAACTTTTCACTGTATTTCCCTAGATATATGTGACAATAAATAAATCATCCAGTCATTCATTCATTAGTGCATTTCTCTGTGCGATGACATCATGCTCATTGGAGCAGCAAAATTAAGAAGATTTAATAAAGTAGCTGAAAATTGTGGTAGGTTTTGCCTACAGTGGTAGGAAGATTTGCAACTAGGGCACTCAGGTTTAAGGCAATTATCAGAAGAAGACAAAGTGGATTGGAAAATGAGAAGAACATTTCTCTTCATCCCAACGAGCTCTTAAGATCTGGAAGCGTGAGGGAAACAATTTCAAGGATAACTTTCCAAGGGGCATTAGATTGCAACTTTCAAAGGAAATTTTGTAAGCTCAATCGTGTGAATGGCCTATTTTGTGTTGTATCATTCTTGGATCCTATAATAATGGCTCTTAATGCAAAGTTCCCAGCTCAGGTTGGATTTATTTTGAGATAATAAAATGTGAGGCTGGATGAACACAGCAGGCCAAGCAGCATCTCAGGAGCACAAAAGCCGACGTTTCGGGCCTAGACCCTTCATCTGATGAAGGGTCTAGGCCCGAAACGTCGGCTTTTGTGCTCCTGAGATGCTGCTTGGCCTGCTGTGTTCATCCAGCCTCACATTTTATTATCTTGGAATTCTCCAGCATCTGCAGTTCCCATTATCTCTGGATTTATTTTGATGCAGCTTTCCTTCATATCAACTAGTTAATAATATGAACTGTTACACATGAAGTGCACATATGCAAAATGCTCCAGAATGCCTCACACAGGATACACACAATATATCTGGGATATGTAAGCCTGAACCAAAACTTACATCTGAGCAAATGAGACATAAACCAACATGTTCTGCTGGTTTCCTTTATCCATTTTTAATCTAGTTTGTGACAAAGCTAGAGTGGTTACTGGGATCCAAATTGTGATTGATTTTGACACGGCTCGACATCCCAAAGTGAGGCATAATTGAGGTAATAATGCTAGCAATTGGTAAAGAAGTGAAGGGAATTCAAACTAGTTTGACCTACTGTATCACAAATACTAAGGGACAATAAGGGGATATATAGAATTCTGGATAGTTGGGAATGAGTAATGCGGCTGTAATTTAGTCCAGCGATTCAGATTACATCCATAAATCACTTGAACTTTGTTTTTATGGTTTATGGATGTCATTTGATCTCTTCAGATTGAAATGTGCTATAGTTACTCCTTACCATCTATTCATCTATTATTATTATATATTGCGTAATGGCAATGAATCGAAAACAGTGTTAATAACAGTTAGAAATAGATTCAAAACATTATTGTTTGAAGACCATGGTGGGCTATTGCAAAGACAGTACTGTATCAAAACATTAATTAAATTTGACAAAAGTAGAATTGCAATTGAATTAGAAGACATTATGTTAAAGGCATGAGGTTTTATGTGATGCCTATGTTTTTGGACAGTGGGTACGATGGATTAATGAACTGAGACAGACAATCTGTTCTGGATTCTACTGATAGCAGGACAAGGTGTTTGGTTCTTAATTATGAAAACTGGAGGTAGTTCATGTGGCAAGTCAGGTGGGGAATGGGGTGGAATTGCATGAAGAGTGTGAAACAGAATGTCATGGTCACAGTAACAAAGGCCCTGGTCATTTTATTGGGAGACATGTTGAAGATAGACACTGATACAAAAGAAGCATCTATACGGACAGTAGATAGATTTCTAGGCTTGATTTTCTGACTTTGAGAAGGATAAGTGGAGTCATAAATTTCCTGATTTGACAGATTCAGCTTGGTAGAAAGTAATTTGTCAGGCTCAATTTTTAATCCAGTGGTGGAGTGAGTGATGAAGCCAGAACTGCTTCTCCAGGAGCAGGCAGGGTGGGGGTTGGGGGCAGCTGAGTGCCAAGTCAGACCGTATATAAGGCCCTCTTTGATCTTCCTTGTTATTTACTTATATTTTAGGCATGCTTGGCTGAGAACCCAGACTCCCACAAAAGGTTTTACAACATGCGCACAGCTGCCAGGAAAGGAAAACATTGCCTGATTGACAGCATTGCGATGTTATAAAAGAACATCAGAACATAGAAGTAGGAGTAGGCCACTATGAGATTACCTCTGGATCTTCAAAGTGCCAGAGAAAACAAGCCCAATCTCTTTAATGTCTCCTCATAGGATAGTACCTTGATTTCAAGAATCAAGGGCAAGGGGACCATAACTGCACAGAATGCTCCAGGTATAGTCTCACCAGTGACCTAGACTATTGAAGTAAGACCTCTTTGCTCTTGTTCTTGGATCTCTTGTGATAAAGGTGAACATTCCATTTCTGAATTATTTGCTTCTCCAGCATGTTATCTTTCAGTGACTTATGAACAAGGGCACTGAGGTCCCTTTGGACATCAATGCTTCTCAAACTGTCTCTATTTAACAAATAATTTGTCCCATCATTTTACATACCAAAGTGGACAACCTAGACCCATCCCCACTAAAGGCAAAGTTTCCATAGTCTTACCAGACCAGAGAGCTGCTCTCTCATTATAGGGAGAGAGCTGGTGGTATTTTAATCTGAAGGCCACCACACCTTGGTGAGGGGGGAGGTTGAGAAGGAGACTCCTTCATGGCAAAAAAAATTATGTTCAGTCAACGTTGCTCCTAGTTTGTCTATTGCAGTAGAAGTTGTAAAACCTGAAATCTTGTTGTGTGATCCTATACGTTAGTCACTGGGAACTCAAATTTCTTTTCAAAAGTTTTTAGTCTCAACAACATATATAGCGTCTGACTTATGCTTGCCACACACAAAGCTATCACATTTTTAAGCAGAGGCAACATGAACTTAAATCAGAGGAAAAAGTACAAAGATACCCAAAATTACAAGCAGTTACCATTTCCCTCGTAAAGCATGCACATCCAAAATTACCAATGGGTACTGTGACAAGAGAGCCTCTAGTATAAAGAAAATAAAGTTGCATCTTTTCACATTGACACCTCAATCTCGCACAAGAATATAGACAGATTCAATAAGATTTTTTATATAATTTGCTCACTCTGAGGTCCTCCTGTCACAGAATCTAAGTGATTCTCGAATGACACAAGAGTTTTAGTCACTATAGCAGTATCCAGCGAGACATACCAAATACTGCACATCTTTGCAATGTTTTGAACATACTTTTCACCATTTTGTCCTGGCCTGCAGCTATAACTGGATTTGAAATTTTCCTTACAGTGAATAATCTAAGTCTAAATGTCTCAACAGCCTCGTTAAAGGCTGAAGGGTCAAAAAGGTTTATATTATTTCTAATCATCAGAAATGCAGCACGCTGACAGTGTGGAAATTCTTCAGTACTCAGGAGTATCAGCTGGAGTCTGTGATTTAGGATAGTGCCTTAATCTGAATCGTGAGCTCAGACTCCTTTTCCTCACTGAATCCTAAGTCAATACAATGTACATGAAGAATTCGGATCCTTTATTTATGCATACAAAAGCATCCCAGAAATACAATTACACTAGGTCTACAGAAGTGCACAAGAAGCCATTGTGGAGTAATAAAGCTAACGTACACTAATTTCCAATTGCGAAGATGCTTGTCAACTGGTTCCAAATATTCAATTTGCATTTATTCACCTTACATAGCATGAAAGGCTGAAAATTATTCAACTCTTTTCATGATTCTGAATATTGTTGATCACGCAATCACAAAGTATCTGCAAACAAAATAATAAATGTATTTTTGTCACGTAAAAAGCAAACATCTCCATCTGCAAAACTTTCATTCAAGAGTAAAAATTGTTGAAGATCTGCTGTGCAATATTTACAAAAAGTAATTGGCTTCATGCCCCTGCTTAAGTAATTAGCAAAAGAAATTCACACAACAAAGTCACCATCAATATCAACTTCATTAGTTTACTTCAGTGTTTTACTTGATCTCTTTTTTAAGTGCTTATGTTTCAATACTTATGTTTCAATGGGCTAATCAATCAAAGCTAGCTTTGAAAACAAGCAAGTGCATAGATTAGAAGGCTTGCATCCCAAAGTATATCCCTATATGGGAAGGTAGCCGATACCAAGAGACTAGCAGGTCATTCAAAAGGTACTGTCAAATGAGACATAAAAGCCTTTGACATTAATCATGACAAGTGAGAAATTCTTGTTGATGATCAGTGCAAAAGGCAACAGAAGCTGTGGAAAGGAATTCACCACTGCAGTGACATCTAAACTCCAATTAATGCCAGTCTTCCATGCGAGGCACCACCGGAGATCATCTGACATCACTGGCAAGGGAGAATTTCAAGAGATGAATTTGTGATAAACTTTATCTTTCCAGAATCAGCTTGTTCAGTCATCCGGATAAATGCAGTTGATGATCCCGTCTCTCCTCTCTAGAATTCTGAGGCTGCAGTCCCATCATCTATTGCAGATAGAAGGGTGTCGACCAAGTGACCATCTGAGTGCACATATCATTAAGAAAATGCTCATTACTTCTTAACCTGTTCTATATGAGAGATCAACTTTAACTCGGAACTAGACCCCTTGTCAGCACAGCTCCAAAGATACTGATCAAACAAAATTGATATGGCTGCAAAGTAATGGTTTAATTACTGGCTTTTATAGAGTTCCTTTCACAATTTCATGTCCTTCCAATGTACTTCGCAGTCAAAAAATTACTTCTGAAATATAGTCATTTTTCTGAGATATAAAATGCATGTATGTGCACAGCAATGCAACGATGACTAAATAATCTGTTTTTCTTTCTATGATGTTGTTTGAGGAATAAATATTGGCCAGGACAAAGGTTTGATTACCACCACTTTTTAAAAAAATTCGAGCCTTTTTACCTCCATCTAAGAAAGCAGATAGGGCTTCAGTTTAACATTTTATCCAAAAGTGAATTGAAAGCTTTTAAATCAAAAGCAAGGGTGCCAACAACTGAATCATAGCCAATGCTTCAATGCTAGGAGTTGCTTTGGGTATAAGAAATTGGGTCTCAACACAGTTTTGATAATTACATTAAGGTGTTCAGTTCTGAAGAGAGGTACTGCACCTGATATTAATTCTGATATATGGTACACCAACGTGTAGAAACTCATTGTTCAGTAGCTATGATTACATCTGCATGCAGAAACATCTTGCAGGAGTAATCCAGTTAGAAAACTGGAAAAAAAACAGAAAAGGCTGGAGAAACACAGACGGTCTGGCAGCAACTGTGGGAAAAAAAACAAGATCAAAAATCACATGTCACCAGGTTATAGTCCATCAGGTTTATTTGAAAATGCAAGATTTCAGAGTTCAGCTTCTTCCTCATACTATGCCTGAGAAATGAGCTGAGCTCCAAAAGCTTGTGTTTTCAAATAAGTCTGTTGGATTATAACCTGTGTGATTTTTGACCTTATCCACCCCAGTCCAACACTGGCATCCCTGCGTCATGGCTATCTCCAACACCACGGAAGAAAAGCAGGGGGTGGAATTTTATAGGGACCTGATTGACATGGGCTGTGGTGAATCTTAGAGGAATTCAGCCAGACTTATTTCAAAACAGGAGCAACTCGCTGCATCTTATGCATTTTCCACATGAGAGGTAACTTCCTCATCAGACAGCAGTGAGTCACCAAGGAAAGGGATTGCAGCTTGTTAGATACCTTATTAATGCCACAAATCACCTCTTAAATACTCAGCTTACCATGTTACCAAACACTCTAAATAAGCTCGACATCGAGAATTCCCGACATGGGAATCAGAGCAAGTATCTGGCAACTTTAGCTCACTGCAGGCTGCAAGGAGCCTCCATTTTCTCTGCATGAGACAGCAGCTCCATTGGTATCAGCCACATTCTCCCCTTGTTCACAGATGTCGTCATCTGATATTTGTTAATCCTCAGGGCCAGCATGGCAACTCTCCCATCCACATCCAGGAAGCACAGACCTGTATTGCAGAGTACACTGATAAATAGCAGTGAAAGGCAGTTGGAAGGATGTCTTGCACACAGAGAAAGGCACTAATTATATGAATTGGATCAGGCTATTCCGTCTCTTTACACTTGTTCACTTTGTGCCTAAGTGCACGCCTTACAGAACCCATGCCTTGCCTTCCTGGGCTGTGCCTGTTAGAATGGCCAACCAATCAGATAACCTGCCTTGCTGGTCAGTAGGCCTCAGTCAAGGGATGGTGCATCATGCTGTGGAAGGCGATGTGCTATGTCAATCTCACACCTGTACCATGTATCAAGCAACGTACACAGAAACTACGCTAACATGTTGAGCTTCATGTGAGCCTTAAAGTCTTATGGGAGCGGTCCTCCCCAAATTTCATGGTCTCATACATCAATCAAGATATCCTGGAACATTTTATCAAGGGCAGACCTCCATACTGGTCTAGAGGAGTGGCCGCAGTCACATGTATGAGCTGTGTGGTCTCGGACAGGTGTCTCAGTACTTAGTGTCTCTGCAGTGTGGGGAGTGGGTCATGAACAGTCCTGTGTCTCGGTGTTAGCCAGTCTGGGGGTGTCCAGGCTAATGCAGTCAGTGAGTTGTAGAGGTGTCTGGGTTTGGGCACTTCTCAACTGGTGTTGTCCAATTTGGTTGCTTGAAGGGGTAGGCACTGGTCAGTCCATCAGGTCAAACCAGAGAGACTGATGGGAAATCGATGTGCAAGAGGGGGATGGAAGGAGACTTCAGAATTTATTCATTAAAATTGCAAGTTGGAGGAAAGGGAAGACAACAATTGTGAAGTGGAGCAAATGTATTTGTAAGGGGGATGTGGTAAAGCATGGAAGATTAATATAGGGAGGGGCATCCTGGCTCCAAGTGGGAGCAATGTATCACCACACTTGGCATGATCAGTTCATATGCCTAGGGCTTGGAGAGGAAGATGGGCAGATACATACACATGCAGATGTGTTCAGTAGGGACTTGGCGAAGTGCAATGTCTATGGAGTACACAGGAAGGGCAATCCGGCTGAGAATTTTGAGGTCTTCTTGACATGTGGATGTGGAGGCTGGTGTGCAGATTCTCCTCTGGCTGGATGCCTCCTGGTACAACACTGCTTCCTAGATTGCACACCCCTTGTTGCCAAGTCTTTTGTTCTGAGGGCCAGTAGCTAGGTTGGTGGTATGTGTTCCTCCAGCAGACTCTAAGGGGCTGAAACTGCCTCTCCGTAGGAGCTGCTTACCTTGCCATGGAGGCAATCAGATGTTTGCTTACTTGGGGTAGTTATTTCCCCATTGCATAGCTGCCTCCTACCTTCCTGTCTGCTGTTCCTGTTCATCTCTGGGCATGTGGACAAAATCCCTGTATACCAACACCACTGGGTCTTCTCCTGCCTGAGAATGAACAGGTGCCTGGTCTCCAGCAGATCTCCAAGCAAAAGCAGCCTGGGACATTCCTTGTTTTGCAGCTGCAGAACTATCATGGAGAGGTAGAGTTTGGATTGTGCTCCTAAACTTTCTAAGGCCAATGGAACCACCAAGATGTCAGCATCTGAGCTGCTGGAGAATGCAGGATGCAGCCTTGACAATGCTTCCTCTGATACCTCAGTACTCTCTTCCTCAGAGGTCAAAGAGGTGACTTCTTGTGGAGCGTGCTGTTTGTCTGTAGGGATTGTGGACATCCCACTGGTCTATGCAAGAGCAAAGAGAGAGCAGGCTCCATAGCCAATGGTTAGATATGGTGTGCAATGAGGGACACTGACCATAGCAAGCTTACTGAGAGAATTGCTGAGCAATGAAGATTTGGGTAATGGGGCATGGATGTCTTGAGAGAGGTCCTGGTCTTCTCCTGTGAGGGTCAGGATTCTCATAGGAGGTGAGGAGCCTGATATCAGACAGTAAAAGAAAAACAAAGACCTATGGATGGTGGAAATCAGAAAGGAAAACAGAAATTGCTGGAAAAGCTCAGTAGGTCTTGCATCATCTATGAAGGGAAAAAGTTAACATTTCAAATCCAGTGACCCTTCTTCAGAACAGATTGTAGCTGGGAAAAGGGTGTATAAGCTGAAGATAGTGTGGAGGGAATGGGGAGGAGTAAACAATGTGTGGAGATGGACCCCAGAGAGAGAGAGAGAAAAACAAGCAGACAAAGGAATGGGTAAAGGCCAGCCTGGGGGAATCCATAGCTGCTAATAGGGACCATTAGTAGTTGATGATGGGTTATTTGTGGTGGCAGCACCCGTTACGTCAAGGCCTGGTGCGTGGGTCTTTGCGTAAAGACATGGGGGAAGGTGCCCAGGCCTTAAAAATATTCATCTCAATATTGAGATCAGAAGGCTCCAGGGTTCCTCAGGGAAAATAAGATGCTGTTCTTCCAATTCTTCAGTTCTGAGGAAGAGTCACCAGACCCGAAACCTTAACTCTGTTTTTTTGCTTCACAGATGCTGCCAGAGCTGCTGGGCTTTTGCAGCAACTTTGTTTTTGATGCTGTTATTCCAGCTTGTGCTGAGCTTTGCTGGAACACTGAAGAAGCGTGAGACAGAGATGTCGGCTAGGGAACAAGGTGGTATGTTGAAATGGTAGGCAACTGGAAGCTCAGGGCCATTGTTGCGGCAGAACGTAGGTGTTCTGCGTAACGGTCACCCAGCCTGCGTTTTGTTTTGCAAAGGCAGAGGAGGTCAAGTTGTGAGTATCGAATGCTGTAGACCAGATTGAATAAAGTGCAAGTAAACCATCGCTTCACCAGGAAGGTGTGTTTGGGACCTTGGATACAGAGGAGGGAGTAAGTAAACAGACAGGTGACCCTCTGTGATTGAAGGTTCTGTGGAGGTTTTGGGATGTTTTGGGAGTGGACCAAGATGTACTGGAGGAATGGGTCCCTGAGGAAGACTGACACTGGAGGGAGGGGATTATGTGTCTGATGGTGGCAACCTGCTACAAGTAGCAGAATTGGTAGCTAATGACCATTTAGATATGGAGACTGGAGATTTGGTAAGTGAGAACCAGGAGAACCCGAATATTGTTGTAAGAGGGATGGAAAGGGATGAGGGAAGAAGTGAGGGAGATGGACCAGACCCTGCTGAGGAGCCTGTTAACCACGTTGGTTGGGAATCCTCAGGTGAGGAAAAAGCTGGACATTCGTAAGCCCCTTTTAGAAGCTGGCACCATGACTTATATGATGAAGACAGAGAAACTGGCAGAATGGAATAGTGTCATTATAGGAAGTAAGTTTTGAGGATGTATAGTCCAGCTGTGGGAATCTGTGAGTTTGTAGTGGATACATCTCTGGTCCATCTATGACCTCTCCCTTCCCTTCCTCAACATTTCTTTTTCCATTTCTGGGGCAAGGTTAGTCATCAATATCTACTACAAACTTACAATCAGTTCTGAAGAATGGCCACTGGATCAAAACATCAACTCTTTTTTTCTGCAGACGCTGCCAGATCTGCTGAGCTTTTTCCAGCAATTTCTGTTTTTGCTTCTGATGTCAGACACCCCTCCAGCCACCCAGGCTCTTTCTGCCTGTTTCTGTGCTGCTGTTCTCTGCGATCAGATAAAAGAAGTGAGCTGAAAGTGGGTGACATGGCCGTTAATGTTAACGCAAGTGGTGGAAAGACGGTGAGGTATTCTGAGGGAATGAGTAACAGGTACGCAGGGTATGCAGGGTTAGTGGTGTGGGAGGTTGAGGTGGGGTGATGGGATCTTGGTGATGAGAATGAATGAGGGATAATGTTGCATGAAATAGCAAGAGTAGCTGAGCCATGTGCCTTGGTTAGAGTTGAAAGCGGTAAGCGTTGGAGTGAGTGCGAGGGAAAATAGTGTGATAGCACTTACTACGGCAGAGTGGAGAATATCATTGACATTTTTGAGGCATAATTCTTATGGCCTCATCTGCCTATCCTCTGAGAAGTGGATGGTCCTCCTTTGTACAATCCCCTCAGCCACAATGTTCAGGTCAAGATAGTGAGATAATGTCATAGAGTCATAGAAGCATGGTGGCTCAGTGGTTAGCACTGCTGCCTTACAGTGCAAGGGACCTGGGTTTGATTCCACCCTCAAGCGACTGTCTGTGTGGAATTTGCACATTCTCCCTGTGTCTGCATGGGTTTCTGATGGGTGCTCCGGTTTCCTCCCACAATCCAAAGATGAGCAGGTTAGGTGGATTGGCCATGCTAAATTTCCCATGGTGTCCAGGGATGTGTAGATTGGATGCCTTAGCAATGGGAAATGCTGGGATAGGGTGGGGGGAAGCTTGTGGGTGGGGTACCCTTCAGAGGATTAGTGTGGACTTGTTGGGCTGAATGGTCTGTTTTCACATTGTGGGGATTCTATGAGCACGGAAACAGACCCTATGGTCCAATTAGAATATGCTGACCACGTTCCCAAACCAAACTAGTCTCAAACTGTGTTTGGCTCACATCTCTCCAAACCTTTCCTATTCACGAACTTCTAAAAGTCTTTTAAATGTTGTAATTGTAACTGCATCCATCACTTTCTCTGACAGCTCATTCCACATATGAACCACTCCCTGTGTAAAATGTTACCCCTCAGGCCCCTTTTTAAGACATTCTTTTCTCACCTTAAAAATATGCCTCCTAGTTTTGAATTCCCCCACCCTTAGGAAAAGATCCTTGCCATTCCCTTTATCTCTGTCACTCATGATTTTACAAACCTCTGTAACGTCACCCCTGACCTCCTATGCTCCCGTAAAACAAGCCCCAGTCTACCTGACCTACAACTCATACCTTCTTTTCCCAGCAACATTCTGGTAAGTCTTTTCTGAAGGAGATAGCAAGAAACAGCTGATGCTGGAGTCGGAGATAACACACTATGGATCTGGAGGAACACAGCAGGCCTGGCAGCATTAGAGGAGCAGGAAAGTTGATGTTTCAGTTCAAAACGTTTCTGAAGAAGGATCTTGACGCAAAATGTCAACTTTCCTCTTCTTCTGATGTTGCCTGGCCTGCTGTGTTCCTCCAGCTCCACACTGTGAAATCTTTTCTGAACACTCTCCAATTTAATAATATTCTTCCTATAGCGGGACAATGAGAACGAGACAAAGTACTCCAGATGAGGCCTCACCAATGTCCTGTACAACCCCAACATGATATCTACATTCCTATACTCAAAGGTCTGTGCAATGAAGGCAAACATGCTAAATACCTTCTTAACCATTCTGTCTACATGTGAGACAAATTTCGATGAATTTTGTAACTGAATCCTTAGGTCTCTCTGTTTGACAACACCACTCAAGGACTTATCATTAATGGCGTAAGTCCTAGCCTTGTTAGTTTTACCAAAACGCAATACCTCATATTTAGCCAAACTAAACTCCATCTGCCACTCCACAGCCCATTGGTCCAATTGATCAAGATCGCTTTGTGATTTTAGAGAATTTCTTCATTGTCCATGATATCACCAGCTTTGGTGTCAACTGCAAACTTACCAACCACGTCTCCTGAATTATCATCCAAATTGTTTATATAACTGACAAACAAAAATGGACACAATACCAAACCCCGTGGAGCACTGCTGGTCACAGGTCTCCAGTCCAAGAAACAACACTTCAACCACCACCCTCTGTCTCCTACCTTCAAGACAATTTTGTATCCAATCGGCAAGCTCTCCCTGAATTCCATGTTATCTAAATTGACTAATTAGACTGCCATGCAAAGCCATGTCAAAGGTTTTACTAAAGTCCATGTAAACACGGGCTATTGCTCTGCCCCCCCTTGATTACTTCCACAAAAAACTCATTCAAGTTTGAGACATGATTTCCCTCATTCAAAACCATGCTGACTATCCTTAATCATCCTTGCCTCTCCAACTGCAACTAAATCCTATCTTCCTGAATCACCTCTAACACTTAACCATCACTGAGGTCAGCCTCACAGGTCTATAATTCCCAAGCTTCTCTTTATGGTTTCTCTTAAATAAAGGCACAACATTAGCCATTTTCAAGTCATCTGGCACCTCACCCAGGGTTACAGATGATACAAATATTTCTGCTAGGGGCTCTGCAATTTCTTCCTTTTTGTCTAGGGCGGATGTAGTTATTATGAAGGGGCATAGTTTTAAAGTGAGTGGAGGTAGGTATAGGGCAGAGGTCACAGGTAGATTTTTTACTCAGAGAGTGGTCAAGGCGTGGAAAGCATTGCTGGAGAGGGTAGTGGAGTCTGCCTTGTTAGGGGCATCTTAGCAGCCATTAGATAGGCACATGGATGCCAGTATAAGGTAGGGGTGGAGTTTAGATAGGCCTTAGAATTAGGGTAAAAGTTCGGCACAACATTGTGGGCTGAAGGGCCTGTACTGTGCTGTACTGTTCTATGTTCTATGTTCAATGTTCTAACTTCGCACGACGTCCTGCCATACACTTGATCAGGCCCTGGAGATTTATCCACTTTTATATTTTCTGAGACCTCCGGCACAGGCCTCTGCTGTAATGTGAACTGTTTTTGAAACATTGATATTTATTTCCCTGAGTTCTCCAGCTTCCATTTCTATCTGAACAATAAACACTGATGGATGGAGGGGAGGGAGGTGGTGTTTGGGCAGGTGTTGCATCTTTTACAGCTATAGGGAAGATACCAGGCGGGTTGGAGTGATTATTGGGGAGTGTGGCGCAAACTAAGGGATGGCAAAGGGAATGGTCCTTGCAGAAGGCAGAGAGGGATAGGGAGTGGAAGATGTTCTGGATGGTGGAGTCTATTTGCAGTTGGCAGAAGTGTTTTTGAGGATGCAGAGGCTAATAGGGTAGAAAGTGGGGATAAGGGGTACCCTATTGTTATTATGTTTGGGGCTGGGACAAGGTAAGGAACCATGGAATGGGGAATGGAGGAGGTGAGGTGGAGGGCTGTCTGAATGACAAAGCAGGGAAAAAGAGTGTTGTTTGAGAAAGGCAGACATCTGGAATGCTTGGGAGTGGAATGTCTCCTTAACAGAACAGATGTGAAGGAGACAGAGGAACTGGGAAAACGGGATGGAGTTTTTGCAGGATACAGGGTGGGGGGAGGTGTAGTCTAGGTAGCTATGGGAGTCTGTGGGTTTATTGTAAAAGTCGGTCCATGAACTGTTGCTAGAATCAGAAATGGAGGGATCAAGAAAGGGGAAGGATGTGTCTGAGATAGATCAAAGTCAATTTGAGGGTGGGGCAGAAATTGTTAGCGAAATTGATGAACTGCTCCAGTTCAGCCTGGGTGCAGGATGCAGCACCAATGCAGTCATCGATGTGATGTGGAAGAGTTGGGGAACAGTACCGGTGTATGTACTGAAGAGGGGCTGTTCGACAAAGCTGACAAACAGGCAGGCATGGCTGCGTCCCATGCAAGTGCCTGTGGCAATGCCCTGGGTTTGGAGAAAGTGGGAAGAATTGAAGGAAAAGTTATTGAGGGTGAGGACTAGCTCAGCGAAGCTGAGGAGGATATTGGTGGGTTGCGGAGGGTGCAGTGTGGGGTGTATTGGGTGCATCAGTTGGAGAGGAGGAAACAGAACCTGTAGGCCATCTTTGTGGGGTATAGATGTGTGTAGGGATTGAACATCCATAAGTAATGATGAAGCACTGGGGCCCAGGGAGCTGGAAATTTCCAAAGACGGGGAGGATGTAGCATGTGTCTCCGATGTAGGTGTGGAGTGCCTGGACCCAGGGAGAGAGTCCATTCTCTCCTCCTTTGTCTTTAATACATTCCTCAGCAGTAACCCTTTCAGATCCCTGCACCCATATAAAACAATCTCATTTTACTTAAGGGTCAACAATAATTCAGAGAATCTTGCTTGTGAGTCAGAAGGTTTTAGGCCCCAATTGCACATCCTTAATCTCACAAGTCCATGTTGACACTTTTTGAGGCCAACTGCATTGTTGGAAGAGACAACATTCAGATAGGATATCAAAAAGCCCCCATCTGTCCTTCCAGGTGAATCTGAGACAGATCTTCTGGCTCTATTTCAATAAGAGATAAGTGAGTTCATATCAGTGTTTTTGCTAACGTTGATCCTTTTGCCAACATTACAAAAACAGGTTATCATTTTATATTGCTATTTGTGGTAACTTGCAGTGTGGAAATTGGCAGTCAAAGCAGGTGGTTTACGAAAAATAAAAAGTGAGTCTAGCAAAAAGCATAGCTTTTTAATCTTTCCTCACTCCTGAGTATTCTGATTGACCCATTTCCCTTATTCGAATTGCCTGAACCTGGGCAAATCTGAATGTTAGGCCAAAAACAAATCCTGAGAAAGAGCCAGCTGCACCACAATGCTTGCAACAATTATGTCAAACATTCCCAATTACCGGTAATAGCTGATCCGATAATTGAAGATAACACAGCCCATCAGACAGGTGTAGTCTTTACTTAAAAATAGATCTGTTAACCACTGATTCAAAACTCGGGTATATGATTTTTCCCTCTTAACTGTGAAAGCTACTCATCTAGGCCAGCTCCCTATCAAAAAGTACTTCATTGGCTGTAAAGCTCATTCAATGGTCATGAAAATGCAATGTAAAGGTGTATAAATTTTTTGTGTGTCACTTTGAATCAGTGTCCATTCATTCATGACTCCTTTATAACAGCTATTTGATCATCAAGATCTAAGGAATCTGCTTTGGAATATTATTGTTTAAAATGTATTGTGAATCCTGGTCCTTCTGTATTTTCCGTTTCACCCTCATTCCTTTCATGACTCATCTTCAAACAGTTTGCTAATTTTAATTGGTTATGAGTGCTCTACAAGAATCCCCACATTGAATACCAAACTGATACATAGAGGAGTCAATGGGACTCAATCGACATCAAAGTAACGCAGAGTAGAAATCCAGGTACCATATATAACTACTTGCGAATTAATGTTCCATTGTACACAATATGGTACTTAAAAACTCACAATCATATACACAAACTTCTAAACAGCTACCTTGTTAATTAGTTGTCGGCCCTTAATTTGGTATCAGACAATCAGAGGAATTAGATTAGACCTCCACACTTGCAGCGGAAAATAGTCTTTAGGTGTTATCTGTCATCATCAATGCACTACATTCCTCCTCCATTTTCTCCCTAACTCTCCTGACGATAAGAATTTATGCTGGGTCCATTTTAATAAAATAACAGTTCTCTTTAATTTCTTATTGAGCTACATTCCATAGAATTTACAGCACAGGAACAATTGATCTATTCTGGTACTTCGCCCTAATGAGCTTTATTTTGATTTAACTCCATCACCATAAATTCCTATCGTCAGGAGAGTTAGGGAGAAAATGGAGGAGGAATGTAGTGCATTGAAGATGACAGATAACACCTAAGGACTATTTTCCGCTGCAAGTGCAGAGGTCTAATCTACTCCTTCTACTCCTTCCTTCCTCACTTTTCTCTTAGTTTTCTCTTAAATGTGCAATTAGCCTTACACTTCACGAGGTAGCGAATTCCACATGAATGGATGGTAACATTAGGGTAATGTTACTGGCCTAACAATGCAGATACCTGGATTAATGCCCCAGAGACACGAGTTCAGATGTCTCCATGGCAACTGGGGAAGTTAAATTTGATTTATCAATGTATTTGGGGTAAAATGCTACTTGTTGTGACAACCATCAAACTATTGGATTAATGTAAAAATCTAGCAGCTGCACAATATTCTCCAAGGAGATAAGTCTATTTTCCTTACCTGATCTGGTCCACACTTGTCTCCAGATTCACAGAAATATGGTTAACTTTTAACTTATTTAGCAAATAACCAAGGAAATAACTCAGTTGTACCATATTGCTGCAAAAAATGCTTTGGGTATAACAACGCTAGATGGACTGCAGAGCCATTAAAAACAGACAATAAATGCCAATTTGATAGTCATATCTCAGGAATGAATGAAAATATCAGAGTCTCAGTTCTGGCAATGCCTGCAACTACTATAACTGACACCAAAATATTGAACCCGTGTCTACTTGCTCTGAATGGCTCAGCATCACATTTGCACTGTGCAGTCATCCATCATTGGGATGGTGATATTGCAAAAATTTCTGAAATAATTCAAACACCCAAACTCATTATTCATAGGAGCACTTGGCTGCAGATGAATTGGGACATAAATAAGCACTCTGCTTGCTAATTAGGAGGTCTTGCGACACAGTGTGAAGTGTTCAGGTCTCTGAGCCTAAAGCTTTGGGATCAAGTACCAATCCATGACTTGATGGCCAAAGAAGGTATATTCAACATACAGCCAGACTGGTTGATTATCAATCTGTAAATCCTTTGAGCATAGACCAATGACAGGCATGGAGAGCAGAGAGATTCCTTGTCAGTAATGTGACAGAAAAAACTTTGGAGCTTGGAACTATCCATTACTCCAGAATACAATGTGCAGGCAAAAAGTACATGGTGCTTGAGTAAGAGGACTCCATGCAATCTGCAACACCAGCACACATGTTAGTTTGATTTAGATTCATTAAAAAATAGGAACAAACTTTAAGATTAATATGCTAATGGCACATTGGATTTAAGATGAGCTTATTCCAAATTTCAGGTGCATGGTTTGTGACATTTTTTGGAAGTGGGCCAAGCAAAGTTTTGTAGGACTAAGCATCCACCAGATTGCTGGCTGCCTCCGTGCTCTGCATCAGGTTTAGCAATGCTGTGCTGGTAGCATTTGGCATAGCTAGCTTTTTGTTTGTAAATGCAGTCTGTCCTCATCAAAGGGAAGCTGCAGGTAATAATATGGCTGCCATTGATCAGGCTGGTCGATGTGGTGTTGGGAGAAATCGCGGTAGAGATAGGCTGGAGAAATACATAAAGCGCTCAAGTATCAAAGATGTAAGAGATTGAAAGCAGGTGGTCAGGAAGTTTGATTCTTGGCTTCTGGTCCCAAGCAGCTGGTGGCAGTGATATAAGATGTTTACTGATTTCATCTGAGTGGCCAAGAAGAGTGAATGTATCTTCACATGACATTCTGTACCTGTTGCAACACTAACTGTCACTCTTTCCCATGCACCACATTCTATTGGCTCAGTTTGCAACAGCATCTGACACAAAGAGTGTCAGGTACAGCATCCGGATACTCTATCTTGCCCTCATACACTTCCCAGTGTTGTCAGTATCATATCCTCACCAGGGTGAAAGGCAGGTTCATTTGTCAGCTTGCTGAAGGGCAAGGCTGCAGATTGGCTCTGCTGCAGAAAGGACCTTGATAAGGTGGTATACAGAGCTCCAATGGGCCTACACATTGGCTGATCTGCCTGACAGCCTTCTGTCATGGTCAAAAGAACATAGAATCTGACTCCAACGTGGCACCATTGCACAGAATTTGCTGTCTCCTCAAGCTCTGCTTTACCTTCCCATTCTCCAGTAGACACTGGCTCTGTCATCATGGACTCAGGTCACTGAGTATCTGCCCTCCCTGTGATAGCACAGCAACACTTTCTGACAAATACAGGTACTCATCGCAATGACTTGGAAAAACCTGCAGAGTACTTGCAAACACTTTGCAATTGCAAATTTTCTTCAAAACCACTTTACCTGCAAGTAAAGTGGCTGACTCCTTAAGTTCATGCTTTGAAGTGAAACTCAATATTATAAAGAGCTAAGTGGAAGATGTGACATCATTGCTCCAGATTACATTGAGCTGTGCAGAGTTCTTCAGAGTGAACTCTGGATATTTCAATACTTCTGTCTGTGATGTCTCCAAATCACAAGATTTGCTTAGCTGTATTATTCACTTACAAGTTATACAAATATCCAGCTACAGCACTGGAATTTCCTGGCAGTGTGGAAAACTGCCTCGGCATTTCCTATCCAAAAATCAGAATAAGTACAACATGGACAACTAGCCGCCAGCCTCCTGTCAAAAAACAGCAACATGACAGTAGGAATCATTGGCAGTGTTATTAAGCAGAGCTTGCTCAGCAGTAATCTGCTCACTGACGCTCAGTTTGGGTTCTGTCAGTGCCACACAACTCCTGACTTCATTACAACCTTGGTCCAAACATAAAGCAATGAGCTGAATTTCAGAGGTGAGGTGACACTTACTGTCTTTGAGATTGGGGCAGAATTATACTGAATGTGGCATCAAGGAGCCTGAGCAAGATTGAAGTCAATGTGAAAGGGTGGTAACTCTCTCACGTAGCACAAAGGAAAGTGGGTGTTGTTGCTGGTGATCAATTATTTCAGTCCAAGAAATCAGCGCAGGAGTTCATCCGAGCAATGCCCTAAACCCACCTTGAGCTGCTTCGGCAATACCTTTCGTTCTATTATACGGGCAGCAGTGAGGATGTTCATTGACAATTACTCAACATTCATTCACAACTCTTCAGATACTGTTGCAGCCTGTGTTCATATGCAGTATTTCATGGATATCACTTCAGCTTGGGCTAGAACGTGGCAAGTAACATTCATGCCACGCCAGTGACAGGCATTGAAAATTTCCAACAAAAGTGAATCTAACCTTCTCCCCTTGACATTCAATGACATTACCTTAGCTGAAACCTTTACTATCAACATTCTTTGATTTAGCAAAAAGTGAATTGCACCAGCCTTATAATTTCAGTGGCTACAAGAGTAGGTTGGAGGCTAGTAGTCCCACAATGAGTAATTCAGCTCTTGACTTCCTAAATCTGTCGACCATCAATAAGATGCAATGTATCTCAGAAATCAATGCACAATTAGTATGCTTTAACGAAGCTGTTCTAAATAGCAGTGGAGAACTGGCAAAAGCAAATACTCCATCGACTCATTCTCAATGTTTGAAGTGATTCAGCAAACAAAAGACAACTATTTAGATTTTGCAAAAGATTGTTTCCTATTAAAGAGAAGCAAAATATTGCAGACACTAGAATCCCAAAAGACAACAGAAACTGGTGGAAAAAACACAGCATCTGCTGAGGGAGAAATAGAGTTACCATTGCTGATTGTTAGTCTTTCACCAGAATTGGAAGAAATGAGAGATGTAAAAGTTTATATTTAAAAAGCTATACTTTTTCCATCGTTGTTTGCTTTCTCCACCTTTCCCTGATTCTATACTTGATTATAAACTATTAATTGCTTTTAAACACTAACTCAGTTTCTCCCTTCCCAGCTGCTGCCTGAGTTGCCACGTTTTTCAAACAATTTCTAGTTTGATATCACTTCTAATTCTGTTGTATCTGATGTGACAGCCAAGTGTTATTAACAACTTCTTGAACTGTCCTGGCAATGCTATGACTCAAATTTGCAAACTTGGTAGCTAGCGAGTTTTGAGAAACTTGGTAGCTCTTCATGCATTGAAGCTGTGGAAAAAGAATTTGTTGGTTCAGTTAAACTTCTGCATTAGAAGGATGCAAGTTCAAGTTCAACCTAATTATGTGAGCACAGAATCTGAGTTGACAGTCCATTGAAATTCAGAGAATACGCTATATTTTTGCGGCCACTACCATTGGGATGAAATAGGAATGCAATCCAATTGTTGCCTGACTGAGTAATATCCCACAGTACAATGAAGAGAAACCCAGATAATTTCTCTAGCCAGAATTCCACCTCCAGCTAACATCACAAAAAAATGGTGGCTAATCATTCCCCCTGGTTTTGATGTTACCCTTATCACAACTGTTATACTGCACTCCAGAAAGCAATACACTGTGAGATCCATCTTGGCATGTTCTGATCCCATGCTGAGGTCCTACTTAAAAGAAAGTTCATTTTATTTTCATTCTACCAGCTAGTTTAGGACTAACTTCCACTGAGATCCAAAAGTGCCTTAATTCTGCATTACGAAAGCTCTGGGGACAAAGGATGAATTTTAGGAGTTTCCATTCATTCCTAGTTTGAAGCTTCATGTGCTTGGAATGCCTACTAGGAATCATGTTTTTTCTACAAAGAAATTTCTATCGTAAATCAATTAACTTCTACACCCTAGAGTCTCAATGTGGATTCCCAGTGCATGAAGATAGAAGCATTCAGCGCGAATTTGTGAAGACGTCTGGCAGGCTTGAAAGTAGATAAATCTCCAGGACTACATCAAATCAAGGCTGTTGAGTGAAGCAAGGGACAAAATAGCAGGGATGCTGACAAAAATTTTCACTTCCTCCCCAGCCATGGGAGAGATGCCAGGTTTTGAGGGGTTTGGATGAAGAAAACTTTTCAGACGTTGGGTGGTTGGAATTTAGAACCCACTGATTGTAAGTATAGTAGAGGTTGAAGCCCTCATAACATTTAAGAAGTACTTACATGTGCACTTGTGATGCCAAGACATACAAGGCTATGGGCAGGCCAACTGCTGGAAAATGGGATTGAAATAGATAGTTGCAGAGATAGTAGGAACTGCAGATGTTGGAGTATCTGAGATAACAAGGTGTAGAGCTGGATGATCACAGCAGGCCAAGCAGTATCAGAGGAGCAGGAAAGCTGATGTTTCGGGCCTAGACCCTTCTTCATCCAGCTCTACACCTTGTTATTTTAGAATAGA
Source organism: Stegostoma tigrinum (assembly GCF_030684315.1). Lineage (NCBI taxonomy): Eukaryota > Metazoa > Chordata > Chondrichthyes > Orectolobiformes > Stegostomatidae > Stegostoma > Stegostoma tigrinum. Next base: position 45,133,858 of record NC_081358.1, read on the forward strand.
TAGTGCTTGTTTTTGACGATGCATACTCAATGGGCTGAAGGGTTTTTTTCCTGTCCTTTAACCTTTATGAGTCTATGGCTTTATGCGTAAACATTAAAGCACAAGCTGACACACAGGACAGAATAATACACACAAAGCTCGCAGATAAAGTGACCATGGAGACAAGGTAAAGAGAAAAAAATTAGATGAATGCAATTATTTTAGACATCTTGCTGTTTTGGTCAATTGCACCCTGGATATGAACAGAAAATTGACTTAAATAATAGTGGCAATTCAACTGAAATGAGCAGCAAACTCTTGACCAAAAACATTACATGGTTGAGATTCGGGGAAGTTGCGAGTAACAAGAACTTTTCAGCAAGGCTTAGTAGCTGCTGACTCAATCAGTTGTTGATAGAGCAGGATTAACAGCTCCTTGTGTCAATGTCAAAGAGAATAATTTGCCCCAAGCACAATAAAGACAAAAGGGCCTGTGAAGTTGTGTGTGCTGCTGCTTTTCCTCAGCTTCTTGCTCTGCATTCCACATCTCCTCGACAGGTCCCTCCAAAGACAGGTCAGAGTCTTCCAGCCCATTGACTTCAGAAAAAAAACAGATTGGGGAATTGTGTTGAGAATGTGCCACTCCACCCAAACACCTCTACCTGCTGCTAGCTAGAGTCACAAGAAAACAGAAACAACCTTTACACAGCTGCATAACCTCATTTCTATTATTACTTATAATTTTAATATACTCTTGCATTTTCTAGAGATTGTTCTGTTTCAAAAAAGTATAATTTTGGCATCAATTTCACTTGGAGCTCAAAAACTACATGCTGTGGATGTGCAGAATCTGATTTGAAATCTTGAAAGAAAGAAAGACTTCTATTTCAGTTGCACTTATAATTACTGGATGTCCCATGTAAAGTTACAGCTAATGAAGTATCCTTTTGAAGATGGGCACAATGCATGAAATGCTGAAGTCAATATGCACACAGCAAGTTCCCACAAATAACACTATAATAATCACTGGATAATCTAATTTTGTTCTACTGGAAATAAAAGTGGAAAGTTCTGGAGAAACTCAGCAGGTCTGTCAGTACCTGGGACCGATCCTAGAAATTTGTATCTCAGGCAGGAGTACCACCAATTGAGGAACCAAAGAAAAACTTGAATTTACCCCTATTTTATTGCCATCAGATGTCTCAAACTTTACTGCTGTTCAAGTATTTCTAAAGGGTAGCCAATGGCTAATGTATTGTACTTTTTCTGCTGAAAGCTGATATGCTTCCACCAGAAATGACCAGATCTGCTGAGTTTCTCCAGCTGCTTTCTATTTTTAATCTGATTTTGTGGCATTACATGAGGGATAAATTTTCACCAGGACACCACGGATAACTTCCCTGCTCTTCTTCAAAATAATGCCATGGGATTTCTTTTACATCTATCTAGAGCTGGCAGGCCTTAGCTTAGTATTGTCACCAAAAGACACACTTCATTGAGAGGAAAGCACCTCCTCAATACTGGGTTGGTGCATTGACCTTAATTTTTGTGTGGTCATCCTGGACTGCAATTTCATCCCAGAAAGCTTATGTCTTGGGCAGGAGTGCAATAGATTGAGCCACAGAAAATAAACTTGCATTTAATTCTATTTTACAGCCATCAAATATTTCAAAGCACTTCAAAGTGCTGAAATATTTTTGAAGGTTAGCCATTGTTGTAATGTATTGTATTTTTCTGTTGAAAACTGGTAGACTATCATCAGAAATGACCATTTGTTAATCCTCACATAAACCAAGCAGCTCCATTGTTTTTGGACGTATTATTACATGCCTCAAAACATACCTTTAAAACAATGATCAAAGTTTGAAAGAGCAATAAAGATTTCCATAATCAGAAATAAGTGTGATTTAGAAACAGATTAAAGAGTGGGAGATTTAAATTGAAGGCTGCAGTGACTGTCAGTCCTTGTCCTTCCGACTTAGTTCCCTCCTCCTCACCCTCACCACCTTTTTGAAGCCTGTGAGTATAATGTGTCAGGTTTTTTGACACAGTTAGATACGGTGACCCTTGAAGTAATTAGACATGGAATTCCCCCTCCTCTCTAAGGAGAGGATTAAATGAAAGACAGTTGTGTTTATTTCCTGATCCACTCTCAGTTCTGTAAGCAGGACCATCCCTGGACTCAACACCACACAGCTGCAAGGCTGAATTTGAAAGCTGGCCTGAGGCAGAGCGAGCACCTTGTTAGAACCTCTGCACATAAAGGGATTAGCCTCCCTGTGCACAGGTGACAATTTACCATCGGGTAGAACTTTATACTTTCACATTATTGGAAAATCACTCGAGATCCTGCAGGCTGAATATGAAGCAAAATAAGAGAGAGACATAGATGGATGAGAAAAAAGCTCAGTCTGTAGTGTATAGCTGTATCTACCACGTTGTTTTAAAAAAGCTAAAAAGAATGTGACATGAAAATATCCCAGGCGGTTTAACATGTGAGACACATTACAAGAGATGGAGGAATTTAGCAGTATTTGACGGGGAAGGATCAGGCTAATGTGGCAGCTAGTTAATTAAGGCTTTGCCATAAAAATGGGTAGCTCCACTACCGACCCCCACTTTGAAAAGCATGTCTTCGCAATTATTATTCTCGCACTCTTCTTTTATCTTCTATCAAAAGTGAAGCTGAATGCAGATATTTAAATAATTCAGAAGTGTACAGGCACTGGTGCAGTCATCAAGCCTTTTTGAAAAGCAGATCTCAGACAGAATTGGGGGAAAGAAAAATGCTGAAACTGTGCAACTGCCAGAAAAAAGAAAATCCTTAAAGTACCCGGCAAGTTTCAAAGCATTCTTCAGTCAAGCTTTAGCTGATGTGTTTCAAAAACTGTATCTTAAGGATACAAAAAAGTCTCCTCTTAATGATAAAAACCAGATTTCAATCTTAGCTCTTTCATTGATGATGAAACAGGAAGTTCAGACAGTTACATTGGGAAGGTTGTAATTGACCTTTCTTAAAGGATTGCAATATGTCTGCAAAGTGGTTGAACATCATTCATTGGTGATTATATGTGGACAGTGAAATCCTTTCTCATTTAATCAAGAAGAAACAACTGTTTTACTCAGGAATTAAAATAAGATCCAGGCTTTGCAGCCCAAATGTGCAGTACTGTTTGGCTCATATGCATCAAAAATATTGTACTTTTTTTAATGATGAATGTATTTTATGTTTTAATTAATTGTTAAATGCCTGCCACTTTTACTGTTTCTCCTGTTTATAATGTAAGGCTTCTTGAAATAAAATCTGATTTAAAAACAGAGAGACTGATTTAAGAATATTATGCAAGAATGAGCTGGATTTGAAATTTTCTGGCAAAATTTGAATAAGAAGCTTGTCTATGCACAGGACTGTCATGTGCAAGTTGCAGGCTCCTCCTCTACTTAATGAAATGATTTCATGAGATGGTTTGTAATGATATGTGAGAATCTTCCTGAACATTAGTTCAGCCTCAGATTGAATGCTGAGCATGCTTCTGAGTGGTGAAAACACTCAGACAATACCAAAATATTACGGATGCTGTAAATCAGAATCAAAGATGAAAATGTTGGAAAATGCTCAGTGGAGTGGGCCTGGTAGTAAATGTTGAGGGGCAAACATGTTTAACACACAGGAATTCTAATCTATTCCATTTGAAAGAATTGGGCACAATAATAACTGATCTTATTCTCAGTTGTAAGTACAAGCTTCATATATCATGGATCTTTCTGCTTTCATCCTTCCATACACTTCCCTTCTCCTCTTCTCTTCTGTCTCTGTAGTTACTAAATAACAATAATTCTTTGAATTCTGAGGAAGGGTCTTCAACCTGAAATGTTAACTCTCTTTCTCTGTCCACAGATGCTGGCTACTTAACTGAGCCTTTTTCAACATTGTTCATCTTTTTCTGCAAAACTGTCTCAGATATTCTTCACATTTTTCTCTCTCTTAGTCAGTCACCAAGATCATCCTGTCTTTTTTATGTTCTAAATGGAAATCCAGAAAACATTGACATTCAACGTGCATTGGAGTCATAATCAGTTTGTTTTACACCAAGAATTAATCATGTAGAAACCTGCAAAATCTTTGCATTATGTTTTGATGTGTGACAGTTAGAAGCAGAATTATGCTGGATTTTGGATTAGCCACTAATATAATCAAAGTAACAGATTCTCATAACTATAGAGTGACCTTGATGAACTGCCACCTGTACCATTATAAGCACATAAGATTGGTAAATAGCAATGAAAAAGTTCTGCCCCTTTCTTTTCCTCCTGTATGGCCGTTGGCATAGCAAGAACATCTCAACGGACAAGTGAAATCTTTGCAAATTGCACACAGTAGAAACAATGCTCTCTACTCACTATGCCTTCCCATTAAACAATGAAATGGTGACCCCATAGTTCAGTTGATAAAGAATAAGCCTTGTTCTCAACAGAGGCAAGAAGGTTCAACAGACTGGTGGCTCAGAAATACAAGGTGGAATCTGTGGAGAGTCATGAACAGGAGAGCATAAGAAAAGGACATTTTAAAATATGCAAAAGACGTTAATTTATATAATACCTTACCCATCTCAGGATGTCCAAAGGTGCTTTACAGCCAATTAAGTTTTATCTTTTTGTGCAGTCAGAATTATATTGAAGGAAACACAGCAGCCACTTTGTAAACAGTAAATTTTAACAAGCTGCATTGTTATCATGCCCAGATAATTTGGTTTAATAAGCATTGGCAGAGAGATAAATGTTGTCCCAGACACCGAGGAGAACTCTATTCCTCTTCTTCAAAATAGTGCTTTGGGATTATTTCCACCTTCACCAACTATACTCCTTCCACTGAACATGTATAATTTGCCTTATCGTGGACTCAAGCCCAATCTTGAATTAAGGACAAAACTTAATCTCAAATGATAATTGAAAAAATGTCCTCAATAATCATGTAACTTCAGATCCTCGCTGTTGTGAGGACACTAACAAATAAAAAAAAACTTCCCTATGTTCCATTACTCAAAGACTGAAATACAGAAGAACAGGACTGCATTTCTGATTATCAATTATGTTGGAGGGTCATCTCACTGGAACTCAACTATTATTGATGTTGTCATTTTGTTAAAAAATTCAATTGGGGATTCATTTACTCCCAGTCTTTTGGCCATAATAAAAATGGTGTTTTTGTTTTAATCTTTGCAGTGCGTGTAGTATATGTGCTCCCAGGATTTTTCATAGTTCTCACCCGGCATTGACAATGCTCTAAGCAGTTTTCAATGTCAACATGTCTCACGTGATAATATTGTTTGCGTGTGGAATTGTGGACATTACTAATACCATTTTGATGTTTAAACACTTCAAAATGTTGTAAGGTAGATCCTAACAATCACTTGGTGTGATTGACATTGTGACTAGGGCTATGAGGAAGGCCTCAATGTTAGGTCTTATCCCTTTATGGTCCAAAGCTGTTCTCCCACCTGACATCATTATATTTAGCAGCACTTATGTACTCATTAGCAGTAACCTTCTAGTATTAACAACATATATTTGTATATATAAATATATCAACAACTACCCAATTGCCTCCGCTAAGTCTCTGACTTCTCAAATTCAGGCAATCTGGAAGTTTTAAAACTCTGCCAGAATGCATTTGCCTTTAACTTAGAAGATTGGGAGGTCTCTGGGTTGAAGACAGTTTACTTTGATTTTGTTTTTGACAGCACAAGTAATGTGATACGATGAAGTATCTGGGAATCGTTTCTTTATAAACAGTCACTGCTGTTCACCCAGATCTGTTCTGCCCTCACAATCTGCAATGGATATAGTGATGCACTGTTTATCTTCAGCAGGGTATTCATTCCCGATGAAGTAACACTATGTTAGCTCCTGTAACACGAGAACAAGATGTAGTTATCATAGTATTGAAGTAATCTATCCATTTTTTACTTCTCCTGGTATCTTTGTTTATTACAATCGCAGGCCCTTGCTTGTCTGAACTGAAACTAAGCATTTCAATGTAAACTGCAGCATGTTTACCTCAGTGTGCCATTATGCTAGAGGACTCAGTAAGTTTGAGACTGTGATCTTTATACCATTAGGTATCTCATGAACAGTTACAATCTGTGGACTTTAAGCATCTACTATATAGAAGGTTTTGGGAAGACAAGCCAAAGTAACATACTAGCACAGCAGTGGGATTGTGTTACTACATGGAATTAATGATTGGTTGTATGCTGGGATGGCCTTTTGTCGGTTATACCTGGAGCACTAGAAGCTGGAGTATATGTCTTTTAGGATGCATAATTTTAATATGTTGGCCCTAGATCTTGTGTCAATTTTGGCTCCGAGAGTGTGTTGACCTGCCTTTTAGGATATACGGTGTTGGTGGTTGTAAAAGTTACTAATCACCTTCTACTGTCAGCATTGTGCATGAGATTTACAATATGAAAACATTATCATTCATAAGGTAGCTGCTAACCATCACCTGACTATCAGATGTCACTAGTTGCATAATTCATTATCAAGTGTTTGCCTTCCATTCCTTGTTGAAGGTCTGTGTTTTTTTTTGTTGATGTAGAATGTGGGGCTTGTTTGCTGTTTTATACCGTCATTTTATTTTCTTTTGCTCCTTTATTACTTTACTTTTAGACAGTTATAGAACCTTTAAAGAGTTTTGATTGCTGTGAGACTATGCCTTCACAGATCTATGTAGGAGGCTTCAGCCACTTGAGGAAGCTTGCACTGAATAAAGAACGATGGGATACCACAAGCTTTGGCGCCAAGTTGGGAAATAGTCAATGGCAACTGGCTCTACATACAGGTAAGCTTCAATAGGGTATAACATCAATTTTTAGTGCTTAAAATATATTTTTTTCTTTTAACACAAGGACTTTGTGTTTAAAAGAATATATGCTTAACTGCTACTTTTACTTTTAAGCTAGTAGGAAGAAATGTGGCTGTTGATTTTACTTTTAAGCCTATAAGAAGTTATTTAACTGCTGTATTTTCTTTATTATGTTGGGAATTAGGTTTAAACTTTATTTTGGTTTTGCAGCAGCACTATAGAGACTTAAGCTAAACATTAAGTAAGAGAAAATAATTCTGCTTCCTGGATAATGATACAAGAACATTCTGCTCTGATAGCCAGTTGTTTTCTGTCCTCAAGTGAACCATTGTCACTTTGGTGTTCAGTACACATATAAACCTGTTGCTGTTCATTTTCTGAACCTGTGAAGATTCAGGGATGTGTTATCTTCGTTGGAGTTCCCAATGATCAGTAATCAAGATCTTGAAGCCTTCTACAAGTAGGCACTGCTGCTTGGCACCATGCTGCCACTGCGATGTACTCTCTTTATGGTATAATGTGGTGTCTGAAATCATTTCTTTTTATAAATAGCCACCACTGTTAACCCAGATCTGTTTTGCCTTCAATTTCTCCCATGGGTTTTGCTTGATCTGCTGAGTTTTACTAACATCTTTTGTTTATATTTCAGAATTTCAGATTCTGCGGTATTTGCCGTTTGGATTTTGTTTTCCATTAGGGTACTGCCATCAGTCTAGGAAGCCTTGTGAAATCTTCCACTAATTGTCCTTTAACTGAAATTGCATGTCATTCCATAACTGACTGTTTGTTGAATGATTGCAACATCATTGGCTCTTCCTTGGACAATCGTTTCTTGACATTAAACAGTTTAACTCCTTTTGCCACTTAAAAATGTTTGAGGTTAAGACATGCATTCATGTTCAAGCATGAGAATTCTTTATGATAAGAATGTGCATATTCTCTACAATCTGACACTACTAATATGGCAGGGATGTTTGTAACATATGTTTAGTCATAAGTGGTATATCTTCTGGATCATTTAATTGTACTGTTGCACGCTGCAAACAGTGTTCTTTTTTAACAGAGGAAACATTGTCCGATAACATAGTGGCACTTGTCCCTTCATTGAGTTTAAAATCGTGAGATCTTCTTTAGGATAAATATATTATTGGCAAAAAGCTGGTTCTGTGTCATCTATTTCCTCTAGCACAAACTTTGGCTTTTAAAAATAGTTTAATCTCTTCTGTCTTATGAACTTCTTTGACTCCTTGCTGCTCTGTGGGACTTTCTTGTCTCATATTTGGGCATTGCTTACGCCGATGCAGTTTTCTTGCTACACAGTGCATACATTGATTCTTAGTATCTTGAATGTGGCTAACTCTCTGTATTGGCTTCTCACATGTCTTTAGAGTTTTTGTCCCTGATAGATGGAATATATTCTACTGATCTTTTGTGATAAGGTTCATTTTTTCTTCTTAGAACTAACTTATGTTGCTTCCAGATTTCTAATTCATTCATCATTGGAATAATTTTCGCCAAAGTCCTTCGAACATATTTAATCTGACAAAGACTCATCAACAATTCCAAAAATGTTTTTGCTTCTCATGAATTCTGACTTTAAAGCCCCAGGATTATGTACGTAGAGATAGTTAATGAAGTTACTTATAGATTCTCCTGGATTCTGAGCTCTTCTGCTATATCTTGATCTTTCAAAAAATGTATTGTTTGAGGCTTAGGTAATTGTCAAAAGCTTATAGGTCTGGATCAAAAGCATCTGTCCTGCTCTTTATACCTTATGAAAGTATAACAACATCAACAATTATCCCAATTGAATCCAAAAGTATATTTAGTTATTCAGCTTCTGATTTAGTATCTAGTTTGGGAGCAAACCTGTATCTAATACATTGTTTTCTTCAAGATGTCCAATACTGTGCTCTATTTGGCTCATTTATGAAATTAAATCATATTAGCAATGTTATTTCTGCTGCCATTTATTCATAATGCAATCATTTACTTTCCTTTGTGTAAAGGCTTTTAATTCCACAGTATAGCAAAACTGCAAATGTATAATGCTGTTCTGGGGGAGAGGGTAAGTGTTATCCAGTGATTTTGCTGTAGATGTGAAACATTCCCTTCAAGAAGTAAAATGGGGAGTTCGCACCTACTGTGATTAAAGTGAATGTTTCTTGCTTTCGTTGTGAGCAAGATAGTTATTTTATACCTTTGATAATGGGAACTGCAGATGCTGGAGAATCCAAGATAATAAAGTGTGAAGCTGGATGAACACAGCAGGCCAAGCAGCATCTCAGGAGCACAAAAGCTGACGTTTCAGGCCTAGACCCTTCATCAGAGAGGGGAATGGGTGAGGGTTCTGGAATAAATAAGGAGGGAAGGGGAGGCGGACCGAAGATGGAGAGAAAAGAAGATAGGTGGAGCAGTTTCAAGGCTGAAGAGATTGCAAGAGAGTTGCAGTGGGAACAGAGATTCCCTGAGGTTGGTCCGGAGGGAGGAGGGAGGAGGGATGCCTAACCTGAAGAACTTACCCTCCTCCCTCCGGACCAACCTCAGGGAATCTCTGTCCCACTGCAACTCTCTTGCAATCTCCTCAGCCTTGAAATTGCTCCACCTATCTTCTTTTCTCTCCATCTTCGGTCCGCCTACCCCTCTCTCCCTATTTATTTCAGAACCCTCTTCCCATCCCCCTCTCTGATGAAGGGTCTAGGCCCAAAACGTCAGCTTTTGTGCTCCTGAGATGCTGCTTGACCTGCTGTGTTCATCCAGCTTCACATTTTGTTATTTTATACCTTTACCTGGTTTCACAAGATGAATCATGCTGCCTTCAGCTTTGATAAACAATTTCTGCTCTTTTGTTGAGCATTGGGGCCCCTTAAAAAAATAAAACTTTTCCTAGTATTCATTGTGCAGCTGTTAAAACAGTGCTTGCTATAACTCTAGCATATGGAAACGAAGGAAAAAATAATGAAAAATACAGAGGTCATGATGCCTATTGCATTAGTGTCAGTTATCTAGCTGTAGACAGGTCCTTATTGTCATGTGCTGTTTTCAAAAATGAGAAACATTTGTTCTTAGGAAGAACAGGAAACTAACTCTCAGATGAAGGCAGTCAGTGGTAATCCAACATCAGGATGGGCTGTCTCGTGACCATTGGCCCAAAGAGTTTAGACAATCGATTAATACAGTTTAAGTTACCTGCCTGTAGAAATATGGTACAAGTGCTGAAGCAGTGGGGAATTCTCAAATAAAAGCTCTCTCTGAGGGTAGTTCTCATTGAGCAGACCTTGTAGGCTCATTGGGTGGTCCATAGAGACAGGTCTTCATTGAGCAGTTTTTACCAGGCAGATGGAAGATGGCCCAACTAGAGAGGTGGGAGACCTCGGGATGAGTTTCCTAACACATTGGCTAGAGAGCAGGATGTTGCCTTCACAACTTTAATGAGACAGAATTATTCCTTGCTGACAGCCTGTTTGGCCTCTGCTATCAGTGAATCATTCTCAATTGTAACAGTTGTATACTTTTTTATTCTAATTAACTAAAGCATTAAAGCTAAACTGCTGCTTCTTAACAAATCTATTAAACTAAAAAATTTAGAAATCGTGGACTGCCTATATCAGTTAATTATGATCATTAACCCCTAAAAACAACTCTTCTAACAAATATAATGAATAAATCCTGTCACCTGTTGCTCGAGTAACAAATCTTCTTCTTTTAATGGTTTTACCAATTGAACCTTGTTCTTCATGGCTCCTTGAGACAAATCCCATTCCTTTAATGTATTTCGCTAGATAATACCCTGTCTGCTGTGCTGCTCATCTTCCTCGTTGCTTTGTGGCTTTTTTCCCTCAATAAGTCCCACTGTGAGTGCTTTAAATAAATGCTTTACACCCTTACCATGGATAATGGATCTCCTGCTATTTATGCAGGCTCAAGTCTCCTAGCTTCGCTCTTCCAATAGATCTCATCTGCAACATTTCTGGGTAGATTGATTCTGTGTTCTGCATTTCACTGATTGTTGTGGTGTAGTATGGTGATATAGTGGCAATGTTTAACCTAACTATAAATACTTGTTTTCTCAGCCTGTAAACTTCATAAATTGTCTCCCCTTACCCAACAGGAATTTAAACTTTACTCATGAATCCACTGGCATCTTCTTACTCATCAGTTGAACTCTGACACAGACTGCCTTCACAGACTGATGCGTAATGATGCAGCCTAATTGAAGTGATTAATACTTCCGTTTCAGGCAGTTCCTAACAATCCAACTGCAATGCACCTCTTCCTGAAATGGTTTTTATGATCGATTGTAGGTTCTGCCTTGTAGGGCTTTCTCTTCTGCAAGATTCTCGTAAAATCAGTTCTTTCAGCAGAATTCTTAAAATTGTGTCTGGAGAGTCTTCAGACCGCCACCACTTCCTGTCAAATTGTACGATGAACCAATACCCACACTGGCACCATGTTGTACAATGCAACCAAACTACAGCCCATCTTGGGCAAAGATCCATTTTTTAAATTTTCTGCCAACGTTATCTTTCCTGATGTGGATCCATAGGACCTGCTCGATCTAATAATGTGGTGTATGAAAAGCACGCGGTAGTCGAAAAAGAAGAGATTTTTCTCTTGATCAAGGTATGGTTTCTTGCATGCAAGCAGTTAGATACATTAGTTACATTGGTGTGATTGTCATTACTGAAACTGTGAGGAAGACTTCGATGGTAGATCATACTCCTTTGAGATCCAACACTGTTCCCCCACTTGACTCCATACGACATTATTATATGAGTGGTGCTCAATGCATTCCTCATCAGTAACCTTTTCAGACCCTTACACCTTTATGCATAAGACATTTAAAAGGACAACAATGCATATGCATTTAAGTAATATGATGAAATGTCCTGAGCTAGCCCAGAGAATATGTTAAAACAAAATATAACACTGAGCCGACTGAAGGAAATATTGAGTCACATGACAAAATATGTAGCCAACAAAATGCTTAAGGCTGGCATGGGGGCTCAATGAATAGCACTGCTACCTTATAGCACCGGGGACCCGGGTTTGATTCGATCCTCGGGTGACCGTCAGTGTGGAGTTTACACAATCTCCCCGTGCATGTATGGGTTTCCTCCAGGTGCTCCAGTTTTCTCACACAGTCCAAAGATGTGCAAGTTAGGTAGATTGGCCATGGGAAAAACAGGGATGAGGGTGTGTATGGGTAGGGCGCTTTTTGTAGGGTCGGTGTGGACTTGGGCTGAATGGCTTGCTTCCACAATGTAGGCATTCTATGGTTTTGACAAGGTCAGATTTAAGGCACTCTGAAAGAAGGATAATGAGGTAGAGAGGCAGAGGGGTGAAGGGGAGGTTTACAGAGCTAGGAGCCTGCACTCCTTAAGGGAAAGCCACTACCAGGAGAATGATTAAAATTAACGAATTGTAGGAGTCCAGCTTTTCCAAAGGCTTTGGACATTGGACAAGTTTGCCAAGATAGGGAGGAGCAAAGCCCGGGAGAGATTTGAAAACATGGATGAAAATAACATGTTGCCTTACCGGGAGCTGATGTAGGTCAGTGAACATTGAGTGATGGATGAAAGGGACTTGCTGCATGTTCGTACATGGACAGCAGAATTTTGAAATCAGACAACTTTACGAAGGTTAGTATGTGGAAGACCAGCCAGGAATGTGTTGGAGTAATAGAATCCAGAGACAACAAAAACATGAATGACAACTTTAGCGGCAGATTAACTAACACAGGAAGTTGGGTAGTTGTATGAAAGTGGAAATAAGCAACGTTGTGTTATGTCTCATAGTTGGTATGCCAGTATTCCTGTAGGAGATATACTCTTCTACCATTGTTGCATCATAGCGTCTGACCTGAGAGCAAGAAGGTCGCAGACTTCATCTTACCCTGAATCACTTGAAGCCTATAATGTGATGCTGGAAGCATATTGCCTGCTGTTGTAATGCAGTGGCTTAACATTATTCTAGACACCTATTTGACTGTGAATTCAATGTTCATACATGATAGTTTACATCATAAACAAATACTGGATGCTTCAATATTGCAGTATTCGTGCTCATTTCCAATGTTATGTGAGATATTATAAATATTGATGCATCAGAATCAATACCCTGTTGGAGGCAAAAGTATGCCAGGTAGCTACCTACAAATAAACAGAGCCCTTAGTGAAAAAAAAGTCATCTCCATTCAATAGTATTTGTTGTTTGGAGCAAAGAGAAAATAAAAAGACACAAATTGTAGCAAATTCCGTTCTGTCTCAGGTTGCGGAGAGCAAAGCAAGACACTTTGTTTGAAGAGCAGTCTATCACCTCCACTGGAAGAAGTGTGACACATGCCACAATGTGTTATGAGCAGAATGGATACAACATCCACCTAAATCCTCAATGTTGAAATACACAGGACTTGCTGAAGCAGCTGTATCGAGCTGGGTGCCAGCTGCTTTCAAAAGTACAGATGAAACTCTCAGTTCTGGGCATGAGAGCCAAATGATCAACAAATCCCTCACAACTAATCATGCCGCACTCAACAACTTCCGTTCCCTGATTACTGAGGAAATCATTAGAGGGAGAAAAGTGCACAGATCTTTCATCGTACGCAGATAAACTACAAGGAGGTCAGAAGGGGGTGTGTTTGATAGGCCATTTGCTCTTCCTATTCCTATTATTCCAGAATGTCCTCTATCTTGCCGATGTCTGCATCTTAATCACTTCCATCCCAGAGTGTTTGGCTCTCTGGAAACCTCCCGCAGGTTTATGGCTGCCTGATGCAGGCTCCTGGCCTCCCGAGTGACTGATCACAGCAAGCTCTGCACTGCAACTTTCCAAAGCAAGTCTCCTTCAGTTCCTGTGGGCCTGGGCTTATGCCGTCACATATGGCACTAATGGCATCTGAAAAGTACATTCATGGGCTAGTGTCATGCGCTTGGTCACATTGCATGTAGCCAGGCTTGTGGCTGACATCCAGAGCACTGGGAAAAACAAAACCTAGATGCACTCTGAACTAAACAACCCATCTCTTCCCCTCTCCCAACTGCCCCGTTTAGTCGTTCTCTTCTCCATTACAAGTCAGAAATCTGGAATTTTAGTTGAATTAGCTGATATGGATATCCTATCTTGTATTCTGAAAACTCCCAAACATTTAAATCTTTTCCTTTTTAGTGGAGTCTAGAAGTAGATGTACAGTTTAAAAATTATACATGTCCAATTAAGACTGAGATGAGGAGAATTCTTTCGCTCAGACAATCATAAATCGATGTAATTTTTATTCCCAGAGAACAGAGGAAGCAGGGCCAAGGAATATATTCGAGGCTGAATCTGATAGATTTTTGACTGACAAAAGAGTAGGGTGCTTTGGAGAGGAGGGATGCTGAAAGGAAAATGGAGTCAGGACCACAATCAGATCAGTCAGGATCTTAGTAATGATGGAGCAAGGGTCTGAATGGCCTACTGCTCTCCCTAATTCCCATCTTCTTGTGCTACACTGACAGAGCTGACCACACCCAATTGCCTCCTCTGTGTCTCCTCTGAGAACAAGACGTAAGTGAGGCAGGTAGAATCATAGCTATTCATCAAAGCAGGGAGTTTAATAGAACAGAAGAGGAGAAACAGTTTATTAGGCAGCAGTGATACAGCCATAACATTCAACTTGCATTTCAGTCACGTGTGGTGTAAAAAGTGGAACTTTATCTGGGAGTGACCATCTGGTCAGGTAACTACTTTTGGTAAGCGGGCTACTGGGTTTATCTCCTTCCAGAGACAATCACAATATTTTAAAAGAGCTGTTCAGAATTCTCCAGCATCTGCAGTTCCCTTTATCTCTGATCACAATTTTAACCTCACTGTGAAGCCTCTTCCAGGGATGCCTAACCTGAAGAAGTTACCCTCCTCCCTCCGGACCAACCTCAGGGAATCTCTCTCCCACTGCACCTATCTTCTCCTCTATCCATCTTCGGTCCACCTCCTCCTCTCTCCCTATTTATTTCAGAACCCCCTCCCCATCCCCGTCTCTGATGAAGGGTCTAGGCCCGAAACGTCAGCTTTTGTTCTCCTGAGATACTGCTTAGCCTGCTCTGTTCATCCAGCTTCACACTTTGTTATCTTGATCGGAAATGAAGCTTGTTAAAGACCTTGACCTCTTTTAGATGTTTTGCAAGAACTTTTGGCTTTAGCCATACCATAAACACCCTCCGAATTCCACAGATTCCCATCCACTGGTCAGAATTAACAGGATGTCAAAATAATAACTGAGCCAATAATTATAAACCATCGAGAGTCCGGCTGGCTACTTGGCTTTGTTTAGACCCCTAGTCTGTGGAAATAATTGGTGTGGTCCTTTGTTTCAACTGAAGCAGACTTTTGTAATTATAGTGTTTGAGAGACAAACAGCATTTAAGGCTGAACCTGCAGCTTATTGCACAGTAGAGTCTCAGGCTTGCCCCTTACACACCCTGCATGACCCAAACTCATCCAATGCCTGTCTTAATGCTGTCTCTCTGTCAACACATTAGGTGATAATTTTGCCCCACTGCAGGCAATTTTTTTCTTTAAGCACTGGTGTCAGATGGGTGATATGGTGTTAGCCACTCTTTGTACATCACTGCTGAGGTTTTAATAGGGAGGATATGCTAACAGGCACTGTTCAATACCACCCTGTATTTCCCTACAGTGTCTTACCAGGCCTCAACGGGCCCCATAGCCAATGGATTTCTTTTGAAGAGCTTTTTGCCCAGCAAGTAAAGACAGCAGCAAGTTAGCACATGGTAAGTCTCCATAATCAGCAAATGACCAGATGATAAATTTTAATTGGTGAAAGAGAAACATTGGTCAGGATATTGGGGTGACACTCCATTCTCTTCAAATGGTGCCTCAGGGATCATTTACAATCTCAGTAAGTCATGCTCTTTCCTCTCAGAAAGGTGGTGGGTTTAAGCGTAAACCACATAAATCTGGGCTGATGTTCCAGTGCAGTACTTGGCCTGTACTGTTCGAGGTGCTGCCTTTTAGATGAGATATTAAACTGAGGTCCCAACAGTCCTGCCTGCTATACATGAAGAAATTATTTTGAACTTTATCCCCAGGTATCTGGGCCAAAATTTATTCCTTAAGTGATATCAAACAAATAACTTATGTGGTCATGTTCCATACTGCTTTTTGTGAGAGGCTGATATGGTTTCCCACACAATTCAGAATCAGATTCTACTTCAACTCACTGTACCGAGATATCTTGACGTCACAAATGTTCCTCCATGATGGAAGTTTTTATTTTCTGTTTTGCATATACTGAAACAAAACCCCACCTCCCTCACCCTCCCTTGTCCAATTTAGCCTAAGCCCACAGACATTTACTTGTCATCTTACCTTCTCGCTCAACTTACACCTGCCCCCCCCTCACCCATCTGACGCCCAACTCCTCACCCACCTGAGATTTTGGCTTGCTCTTATGGTGACACCAATATCGCATGAAGGAATAAATAGAGTATGAATCCAATTTTATTTCAGGAGAAATGTATTTATTCAGACAGCATGTGGAATTTGCTTCTACAGGCCATAGTTGAAGTTGACGCCTCTAAATCAAATAATTTGTAAAGTGCAATGTGATAGTTAATCTAACAAAGCATCTCAATCCCGAGATCATTTGAAGTGTCTATTTCTCTGACAGTTTTGAGGGAGGAAATTGACATTACGCAGGCCCATTTAAGGGGAAGTTGGATAAGTGCATGAAGGTGAAAGGAAGAGATGAATATGCAGATCAATGGAAATTAAATTAAATAGGAGGATGTTCATGCCAAACAAAAATAGAAGTAAAGACTACTAAGAGAAAAAGGCTTGAATTTTGGTGACAAATTCTGCTGTCCTGTATATTGCCACCCAGTCTATTGTAGCATGGATATATCTTGTGATAGCACAGATATGTATAATCAGGCAAGGAAGTATGTTAAACCATTACATCAGTGTGACATAATGCCATATGTGATATTGTTGTTTAAAGTATCAATTCCATCTTGAATAACCACTGCTGTACATGCTAATCTATTAGGAAAGTCAATCTGGAAAACAGCTTGAGCCCAGATGATACCAAAATCTGTGTTATGATGTATTCAGTTGCTTTAAGAATAAATCTTCTGATACTTATTCTCAGTAAGAATCCAGTCTCAGTATTCATGTTGTGAGTGTTAACAATGTAAAGGAGTCAAAGAATGCATATGATTTCTAATGCAATATGAAATGATATAACACAGGATTCTAAGCCTACACCAACTGTCATTCAGTGAGGAGATCCTAAACAAATCTGAAGCATTTTCTCAAAAAAAACGTATATTGAACAAAATGTAATATCAATTTCCTCCCTCAAAACTGTCAGAGAAATAGACACTTCAAGTAATCTTGGGTTGGAGATGCTTTGATGGATTAACTGTCGCATTGCACTTTGCAAATTATTTGGATTAGAAGGATAAAATGTTTTTGGTCACAAAGTAACAGTGACTTTTGATCATTTACATCATAAAAGAATAACATGTAACCACAGACAGTGTTAGGGTGTAGCACAAACAAGCATAAAAGCAACAAAGATCTCAACTGTGTTATTCTATTAAACAGACATGGCATATCGGAATCTGAGTCACCTGAAATAGGACAAGATATATTTATTTAGTATGCTTAAAGTGAGACCTCTGAATGAGCTGACCGGAATTACAACAAAACAAATTTAGACTGAGTTCATAAGGAAATATGAGGACAAATGGTCAAAATCTTGTTTAAGAGATAGGTTTTCAGAAAGAGTAAATGATTTAAGTTGAGGGGTTGAAGGAGAAAATACTAGACTTCTGATTCTTAGCAGCTGAAGACCTGGCCACCAATGGTGAAGTGATTAAAATCAGGAACCGTCAGGGCATCATTATTGGATGAGTGCAGCTACCTTGGAGGGTTGCTGAGCTGGAGATGTCAGAGGTTAGGAGGTGTGAAGCTATGGAGAGCTTTGAAAACGAGAATGAGAATTTGAAAAGCAAGACGATGCATGAAAAGAAGCCAATGTCAGTGAGAATAGGTGCAAGACAATCAGATAGAATTATAATCTATTTCACAAACACTCTGAAAAATTAGGCTATGCCAGAGAAAATCTTTAGTTTCATTATACACTGTTGTGGGACAGATTCCACTCCAGACGGACCTGTACCTTGAAGGTACATTATGATATATGTGGCTGAGGAGGTGACTTCTGGTGGAACTGTCTGTCTATCCCCAGAGCTAGTGAGCATCCCAGCACCCTCTTCAGGACAAAACAGAGACAAGATGTCACAGCCAGTGGATAGAAATGATGTACAATGAATGAAACTGTCAGTGGGATTACTGTGAGAGATGCAGGGTAATGGAGAATAATACTTACTTTACAGATAGTACATGGATGTCTCATCAACCCTGCAGGACTGGTCCCAGTTTTCTCCTGTGAGGGTCAGCATTCTCTCCTTGTAGACAGTGAGAACCCTAATATTGGGTGGCCCTCCATCCATACTGGTTCACTCTAGTCTGTTGTGGGTGACCTTCTCCTGCAGTTAGAGCAGGGGAGGATTAAGTGAGGTGACAGTGGGGGCCATGGCTTTGCTTGTTGATTCAGGTGATCGAAAGGTAGTGAGGTGTTCCAAGAGAGTGAGGAGGCAGAGCAGAAGCTGTGCAGTATTAGTGGTGTAGGGGGTTAGAGCAAGTGAGAGTGGGTGAGGCAACAGTGAGAGTGCAAGAGCATGAGTCTTGGTGGGATGTGGGTACAATGACAGAGACAGATGGAGTGGAGGTAGCACATACAAGAATGTGTTACTTACCCTGACAAAACAGAGAAGGTCATCAACATTTTTATAGCGCTCTTGGCCACTCCTCCATACTGTGGAAATGGCACTAACCCAGGTATCCACCTCAGACCAGGCTGCCAGGGCCTGGAGGTGTGGAATCCTCTGGGAAGATGATGGCCCTCGTTTGTACCACACTCTTGCCCAAGACTTTCAGGTCCCTGTTGGAAAATAGTGATGCCATCTTGCATTTTCAGGTTCACATTGTGTCTGCCACCAATAGGGAAACTTTGGAGTGCATGTGCCCAACTGAGTGAACAGCAAACTTTGATTGGCATGGATTCATGACAGTCTTTTGGTGGATTCCCACTGATTGGTGAGTCGTTTTGGGAACGACAAGTGGTAAGATGGGCTGAATTCAGACTTGTGTGATGCCTTGGGATATAGTAGGTAACTAATGCTGTGCATTTGGTAAAATATCATGCAAAACTCGTTGCATTTTGGAACAAAATGCCCTTCAAAAATACTCAATGAAACTTGGATTTAGCCATGGAAAACATAAGAATCAGCCCCAACTGCACTATTAAGGCAGAGCTTTTACTGCATTAAATTGGAACACATGGAATTTGAAACAAGGGGATTGGATATTGAATAGCAAAAGACAAGTTTTCTTTGCATATTAAGTCTGGGTAATGCTGGTACAGCAGAAACAGAAATATGATCCACAGACAGTGTGTAAAACTTCTTTGTAAAACATCTAAGGAAGGAGTTTGAAACAATTTCTACAACAGAGTAAGATTCTCCCCAAATGGGAACTTTCAATTAAATTCAAAAATCCAATGGCTAACATCCAGCAGAATCGAGGGCATTGAAGTGGGCACTGGGTTGTGTTCGTAACGCTGGTTGAACACATTTCTGGAGATTCAATCTCAAAACTTTCTGCGTTCATTCAGTCAGTTTTTCACTTGACTTTCAGCTTTTTTATAGTTCGAAACCAAGTGCCCAAAGAAAAGGAGGTAAGAATCACCACTTTATTTTTACTGTCACAATGATGCCCATCCCAGTGTTCCTTCGAGGATGCCAGGATGTTCCTGATGGTTTGACATTTCTGTTCCCACAGCGAACCCCTACTTCCCTTGGTGATGAAATTTGAACCTAGTGAGTGAAGCACCAGTTGGAAGACATCAGGTTTATAGAAATTTAGAGTACAGAAGGAGAACATTCAGTCCATTTTGCCTGTGCCAGCTGTTTTGTCACAGTGCCACAGCTCAACTCTTTAATTTCCTTATCCATGAGTATCAGCGTAACTCACTTTTTAAAATTGCAATGGAATCAGCTTCTGCATCTTTCCTGAGATAGAGTTCCTGTCAACTGAGTTAGAGAACTTCTCCTCATCCTCTCTCGACTTACTTTGCCATTCATGAGTTGGCCTATTTACTATTGGAACAAACCTGCTCCTTAATGGTGGCTGAAACCCCCTACTATTTGTAAACCTCTCTAAGGTCACCTCTTCACCTTCTTGGTTCCAAGTCCCAATTTGAAGATCCAGATTTGGAAACTCACTGGGGAGGTTGTCATACGCCACTAGGGCAACTTGCTGACCAGTAGGAGTGAAGCCAAAGAGTGGGCCCAGAGAGGTGAAATATATCTTGGCTTCCTGGTGGGCTAGCTTGGAGATGTCAACTGAGCCATGTTAATGATTCTTGGCCCTCGCTTTCCCTAGATAGGGTGGCCTGCAATCACCAGCCCTTCCTTACCTTCATTTTCTCTCTATCTCTTTTGTCCCTTGGAGACCATTTAATTAAAGATTTTCAACAGGTGTTGGCAGTTGAAAATCAGTCAAGTGAGTAGTGAGATATGTCGTCTGCCTTGGTAAGGCCTAAGTCTCGGCATTTATAATTGGGCCTGTGCGTGAGAAGCTGTCTGCCAGGTGGGAAGGCCCCCTAAGTATGAGTCCCAAGTTGACTGTTGGTGGCTTATTGTGATTTTCAGATTCAAACAGGAGAATACACATCATTTTCCCAGTTATGCCGAGGTACAGAACCTAATCCTTTGTGTAGCACACACCATCTCTGCTCTCAATACCTCACCACCCCACACCCCTTGGCACCTGAAACTCACTAGTAGGAGATAAATCAGACCAAAACAAGTGGAACAGCTTGACTGAGCTTCCAAACTTCATTGAAATTTTTTGAAGATGACAGCGTCTCCGCCAGCTACCAAAACCCTTTTACAAGTCATCCTCTTTTTTGGGAAAGCTCACTATATTAATTTCTGCTAAAGGACTTAACATGTCATCTGCCCAGGGTTAAAAGGCCCCAGGGTTACTGGCAAAGATTTACTAGTCAATCAGAAGCTCTTCTGAACCAAGCAACACCACGACTAAGGAGCTGGTGGCTGTTGCTGATATTGCACCATCAGAGGCCGAGGGCTGAGGAGGTGGGTGGAGGAGAGGAGGGTGAAAGGGGACACAGGATGGGGGTCTTAGAGGAATAGGTAAAGCAGATCAACTGCAAGGGCAAGAGAATCGCTTTCCTTTGACCTCCTTCTCCCAGTGCTCAAGTCAACACAGCGTGGAGCTGGAGGAACACAGCAGGTCAGGCAGCATCAGAGGAGCAGGAAAGGCAATGTTTTGGGTCGAGGCCCTTCTTTAGAACTAGGCAAGGGGGAATGGAATCTGGAAATAAACAGAAGGGGGAGAGGTGGGCCTGGGGGAAGGTAGGTGGGGTGGTGATATGTAGATGCAGGTGGGGATTTGTCAGGGTGGGGCGGACAGGTGGGAGAGAAGATGACAGGTTGTGTCAGGTCAAGGAGGAGAGAGAGAGAATGGGTGGGGCTGAGGAAAGGTAGGTGGGGTGGTGATAGGCAAATACAGGTAGTGGGTAGTAGGAATTCGTTGGTGGAAAGGGTGGGGTGGATGAGTGCGAAAGAAAGTAGGCAGGTTGTGTCAGGTCAAGAAGGTGAGGGAGGGAAGGGATGGGGCTGGGCAAGGGGAGGTCGGATGGCGTAAGGTGGATGCAGGTAGGGGCCAGTAGAGGTTGGTCAGTGGGAAGGATGGGGCGTATAGTTGGGGAGGAAGATGGGCAGGTTGTCTCAGGTCAAGGAGGTGGGAATGAGATGGAGGGTTGAACATGGGATGGGCGTTGGGGTGGGGAGACTTTGAATTCTATGTTCAGGCCATTGGGCTGCAGGCTCCCGAGACGGAATATGAGGAGCTGCTCCTCCAGTTTGCATGTGGCATCACTGTGGCACAGGAGGAGGCCCAGGATGGACATGTCACCCAGGGAGTGGGACGGTGGAGTTAAAATGGTTGGCAACTGTACGGTGTTGTTGATCATCACATGCAGAGGGCAGATCATCCACAAAACAGTCCCCAAGACTGTGCTTGGTCTCCCCAATATAAGGGAGAACCCCTGTCAGGTATGGAAAGTTTGTTTTGTGCCTTGGATGGAGGTGAGAGGGGAGGTGTAGGGCAGGTGTAGCATTTCCTGCGGTTGCAGGGAGGGGTGCTGGGGTGGTGGGGTTAGTGGGCAGTGTGGAGCGGATGAGGGATTCAAGAAGTAAGCAGTCCCTAGGAAAGGCAGATTGGGTTGGGGAGGGAATGATCTCTTTGGTGATGGTGTTGGATTGTAAGTGGTGGAAGTGGAAGAAGAGTGATACGCTGGATGCGGAGGTTAATGGGGCGGTTTCATAAGGACCAGGGGAACTCTGACTTCATATTTGTTGGAGGAAGGCGGTGTGATAGCAGAAGTGCTGGAAATGCTAGAGATGTGGTTGAGGGCATTTTTGATCACCAGAGGGGGGAGGTTACGATCCCTGAAATGGGAGAACATCTGGGATGTCCGGAAATGGAATGCTCCCGTCTTGGGAGATGTGGCGAAGCCAGAGGAATTAGGATTAGGGGATCACATTCTTGCAGGAAGGTGGGTGAGAGGAGATGTTGTCCATGTAGGTGTGGGAGTAGGTGAGGGCATTTCTGATGAAGGGTCTAGGCCCGAAACGTCACCTTTTGTGCTCCTAAGATGTTGCTTGGCCTGCTGTATTCACCCAGCTCTACACTTTGCTATCTCGGGTTTGAAATTGATGTCGGTTTCGAGGTGGTCACCAGAGATGGAGTCTGAGAGGTCCAGGCAGGGAAGGGAGTATTCAGAGATGGTCCAGGTAAATTTGAGGTTGGGGGTGAAAGTTATTAGTAAAGTTTATGAACTGTTCAAGCTCCTCATGGGAGCACGAGTCTGCACTGATACTGTTATCAATGTAATCAAGGAAGAGGTAAGGGATGGTGCCAGTGTAACAGCAAAAGGGACTGTCCCTCGCACTACCTTGACCTGACACAACAGGTCCATCGTCTTTCCCAACCATCTCCCCCACCCTTCCCACTGACCAATCACCACTGCCCACTCCCTGCATCTACCTATCCCATACCAAACTACCTACCTTTCACCAGCCCCACTCATCCTCTCTCTCTTGCTTCCTTGACTTGACACAACCTGTCCATTTTCTCTCCCACCTTTCTGCCCCACCCTTCCCACTAACCAATCCCCACTACCCTCTACTTGCATGCACCTAGCACCAGCCCACCTACCTTCCTCCAGCTCCACCCCTCCTCCCTCTATTTATTTCCCAGCTCCTTTGCCCCTCTACAGTTCTGAAGAAGGGTCCCAATTCGAAACGTCAACTTTCCTGCTCCTCTAATGTTGCCTGACCTGGTGTGTTCCTCCAGCTCCACACTGTGTTGACTCTGACTCCAGCATCTGCAGTTCTTGGTATTTCTCCAAGTGCTGTTTCTCTCAGTCAAGCAATAAGCGCGCGAAGATATCGGAGTTGCATTTTCTTCTAAATGGTCAGAAGCCAGAGCCTGGAGAGAAGCAAAGAGATTTGAGAATCCAGAGACACAAGTCTTTAAAAGCTAGTTGACAGTATGAAAAGCAATGAACAAAACTTATGGTCTGTTGCCCTAAAGCATGAAAGAGTTGATTATGAAAGAGAAAGAAGATATACTCCATTGCATAGAACTCTGGTTGGACTCCGTTTCAAGTATTGCTTTCCATTGTAGGCATTTATAAAGGACATATTGCCTTTTGGGCAAGCATTGTAGTTTTACCACCAAGATGCCGATGTTGAAAAGGTTAAATTACGAGGAGATGTTGCATAAACCTGCCCTGTATTCTGTTGAATATAGAAGCTCAAGAGATAGCCCAATAAATGCATTTAAGATGTTCGAAGGTTTTGACAGTGCAGGCACCGAAAGTTGTTGTCTTTGATGGAAGGATCCCATCTTTAACTGAAAGCGAGGTTATTCAAGAGTGAAAGCAGGATGAATCTCTGTCTACAAAACTGTGTTAGAAATTAAGAACTCACCCTCCCAAAAGATTTGGAATACAAGGATAATTACAGCTTTCAAAACTGAGAGTGGAAAGACTTTAGTTAAACAAGAAAAAAAATCATATTTAGAATACTGCTTTTGACCACCCAATTTTTCAAAACACTCTACAGCCCATTTCATTTGAAGTGCAATCACTATTACAATGTTGGAAATGCAGCAGTGAATTTTCCCACAGTAAACTCCCACAAGCAACAATATGCTTTTGACCTGATAACCTGTTTTAATGACATGTATTGATGGATAAATACTGGACAGGACATGGGAGCTGACTCCCCGCTATTCCTCAAAATAGTGCCATGGGACTTCTTTGCCGTCTAGCCGAAGAGACAAAACTGGTGTCAGCTTAACATCATTTCTAAAAGAAGGCACCTCCAACATCGTTCCCTCTGTACTGGACTGGAGTGTCAACATAGATATTTGTTCGGAAGCCCTGGGACAAATTCATGGATAGGCAAGACTGCTACCAAAGTAACCACGGCAGATATTAGGATTGTTAAGGGTATCAAGAATTGGAAAAGGCTGGAACATAGATTTGAGCTGCAGATCATTGCATTTTGTTTTTGTGGATTGAACCAATCTATCTCATTGGTCTGTCGAGCAGAGGCCATGAGAGTTATATAGATTAAACACTAAGATGTTGATTGCAATTCTATAAACTATATGCTGGTTGCATAATGCTTCTATCAATGCTGCTGTTCATGATAGAAGTCTTCCATGTCTGTCCACAGACTGATTCAGCAGTTCTGTTTGACATCTTCACAAGGAAAGTTGCTAATGACACCCTTTCAGACCCACATACAACACTGATTAACCATGTCCTGGGTCAGTTCAAATAACTTTAACTATTGCACTTAATCACCATAACTGCAGTTTCTTACTCAATACCAGCTCACCAATTAAAACTGCCAGGATACAGGCTTGATCTGGGCCTGTCCTGCTGGATTTGAGGGGGAGGGAAGGGGCGAGATGGCCATTTAATAACCCCAATAGGCACAAGAGCTGGAGGACCAAGGTGATACTTTTACCACCACACCCCATAAGTTAGGAGACAGGACAATGAAAGTAGGGTAAGCAGTAAGCAACTCTCGTGTTAGAATTTCTGAATCCCTTGCCATCTCCATCTTCAGACAGATCAGTAAAGAGCCACAAAATTGATGGACAAGTTTCCTTGTTATTCCAGGGAAAGGGGTAGATGACAGAAAAACAGGTGGCTTTGCTTAAAAAATGTACAATTAGTATTCCTGTTGTATAACTGGTGCGATTTCATCTTCCAGAGGTGTTTTGGTCTGCTTTAGATAGATGGTGCATTGATCCTTTTGGAAACATTCATACATCAAGATTCTCATATTATAAACTATTACAGTGTAAATCTTCTGTCAGCTTTAGTTTTTGAGCAACAGTTTAACAAGTTTTTCTAAAAGAGATGGATATGCATTTAGTAATTGGGTAATCTAGTCAAAGCAGAAATTAATATTCTAGTATAGTGTTCTGACAGTATTATTGAATACTGTTGCTAACCACAGTGCTGTGAGGAATCAATTGAGCTGCAATGTAGTTATGATATATGAGCAATGTTTGAAGGAGATCCAAGAATACTTGGATTCTGGTCATAATACAGTTTTTTTTTGATCATAACACATTTTTAAAATAACTATTCTAACTACCTGCATATTATACTTTGTGAAATAATATAATGTTGATTCACAGAAAATGATTTTTCAATTTTAACACATGGCAGTCTAGAAGGCTAACTGCAGATCTGAGCTGAAAAACTGCTCACCTGACCAGTCCCTTCCACTGACACCCTCATCCGCCTAGCCAAACTCGTCCTCACCCTCAACAACTTCTCTTTCAACTCCTCCACTTCCTACAGACAAAGGAGGTGGCCATGGGTACCCACATGGGCCCAAGCTAGGCCTGCCTCTTTGTAGGTTACATGGTTACATCTTCTGTACCTACACTGGCCCTAAACCCCACCTCTTCCTCCGTTACATTGATGACTGTATCAGTGCCGCCTCATGTTCCCATGAGGAGCTCGAATAGTTCATCCACTTCACCAACACCTTCCACCCCAACCTTAAGTTCACCTGGACTATCTCTAACACTTCCCTCATCTTCCTGGACCTCGCTGTCTCCGTCTCGGGCAACCAACTAGAAACCAATTCCATTTCAAGCCCAACGACTCCCACAGCTACCCAGAATACACCTCCTCCCACGCACCTTACTATAAAAATGCCATTCCTTATTCCCAAGTTCTTCGTCTCCGCCGCATCTGTTCCCAGGATGAGGCATTCCACTCCCGTACATCTCAGATATCCTCGTTTTTCAAGGACCACAACATCCCTCCCACAGTGTTCGAGAATGCCCTTGACCGTGTCTCCCGCATTTCCCACAACTCATCCCTCACACCTCCTCCCCACAATAACAGCCTAAAAAGAATCCCCTTCATCCTCACGTACCATCCCACCAACCTCCGGATCCAACGCATCATCCTCCGACACATCTGCCATCTGCAATCCGATCCCACCACCAAAGAAATTTTTCCCTCCCCACCCTTGTCTGCTTTCTGGAGGGACCACTCTCTCTGTGACTCCCTTGTTCACTCCACACTCCCCTCCAGCCCCACCACACCTGGCACTTTTTCCTGCAATCTCAGGAAGTGCTACACCTGCCCCCATACCTCCTTCCTCACCCACATCCCAGGACCCAACAAGACTTTCCACGTCAAGCAAATCTGTCAATGTGGTATACTGCATCTGCTGTTTCTATTGTGGCCTCCGTTACATCAGGGAAACCAAACAGAGGCTTGGGGACCGCTTTGTAGAATGCCTATGCTTGGTTTGCAATAAGCAACTGCATCTCCCAGTCGTGAGCCATTTCAACTCCTCCTCCCATTCCTCAGATGACATGTCCTTCCTCGGCCTCCTGCAGTGCCACAACGATGCCACCTGAAGGTTGCAGGAACAGCAACTCATATTCTGCTTGGGAACCCAATGGTATCAACGTGGATTTCATAAGCTTCAAAATCTCTCCTCCCTCTACCTCATCCCAAAACCTGCACTGCTCGTCCTTGCCTACTTAACCTGTTTTTCCTCTCACCTATCTCCCCTCCCTCCTCAAGTCACACCCCCATTTTCTACCTACCAACTCATCCCACCCCCTTGACCTGTCCGTTCTCCCTGGACTGACCTATCTCTTCCCTACCTCCTCATCTACACTCACCTTTACTGGCTCCATCCCTGCCTCTTTAACTTGTCTGTCTCCTCTCCACCTATCTTCTCCTCTATCCACCTTCGATCCACCTCCCCCCCCCTCCCTATTTATTTTAGAACTCTCTTCCCCTCCCCCATTTCTGAAGAAGAGTCTAGGCCGGAAATGTCAGCTTTCCTGCTCCTAAGATGCTGCTTGGCCTGTTGTGTTCTTCCAGCTCTACACTTTGTTATCACAGTATTATGATATCTTTCTAACTAGTCGGGATATTTCCATTTGAAATGCTTGGTCAGGACACCGGTATGTCAATACATATGGTCCTATTGTGTGTTTATCAGATTCTTTTGTAGACTTCTGTTTCCTCTAGCAGAGAGGGGAAGAGACAGACCAAAGCTATACTAACCAAAGATGCCACTTGCAAAGCCAATGCTCGAGTGCCAGGAGGTGAAAGGTGAGCACATTCCACATTGTCATGTAACTTCAAAGAGTTCTCCTCCTCCGTTGTGCTGGTCAATATTTACCCTTCATCCAAGATCATCTAAAGAAACGATTATCTGACCATTATTGCATTATTGTTTGTGGGAATCTGCCATGCACTGATTGACACATTTCTAACAGTGGCTAAATTTCAAGCAAAAGGGCTTAATTGCTTGTAAAGTACTTTAGAGAGTCCCAAAGTCATGAAAGGGCATAAATGCATATTCTTTTGAAACTTTTCTCTCACATAATTGGCTTTCCAAAGATTTTCATATACTTTTCGTCACTTCATCTTCCCACTTTCTCATAAACAACAACTCTCAATTTTAATTAAGAGAAATATATCAACAACATCAGAAAATGGTATTCACTGAGACATTTTGAATTGTTTCTTTGTGGCAATGGGAATTCATTGTGTTTGGTAGAAAAGCACTCATCAATAAATTCTACTAATAACATAAGAGAAGTGTAAAAATGAAAATGCTTCAGTAATTTCATTCAGTTCCCACAATTTTAAAGTGGAAAGATGTGGAGTGCTGAAGCTAGCATTGCTGCTGAACAAGAATGGAGGATTACACTGTAAATGGGGAAGGGCGTTGGTTGAAACATCTCCACATTACTGATCTGATTAATGGTTCTTCATCCTGCACGGTTTCTGAATGGCATTCCTGTAAAGCTTGCTTCATAGCCACCTGCAGTAATGTGATCTGTGCACATTTCATGACTAATGTTATGTCTGTTGATGTCAGCGCGTTGTGGGGGAGGGAAGGGTTGAAGCATTACACAAGTGTCATTGCAACCTGTCTTTAAAGGAAAGCACGGTATCTAAAATCATATCCTCCTCTGATTCACACAACAAATCGAAATACTTAATCACATTCTCATATCCATGTTTTCTCCCCTAAAATATTTGAAATGTTTTGCATTCCTTATCTTATTCTTTTCGAATACTATTTTAAAATCATTTGCAGTAAAGTCTTTGTCACGCAAAGGAAATTCTCATTGCATTTTGGCTCTATATTAACTTATAGTCTACTTTCCTGCGATATTAATAAGAATGACCCACATAACAAAGAAGTGTCTGTTTATCATCAGTAATCATCTCTCTGATCGCAGAGATGTAGAGTCACCTTGAAGGTAAGGAAGGGGGATATGTGAAGATCCCACAAGTTTCTGCGCAATTGTCCAACAATAACTTGTTGTTAGTGTGTCACAATTTTGGAATAAAAGCCACAGACACACTGAGAATGTGTGTGATCCAAGTAATAATATTTTACTTAACTCTTTAAATCACTGTGTCTATTGTTGAATGTGATCATTCTCACAGTGCTACCTCACCTCCAATGGCCAACATCTCACCCTTGCTACCACCCTTGATGTTTCTTTGCTTTTTACTTATTCGATGAAAATCTGTAATGCTTGACTGTTAATTGTTATTTCTTTTACAACTTTGTGCCTGAGTTTTTTTGCACCCAAAAACCTTTGTACCTAAGATGATACCGTTGTGATGATGTTAGATACTTTTCACTGTACTCCTGTAAAATGAAGTCTATCATTGGATTTATATCAATTGAAGTTGATGAAGATTAAAATCACATAGGGTGCAAAACTAAAATGGCACCAGATCTTATCAGAAACTAATTCAAGGGTTTGGATTAGAATTTTATAATTGGATTAACCCTGAAATTCCTGGTTTGAGGGAATGGTGTAAATTAACGATTATGCCTTTATATATCTAATTATTTCTACTGCGGTCAATGATCACTGAATTTCTACTGAAAGCATTTTTGTTACAAAGCATTGTGTGCTTGAAGGAAATGCTGGTTAAATCTGCAATTAAGTAATTGAAGGAATTTAATTCTAGTAAATGAGTTTTTATCAATGAGGGTCTTGTTTTCAATGCAGTGAAATATGTAATAAATATTTAGTCCTGAACTTTGGCCATCAGGTTAGGAGCACAGAGTTGGGACATTTCCTGGTTCCCTGAATCTGATCCTGGAAGTTGGAATTTTTGCTACAGAGTTGCAGCTCCTCTTGATCTGTATGACAGGTGCTATCGATAGTTTCAATGAACCTCACACCTCCAACATGTTTATTCACTTTTCACACACATTAATGGTTACATTTAACAATTCTACATGATTCCTTATCTCTCCCAAACATCGGTCCAAAATGTTACCCTGATTATCCAAACAAATCCACAAGGTTTAGAGCTGCTCCTACCCAGTCTATGCTGTAGTCATTTTGTTGCAGCCACCTGTGAAAGCAGAATTAGAAATGAATGTAGGGATCTCTTAATTTCTATAAATAGCTGCCTTTATAAAATGGTAAGCGGGAAACACAACCTCCTCCCTCTCCCAGCCTCACAAAAAGAATGGGTGCTGTGCCTGGAGTAGAAACATCCTATTTCTCATCTCATCTGAAATTTCTGCAACAATGGAAAAGGTCTCCTTCATGATGAAAATCCAAGCCTTAGAATTCAATTTTCCATCATCTCAATATGGCTTTTAATCTCTATCCGTGGAGGATAATGGTAGAGGCTGCGCAGAGATGTAAGGATGAATGTAGGTGAGGGATGAGTGGTGTTGGAAGCATAATTCAGCATAATTAGGCTAAACTGGACATTATGGAATGTGACATGAGTCATTATTAAATTCACATGGAGGGAATAAGGGGCCAAAGTGATGGATGGGCATGAGGTCACATGAATTGACACGGATGGGGATTAGGAAGTGAATGTAAGAGGTGGGTGTTGTGAGTTCTCCAGCATTGTAAAGATCCAAGCCTTATAATTCTATTCTCTTTCATCTCAATCTGGCTGCTGAGGTCTGTCCATGTTTGGGAATGGTTAAGTTGGCATGGAGGGTGTAAGGGGAAAAGTAGATGGGGTGCCCTGCAGGTAGCTCACCTTTGTGCATGCCAACCCCTGTAGCTTCCTTCACTTAGTTTCGGTAGTGAGGCCTGACTCCAGTGAGCAGCTGCCAGGAGCTACCCACACTCCCTGAATAACACAGCTGGAAATCCAAATGTACCTGACACTATCTCCTGAGCTGGCACAGGGAGTTAGCAAATTTCCACTCTTGCCTTTCATTTCTGAAGTGCGTGCAATAAATATTGGAGGGCAAATGGCTATAACTAATGGCCCTGTTTTTTCTTTGTAAATGGACATTTAATTCTTTAATGGTTCAAGATGAAAAAACAAACTTGAAAGGGAAACTTTAGCCCAAAATTTCAATCCTGAATCTTTGGTCCACCTGCCATTGGATTGGCAACTAAGATCCACAACACAAACAGCTTGCAAGAGAGAACCTAGCTACCAATCTCAAATATTATACGATAGAAATTCTCAACAGACCACAGTTTAATAGAACGGCTACCGAAGGCAGATGACCGAAACTTCTTTTGCCAGGATTGCTCAATTCTTACTATTTGACTCTGATTCTACAGTGAAAGAATTGTCAACATTTTCAAAATTGACTGATTTTCCAAGATTACCAATGGAAATCACATGTACTGCAAGGGTTTCTCCCATGAATAAATGAACTGCAAGGGTTTCCAATCAACAACGATACAATTTATTTGCAATAACAGCCTCAGCTTCTCACATGTAAATTCAGACTCCTGGGAGCTGTCATTCTACTCATCCATCCCACATCTCTGCTCTACTTTAGCAGCAGACAGTGAGAGGCAGGGTAGTTGCTGAGTGACAAAATGATCACTAGTGCTGCACATTTTATGTTCATGAAAAGACAGATAGGAATTAAGCAAGGAGAGTTCAAAAGAATGCTCCTGTGCCAGGATATAAACGGGGGGGTGCCTCACAATTTTTGCCCAGCCACTATCCTGCAAACTATGGGAACACAATGCAACCCTCATAATTTTGAAATGAGTTGGCCATCATGTCCTCATCCTCAGCCTCCACACTGCCCCATTATCTTGTAAGGCTAACAGAGCAGAGTGTAAGTTGCGAGACTTCAGTCTGATCATGTGGATTACACAATGTAAAATATTTGATATATTTGCTTTCAAGTGGTTTTGCTGGTGGAACAAGGAACATGATGCCATATGATTCATTATAGCATCCTGTGCTTACAAATACCCATGTCATTCTCTGTGAATTACTAGTTTTTATTGTTTTTCAATATAGAAACCACACCCATGCTTTGTCTCCTCTGAATAATCTGACCACCTGTCCTCCTACCACTCCTATCCCCAAACACATCAAGAGTGTTTGCACTCTGGGTGGAATATACCACTTTTCACATCATTTAAGGATCCTGTTCAAGGATCTGGGCCTTCAAATTATCCAGACCAACAGGTATTATGAATCAGTATGCATTTTGTTCCAGGAAAAGCAGAAACTCTAACGCGTTTCAATCACTGTCCATTTTTACTCTGGAGATAGATTAAGGAATTAAAGCCAGCCCCAATGTCTCTGAACTATAGCCAGAAATAATAAATAGAGATAAGAAACACAATATAGTCTGTTTAATTTTGCCTAAGCCCCTTGGAAAGTTTTATTGGGTGAATAAAAGCTTTGAAGTATTTCAAGTTGTTGTTGTTTCAATGGCATTTCAGGCTTTTTTTGTTGATTCTATTGCTAATGATTACTTATTTTGATTTTATTTGGAAAGCAGGACAACCAGCAACTCTGCATAATCTCAGCAATTGTTTACAATTTATCCAAACTTTACGACAAAATTTGGAAAAGGCAGAAAATAACGGCTGAGAAATAGGTGAAACAACAACTGACAAAGAAGAACAGATAATAGACTAGGGCCAGGGAAAGTCTCAACCTATCAGAGCTCTTCCCGCCACAGTGGTATATTAATGTGATTTCAAAGAATGATGCCTGTTTTCTGGAACTTTTATTGTAAATTTTGGCTTAAAAGAAGGATAATAATCACATATCATGTCTCAAAATTGCGATGAGTTAATCTAAAGCACAATCAATTTCTTGTCGGCAAACATGGCAGTCTATGTGCACTCAACAAATCTCATTAAAAGTGCTTAGGGATGACTGACAAATTAAGCTACCCATATTGTGTTAGCAAAGGGAGGACTGCTGGACAGGACCTCTCTGCTTTTCTCTAAATACTGACTTGAGAACTTGCGCATGCACATTATCAGGAGAATATGGCCATGATTTAATATCATAACTAATATTATGGATCTGATTTGTGCCTATTTCAGGTTTAAAATTGGGTGTTGAGCATGTCAATTTATGATGGGACAGCCTGAGTCAATTTACACAGATTTTGCTTCCTCTACTACATGTATGGCGTCATTTCTTTTTTTGGCATCATGGGCAACCAACTACGACATGTTTTAGATCTCTTGATTATGTCAGCGATAGGCCGAAAAATGTAAAGTTAAAGCTACCAAAGACCATAGGGCTGTTGTTTCATTAGAGAGAGAGACAGAGAGAGAGAGAGAGAGTGAGACAACTGGCTTAACCTGAGGATCACCACGCCTCGGTTGAGGGAAGTGGTTGAGATATACGGACCTTCATGTTAACCACAGCTGATGGGGGAATTGAACCAGCACTCTCGGTGTCATTCCGCATTACAAACCAGCTCTCTGACCAACTGACCCCTAATGTCTGTTGAATGGACGCTTTTACAAAATGAGTTACCCTTAAGTGGAGCACAGAACTGAAGCTGCCTTGCTCATGATTCTTCTGTTGTTCTTCTGACAGAATCTGAAGAAGTGATTGTTTTTCTTCCCCTAACACCATATCCCTATTGGTTATTCTTACCTAAACCTCTGTCCAAATCCATTGCCTGCTCCAACTAGCCTGACGGCTGCTGATCTTGAGCCACGCAGCAGAGAATAGGGTTTCATTGTGAGATAGGAAGTGTGAAGAGATCAGCTTTGATGGCCCACACCAAACACGTTGATAAGAGCCAAGGACCAACGTATGCATTTTCCAAGCCGCCTTAACTTAGATTTCCAGACCTGAGTAAGGCCCTAAAGTAGATTCTACCCCAGACGTCTCCCAAAATGGAACACTGTAAGTACTGCACTGAAGTGAGAATGTGGATTATGCACTTAAGAGTGAGACAAATTCCGAACTATCTGATTCAAATGCTATAGCAACTGAGCAATGCTGAGATTTGGAACAGGCATCTGCTATTCGGTAGGAAGTGACAATAAGGTGACTATGATTCAACTTCTAATGTTCAACTTTCTTGCTCCCATTTTATAACATCATGTCTCAAAAGAGCATCAGCCATGTGATCGGGGAGTAAACGGCACAAGTTTCATTGCTGCCTGGTTGTGTGATCAACAGAACTAGACATACCGTGAGCAGACTTTTGGTCTTTTGTTTCTCTGAAAAACCATTAACAACAATTATTATTTTTATGAACAACATTATACACCACTATTCTTTTATCCATCACATTTAGCCTACATCAATGATACATGCCTCCATTAATATTTCATAGCATATTTAATCCCATTCCCTTGAAGGCAGTCTATTCAAGCTGTAGCTATTCCAATGTAATGAAAACCTTGTTATATTCAGGATTGAAAGGCATTATTTTCATTTCCTGCTTTTTTGGAAAGACTAGATACAAACAGTGCTCTTATCCCTGGCTTTCCCCTCTCCCCCGCCTTCTATCCACTAAGGCACATAAGATTTTTAATGATTCTGACTGTTATCATGTTCTCCTGGAGTGGTGAAATCTACCACTTTTGAGTACCAAAGATTACAGAAAGCAAATTATAAATTAATTAAGATTAGATTTCCAAACTTTTCCTCTCACTTTCCATATAATAATTGTCAATAAGAGTTCCAAAAAAATATTTTTATGTAAATTTCTAACAAAACTCTGTGGCAGTACAGATTGCATAAAAGTATAAGAATTTTGAGCTGGCCGGGGCACTTGACCCTTTGATCTTATTCCACAACTCAATAAGATCCTACCTGATCTTTTAGCTTAACTCCACTTTTCCATAATATCGCCATAAACAGGCAGTACTTTCACTTTAGAATTGCATCTTTCAAAATGCATTTACTGAATGTGTCTTAATTCAAACTTTGGGGGTCAAATCCAGAGGAAGCAATTTCAATTTTAGGTGCTCCTCGGTGAAGATTTTATTCAGTTATTCTCCAAACAGAATGGAAAGAATAGAGTTAAGGACTTGAAAAGAATTGGAAAACTTTCCATAAGCATTTGCGATACTGGGGAAAAAAATGAAGTCTGCAAGTATCCATGGAAACAGAGCACAATTTGCTTGAGGGACAAACCATTTGAGGGATCCATTGGGAATTTCTCCTGACTTTGTCAAACAATGCCTCTGATTTATTAAGGATGGATTAAAGAATAATGCATACTATACATTATGCAGTAAAATCTGAGTCAGATTTTGAGAATATTTCTAATTCAAGCTTTTCCAGAATGAAATATACAAGCTAACGGATTGCATAAAAGTAATGCAATTGCTTCGACTTCCAAATCTCAAACAGAATTTTTTTCACTTTGAACTTGTTTCTTGATGGCCTTTTGTCAATCACCTAGGCACAATAAGAAGCAATAGTGTGTGATCCTCTGGGAGTAGGTTCAAAACTCACCTCCACCTCCCACTTTTCTCAAATCATCTTTCTGATTGAACAGTTGGGATCCACCTTTGCGAGAGTCATCGAGACATCTGTAATTTGCACAGTTAGACCCCACTGAGTTAGATATGCATGTGCTTATATCATAAAAATGTAACCACCCTGAGGAATGTAGTGGGAAATTTTAGTTTTATTGTGAGGTACCTATTCCTTATTTTGCTACTGAAGTTGTCAAAGGGTTAAGCTGAATCTTTGGTAATGCTGATCAACAACATTTGTACTTCCATCAATTTGATTGTCAGATTGGTGTTATCATCTGCTCAGATTGAAGTCACATTACAATGTTTATCTTCCACAGCAAGTACACAACTAAAACATCTAAGGGGAAGAATGTGATCCAAAGACCCTCCGATGGGAACTGATATATCTCTATGAAGTACGTATTATGTTTTGCTGCATGTTAGTCATGTTTCAACTAGAAAAAACAGGAAGCTATTATCAAAGGCTTGGTTGTGCAAACAAACTGACAGATAAATTCAGTTTTCATAAAATGAGCATCAGTTAGATGAATATTTTCTTTATTCCCAATCATTTTAATTCCAATGGTAGTCCATATAGAGAAATATAATTGTTTCCAGAGGGCACCTGCCAGATCGTGTTTGTATGGTAATTATGTGATTTGCTCAAATAAAGGCATATTTAAGTTTCGGGTCAACCTTGTCTGCAAATAGTAAAGTAGGTGAGGCAATCTACTATGGCTTGCTTTGACTGGAGGCCAGTTCGGTAGCTGAGTTTTGGTCTAAGCCTCAGGGATTCAAAGGGCACCAGAACTTAGAGCCATAAGATTTCTGACAGAGCCACGGAAAAAATGGTAGACTGCTGCTGTACATTTAGGGCTGCACACAGGTCATCATAAATAACTGAAATAAGTGTCAACAAGATGAAGGGTCATTTTAACTTAACAAGGCTAACTACCTGTTTTTGTACATGCTCAGATTTGTACCCCATTGATGGCCGGTTTCTGGCTGGGTGATTTAAGTTAAAACTACCGCTGTAATTTCTCACCTCTAAACATAGCATTTATGAAGTCACAGAATTGTTACAGTTGTGAGGGAGGCTATTCTGTCTTTTGTGAATACCCCCGCTCTATGCAAGAACAACTCATTTTGTTTTTCTCCCAACATAGCCCTGCAATTCTTTTCTCTACATGTAATTATCTAATTGGATTTTGAAAGCCAAATTGGAATTTGTGCCCGCTCCATTGTTTGTCACTGCTGGTTATAACCACTGAAAGGCTATATAAATGTGTTTTTCCTCATGCTGTTGTTGCTTCTTTTGGTAACTGTCTATTTTAATTTAACTTTGTTCAGTTTAAAGGATATTTGATAGATTTTAGGGTAGAAGTCTATTGGGGCCTAGTTTGAGCCAAGATGTAAGGACCTCAATTGGTGGCAGGCCAAGGAAGCTATCCATAAGCCTTCCTTTCTCCAAGTTAGTCAGGGCGGGGGGAAGGTGGGAGGCTTTCCTTATAACATTTGCCTCCAAATATGTCATGTAGAAGAGCATTAAAATATACTTCTGGAGTGGCTGATGACATTGTGACGTGGGTAGTCATTAGCAGGGGCCACTGGGGAGGGAGAGGTGGGGTGACTATAATGAGTGTGAATGTCACAGAGCGTTCCTGCACCTTCTATATCCATGAGAAGACTATTGTTATGATTTGCATTTCAAAAAAAAGGTCTTGTTGGCAATAAATTTTGCCTCAATCGCCCAAACCTTTCAGGACTGTCCTGGGCCTCCTGGAATTAATGATTGATGTCCAGAACACTGCCAGACCCAATTGTGAAGAGAGCTATGGGGACACAATTAATACACAATGATAACAAAACACAAGTATGTGAGAATTCTAGCTATTTATTAATTATGGGAACATTAGCGATGTGACAGAAGAACATCTGATTGACAATCAAGCATCATTCAATTTGACCACGA
This sequence comes from Stegostoma tigrinum, assembly GCF_030684315.1. NCBI lineage: Eukaryota > Metazoa > Chordata > Chondrichthyes > Orectolobiformes > Stegostomatidae > Stegostoma > Stegostoma tigrinum. The sequence continues at coordinate 45,171,117 of NC_081358.1, forward strand.
AGGGCCTGGCTGCTTTCCAGTTGGCATGGAGATAAGGTGGAAACAAGGATAGATATGTCCAGTGCATGTTCAATCCAGTCTATTGTACTTGTGACTCACAATGCAATCTCCTTTACGTTGGCGAGACCAAACACAGACTATTTGACCACTTTGTGGTGCACTTTTGCTCTGTCTACAGGTATGACTCTGATCTTCCAGTTCCCTGACATTTCAGTAAATCATCTTGCTGCCATGTTTTATCCATCCTGGGCCTGTTGCAGTGTTCCAATGAAGCTCAACACATGCCTCTAGCAGGTCACTCTCAGCATGCTTGAGCTCTCTAACCACAGACACACTCACGGTTAGTCTTCCAAATCCTTGATAGTCCGTAATGGCCCTCTACAGAGCAGGTTCCCTCCATCCTTGCTATGGACCCTGAGGCTGCACCTGGACATGTGGGGAGGGCAAGGCATTGCTCTGTGGGTGCTTAGATGGCAATGGGAGACACGTCATGGTAAATGCTCTTTCACATCTGTAACTATATTTGTGCCTTCAATTGTCACAAGTCTTTTTGACTATGTAGGTTTATGACCTGGTTACATGAAGATCATGTCAGAGATTAGTAGCCTCTTTAGACAAAGCAAGGTGAATAGAAGTTAAATTGGTAAGGCAACGATCATCTCCTAGAAATATCCTGGATAGTAGTAGACTTTAGGAATCCTCCAACCCTAAGTTCATGAGAGCACTCAAAACTTAGCACGTTAATGAAGAAATTGCTGAGCCCAAAGGTAATATGAGTACTTTGTAATATTGCATTGCCTCCACTCACATTCCACACCTAAGTGTGACAACATGATCATTCCTGAGCCCACATTTCTCTGGAGGCAAATGTTCACTTTACCTACATGCTTAACATGGGAGCACGCACTCATTCAAGAGTAGGTGATGGCCAATAGTCAAATATCCTCTAGACTCAACTTCATTGCATTTTCTGTGCCCCTGAAGACCAAAAAAAAACTTACTTCACACACTGTGAATGTCTTTGCAACCATTTTGCTTCCTTCGTACACAATAGAGATTTGGTGCAAGATGCCACAATATCCAAGTTGTACTCCTGTGGGTGAGTTCCAGGCTCTGCCTGATAATCAAAATTCTGTGACACCCCCCCCCAGCTTTCATGTACCCAGCCAACCCTTTTAATTAATGGTCAACAGATCTAACTTACCCTCCCTCAGCCCTTGATTCACTGAATTACTATATCACTCTCCCTTGTCCTCCCATTAGTGCCAAGTCATTATAATGACTTTTGAAAATCACTCCTCGTGCACAATCCTATGCCATCCTATGGTCGATCAAATCCCACCCTTAAGTTGCACCTTTCGTTATCATTTTCCTCTCAATGTTGCGTCATATTGCAGACCATCCTGGTCTTTGGTTGCTGTTTTTCCACTACATGACATGGATATTTTTCCCAATGAGCCCCTTGATGTCCACTACCGAATTTTCTCAGTACTGACCATGGCCCAACCCCTGGGGGTGTGAGGACAGGCCTGACTGAGCACAGTCCAGCCTCTGGACTCACGTCCTCTCAGTTCTCTGATTGAATTGCCTGCAATCTCGGGCTGGTTGAACCTGACCTGCAGGACTGACCATGGCCCAATTTGAAAACTGCATGGTCGTGGCTTGCCTGATCTTGATCTTGCCTGACTGACTGTAGCCATCAACATGAATTGAGATCTGATGGTTCCCTTGATTGAGTGCTGTAACACCCTGTGACTGAATATAGCCCATGCCACTCCATTGAGCACTGGTGCCCCTTGATTTTCGAACAAGGTTATTTAGTTGAAGCACATATTTCTGCATGAGCTACTGATGTATGTTGCAGTATAACATTGATGTAGTGAGGTTACTTACACCAACAAATTTACTGTCTTGACTATCCTGGGCTATTAAGCATGACAAGCTGCCTGCCTTTCAGTTTGAAAAGCAATTCAAGCCAGAAAAGGAACTGAGCCTGTAAATTCTCAATGAAGCAGTAATGTGTTAAAAGGCAAAGCAATCCAGAGACGCCAAAGAGTTGTGTAATTAAGCATAAAGTGAGTGAGCACTAAGAAAGCAAGCTAAGAGCCTTGAGGTGCATTCTGTTCCAATGCATGAAATGGTTACATGTCTCTGAGCACAATGTGACCTGGCAAAATCATTGCAATGCAAGTGCCTGTGAGTTCCAAAATGCATTGGTTGAGTGCTTGGAGTGTATTATGAATTAGTCTAAGATCAGTCATAGTGATGCAGTGATACTGGTGTTACATTGATTCAGATTTCAGTTGAGAAAGGGTGGCGGTGGCTGCTGTCCAGGTGGCATGCCATGAGATGTTGGTGAATGGACCTTAAGGTAGGTGCCTGGAGAGATAAACCATAAGTTGTGTCCACCAGGTGTCTATTGTGACTCACAAGATGGGTATTGGTGCCAACTAGTTTCTGACCAGAACCTGGGCGAATCATAAACTCCGCAGAAACAAAGTGGTATTAACTAATAATGAGACTTAAATGCATAGAACTCAGGGACTTGCCGCTTACCAGTGAGATACTCACCTAGGTGTTTTTAAAAGCCTTAACTGGATAATTGGATATTTCTCTAGATACAAGAAATCAGTTATTTTTAGCTGCATCATTTTTTCCAAACTTTTTCACCACTCAAGCACTAGGAAAGTTCTGTTTATTGGTCCTGAAGTTAGACTTTCATAAACCTGTCTTGGTCCTGAGAAACAAGGATAACAAAGGACAGTTTTGTTCTTTTATTTGTGGCAGTGAGGCAGCTATGTGACAGCTATATGTGATGGGAGTTATAGTCCTTGACATCAAGGCTAAATTAAACTGTAGATGACATTAAGGAGCCCTAATAAAACTGACATCAATGGGTATCATGGGGCAAAATTTCCAATGATTGGAGCCATATCTGAGACATAGGAAGGTGGTTGTGGCCTTTGAAGGTCAGTCATCTCAGCTCCAGAACATCTCTGTAGGAGAACCTCAGAGTAGTGTCCTAGGCCCAAACATCTTCAGCTACATTATCAATGACATTCCCTCCATTATAAGATCAGAAATGTGGATTTTCACTGATGATTGCAAAATGTGCAGCATCATTCACAAATTTTCAGATTCTGAAGCAGCCCTTATCCGAATGTAACACTATCTGGATGATATCCAGGCTTGGGCTGACAAGTAGCAAGTAACATTTGTGTCACACAAATGCCAGGCAATAACCATCTCTAATAAGAGACAAACTAGCCACTGCCTATTGACATTCAATTGGCGACCACTGATACCCCAACTATCTTTGGGGTTACCATTGACAAGAAACTCATCAGGACTTGCCACATAAAACACAATGGCTACAAAAACAGGCAAGAGGTTAGGAATACTGTGCTGAGCAACTCACCTCCTGACTCCTCAAAGGCCTGTCCATTATCTCCAAGATGCAAGTCAGAAGTGTGATGGAATACACCCTACTTACATGAATGAGTGCAGCTGTAACAACACTCAAGAAGCTTTACACTATTCAGGACAAAGCAGCCTGCTTCATTGGCACCATGTCCACAAACATCAATTCCCTCTAGCACTAGTGCTCAGTAGCAGTATAAAGGCATAGAGTCACAGTGATATATAGGACAGAAACAGACCTTTTGGTCTAACTCATCCATTCCTACCAGATATCCGAAATAAATCTAGTCCCATTTGCCAGCAAATGGCTCATATCCCTCTAAATCCTTCCTAATCATATATCCATCCAGATGCCTTTTACATGTTGTAATTGTACCATCTTCCACCACTTCCTCTGGCAAATCATTCCATACACACACTGCATGAGAAAGTTACCCCTTAGATCCCTTTTAAATCTTTCACCTCTCACCTTAAACCTATGCCCTCTAGTTTTGGACTCCCCTACTCTGGTGAAAAGACCTTGACTATTTACCCTATCCATGGCCCCTCATGATTTTATAACCCTCAATCCTCAGCATCTGATGCTCCAGGAAAAATAACCCCAGCCTATTCAGCCTCTCCCTATAGCTCAACTCTCCAACCCCAGCATACATCATTGTAAATCCTTTCTGCACCTTTTCTCGTTTTACAACATCCTTCCCATGGGAGGGAGACCAGAAATGCATGCAATATTCCAAAAGTGGCCTAACCAATGTCCTGTACAGCTGCAACCTGATCTCCCAACTCCTATACTCAATGCACTGACCAGTAAAGACTAGCATACCAAATGCCTTCTTCACTATCCTATCTACCTGGGACTCCACTTTGAAGGAACTATGAACCTGCATTCCAAGGTCTCTTTGTTCAGTAACACTCCCCAGGACCTTATCATTAATTGTATAAGTCCTGCCCTGATTTTCCTTTCCAAAATGAAGCACCTCACATTTATTTAAATTAAACTCCAACTGCCACTCCTTGGCCCATTGGCCCATCTGATCAAGATCCCATTGTACTCTGAGGTAACCTTCTTTGCTGTCCGCTAAAACCTCCAAATTTAGTGTCTTCTGCAAACTTACCAAAAATACCTCCTATCTTCATATCCAAATCATTCATATAAATGGCAAAAAGCAGAGGACCCGGCACCGATCCTTGTGGCACGCTTCTGGTTAGAGGTCTCAAGTGTGAAAACAGCCCTCCACATCCACCCTCTGTCTTCCACCTTTGAGCCATTTCTCTATCCAAATAGCTAGTTCACCTTGTATTCTATGTCATCTAACCTTGCTAACCAGTCTACCATGAGAAACCTTATTGAACGCCTAAATGAAGTCCATATAAATCATATCCACAGCTCTGCCCTCATCAATCCTCTTTGTTAATGCTTCAAAAAACTCAATCAATTTAGTAAGACACAATTTCCCACGCACAAAGCCCAGGTGACTATCGCTAATCTGTCCAGTCTCTATTACATACAAGATGTACTGTGGAACTCACCAAAGATCCTTAGACTACACCTTCCAAACCGACAACCACTTGCATTTAAAAGAACAAGGGCATCCAATACATGGGAATACCACAACTTCCTATTTTCTTGCAAGATACCCCCACAAGCTGCTCACCTTCCCGACTTGAACAGATATCACCATTCCTCCACCGTCACGAGGTCAAAATCTTGGAATTCCCTCACTAGTGGCATTGTGGTTCAATCTACAGCAGGTGGACTGCATTGCTTCAAGAAGGCAGCTCACCACCACCTTCTCAAGACTCAACACCACCTTCTAGAGATAGACAATAAATGCTGGCCAGCCAGCGACACCCACATCCCACATTGAAAATGAAAAAATCCTCTGAGACAAACAACTTCTACCAAAATACTTCTCTTCAAGATGGTTTGTCCCTTGATCATGAGATCTAATTTTGTTCTGAAAATTATACAATATACCCAAAGGATTAGCAGCTTGTGATCCCAGATATGGGGCTTCATCAACTGAATGAAAAATTATAATAGTTATTGCATGTAATCCCAGTTTAAGTGGATTAAGAAAGAAAGTGTTTACTGTATCTAAACATGTAACAACCAGGCAGTTTTCAATACGAAGGAATTAATAATGTCAAAAGTGAAATATACTGAATGAGTATCACTGGGGTACTGGTGTCCAACTGGAATTGCTTTAATAGCAAGTCTAACAAAACGTTATGTCACAGGGGATGGACTTTGTTTCATATTAAACTTTGAAATAACATTAAACATTGGTTTTTAGTAGATACTTCTGGTAGCTAAATCTTCCACAACTCATTTATTAGGCACTCTACCCGAGCCCATTGCTATGGCTCATCATTCTTTTATCGATACTGCATGGTCCTTTCATAGAATTTAAATTTCAGAAACAGACCATTCAGCATCAAAGATCCATGCCAATTTTTATGCCCCCACAGTCTATGTCTAATTCTGTTTGCAATTCTCTCTTGTTTCATTCTCCCTCACGTACTCATCGAGGTTCCTTTTCAGTGTACTTACATTATTCACCTCAACTACTACCTGTGTTGGCAAGATCCACAATCTCATCGTTCACTGTGTTAAAGTGTTTCTCTTGAGTCCCTGATTGGAATTTTTTGGGTCCATCTTGTATTATTGTGCCTAGTTTTAGACTTGTTCATGTGCCTGCACTGGACAGCTCCTTCTGTGTCTTTTTGTAGGCTGCGTGCACTTGTTGATGTACAGTTTGAAGTTTGATTTGGAGTCAACAGGAATACGAGAATGTGCTAGATGTCACATGCAGACCCAGGCTCACTTCAAATCAAGCTTTTGGTCTTGGCAGAGGCGAGCCACTGGAAACATCCCACGTTGACTTCCACTGCGTGGCATGGTCACTCAGTGGTTAGCGCTGCAGCCTCACAGTACCAGGGACCCGGGTTTAATTCCAACCTCGGGCGACTGTCTGTGTGGAGTTTGCACATTCTCCCTGTGTCTGCGTGGGTTTCCTCTGGGTGCTCCGGTTTCCTCCCACAGTCCAAAGATGTGCAGGTTATGTGGATTGGCCATGCTAACTTGCCTGTAGTGTTCAGGGGTGTGTGAGTTATAGGGGAATGGGCCTGGATGGGATGTTTCGAGGGGCGGTGTGGACTTGTTGGGCCAAAGGACCTGTTCCTACACTGTAGGGAATCTAATTGAGATGAGGTTGATCAACAGAAATGTGGCCACGCTGCTGGTATGGATTGAGTGCAGGAATCTCACCTGAAAACTTGTATTCATTGATCCAATTTGTACTCATGAGTTGCTCAATATGGATAATAATACCTACAGTATAAAGAAATAATTCCAACCCAATAAAAACAAGTTGATTTTCTTCAGAAGCATTCATAGCTCAGGCATTAACATTGGGAAAGAAACCATGTTTAGGTGTTGCACTGCACAGGACTTTTAATAAAACAATCATATTTCCCTTACAACTGAACACAGCAAATGCTGGAGATCACAGTGGGTCAGATAGCATCCATGGGGAGACAGCAAGCTAACATTTCGAGTCGAGATGACTCTTCATCAGAGTTGGAAGGCAACTCTGATGAAGAGGCATCTAGACTCAAAACATTAGCTTGCTCTCTCTCCATGGATGCTGTCTGGCTTATTGACATTTCTAACATTTGTTGTTTTTAATACAGATGCGGGAACCGGCAATAATTTGCTCCTGGATTTTTCTTTTCAAGTCTGCTTGCTGTAACATTTTAATAAAAAAGTTCTCAGCATATGGGCCATACCATAATTGTCCTTGCACTTATATAACAAATTTCATAACCTCAGGGTGTCCCAAAGCACCTCATAGCAAAAGAAGTGTTTTTGAAATATAATCGCTTATGTGATGAAGGAACAATACAGCCAGTTTGTACACAGCAAGCTCCTACAAACAGCAATGAGGTAAATCAAAAAGTAATCTATACTTAGTGGCTGAGGAATAAATATCAGTCAGGGCACCCAAGAGAACTCTTCAAATTTGTAAGTAAGGCGGCAGTACTTAATGGAGCAGAAAATAAATGTTTCACTTGTTGGTATCACTGCAGCCCTGACATTACAGTCATGATATGTACAGCTTTAACTCATTGAAAATATTCATTAAGAGCTGGATAGTAAGGTATCAGAGATAATGGGAACTGCAGATGCTGGAGAATCCAAGGTAATAAAATGTGAGGCTGGATGAACACAGCAGGCCGAGCAGCATCTCAGGAGCACAAAAGCTGACGTTTCGGGCCTAGACCCTTCATCAGAGAGGGGGATGGGGTGAGGGTTCTGGAATAAATAGGGAGAGAGGGGGAGGCGGACCGAAGATGGAGAGAAAAGAAGATAGGTGGAGAGAGTATAGGTGGGGAGGTAGGGAGGGGATAGGTCAGTCCAGGGAAGACGGACAGGTCAAGGAGGTGGGATGAGGTTAGTAGGTAGGAGATGGGGGTGCGGCTTGGGGTGGGAGGAAGGGATGGGTGGGAGGAAGAACAGGTTAGGGAGGCAGAGACAGGTTGGACTGGTTTGGGGATGCAGTGGGTGGAGGGGAAGAGCTGGGCTGGTTGTGTGGTGCAGTGGGGGGAGGGGACGAACTGGGCTGGTTTAGGGATGCAGTGGGGGAAGGGGAGATTTTGAAGCTCGAGAAGTCCACATTGATACCATTAGGCTGCAGGGTTCCCAAGCGGAATATGAGTTGCTGTTCCTGCGACCTTCGGGTGGCATCATTGTGGCACTGCAGGAGGCCCATGATGGACATGTCATCTAAAGAATGGGAGGGGGAGTGGAAATGGTTTGCAACTGGGAGGTGCAGTTGTTTGTTGCGAACCGAGCGGAGGTGTTCTGCAAAGCGGTCCCCAAACCTCCGCTTGGTTTCCCCAATGTAGAGGAAGCCGCACCGGGTACAGTGGATGCAGTATACCACATTGGCAGATGTGCAGGTGAACCTCTGCTTAATGTGGAATGTCATCTTGGGGCCTGGGATAGGAGTGAGGGAGGAGGTGTGGGGGCAAGTGTAGCATTTCCTGCGGTTGCAGGGGAAGGTGCCGGGTGTGGTGGGGTTGGAGGGCAGTGTGGAGCGAACAAGGGAGTCACGGAGGGAGTGGTCTCTCCGGAAAGCAGACAGGGGTGGGGATGGTTTTTCCAAAAAAATCCATCCCCACCCCTGTCTGCTTTCCGGAGAGAACACTCCCTCCGTGACTCCCTTGTTCGCTCCACACTGCCCTCCAACCCCACCACACCCGGCACCTTCCCCTGCAACCGCAGGAAATGTTACACTTGCCCCCACACCTCCTCCCTCACTCCTATCCCAGGCCCCAAGATGACATTCCACATTAAGCAGAGGTTCACCTGCACATCTGCCAATGTGGTATACTGCATCCACTGTACCCGGTGTGGCTTCCTCTACATTGGGGAAACCAAGCGGAGGTTTGGGGGCCGCTTTGCAGAACACCTCCGCTCGGTTCGCAACAAACAACTGCACCTCCCAGTTGCAAACCATTTCCACTCCCCCTCCCATTCTTTAGATGACATGTCCATCATGGGCCTCCTGCAGTGCCACAATGATGCCACCCGAAGGTTGCAGGAACAGCAACTCATATTCCGCTTGGGAACCCTGCAGCCTAATGGTATCAATGTGGACTTCTCGAGCTTCAAAATCTCCCCTTCCCCCACTGCATCCCTAAACCAGCCCAGCTCTTCCCCTCCACCCACTGCATCCCCAAACCAGTCCAACCTGTCTCTGCCTCCCTAACCTGTTCTTCCTCCCACCCATCCCTTCCTCCCACCCCAAGCCGCACCCCCATCTCCTACCTACTAACCTCATCCCACCTCTTTGACCTGTCCGTCTTCCCTGGACTGACCTATCCCCTCCCTACCTCCCCACCTATACTCTCTCCACCTATCTTCTTTTCTCTCCATCTTCGGTCCGCCTCCCCCTCTCTCCCTATTTCTTCCAGAACCCTCACCCCATCCCCCTCACTGATGAAGGGTCTAGGCCCGAAACGTCAGCTTTTGTGTTCCTGAGATGCTGCTTGGCCTGCTGTGTTCATCCAGCCTCACATTTTATTACCTTGGATAGTAAGGTACTTAGCTTTTACATTGCATGGGATTGAAGGGCAGTATGACCTCTGCAAGATTTCAGGGTCCCTGAAGAATTCGCCCAGAATAAAGATGTAACACACATTTTCATGTGAGAGTTTTATTATAAGTAGTCCAAACAGCCCTCATGGGAATAGCCCAGTGTGGAGCGTCTACAAGCCCATGGCTTAAGAAAGAACTGCAACATTTAACTTTTAACATTATTTCTTCACTTTATATTATGAAGAGCTGTCGTGTTGAATTTTTCAAATTATTTCTTTATTTTTCAATTTTTGTGCCAAAGATTTTTTTTACCTACGTGCCTTTATACCCAAGTTGGTGCTGGAAATGGTGACATTGTACACTTTTCACTGTACTCCTGTACATGATGATAAAACCTAAATCTAATTCTAAACAGCAGGAACTGCCAGGATTTAGAGAGCTTTCAAATTTATTTTCCCTGAAAATTGGTGGATACATGGAACAGATTCCCAGCAAAAATCAGCCAATGTTGTCTGAAGCCAGACCTTGAAAAAAAAATTCAATATGTATTCGATTAGGAAAGTATAACATTTAGAGGCATATATATTAATAGTCAAATGTTTCATCAAGCAGAATGAATCCTGCGTTGCTAGAACATCAATAGTGGAGAGTCATGCCCAAAATATTGTGCGATAATTGAGGCTGGTTAAGTTTCTGTACTTTTCCAGGTTCTCAAAGCAGAGGATGGGGAAAATAATGCCTAATTTTCATGGTCATTTGAAGTGCAAGATGGCAAAGGGCCACTCTGCTCTATAGAACAGCATTTCTTTCTCCATGGAAATGCATGGACAAAAAAAAGAGATGATTTTAACCTGAGATACCACATGTTTTCCTAAACTGCTTATTGGATTTATCATATAATGTCATGGGGTAGTTTTAACCCTAGATTACATAAATTATAGGTCAGGAATTTTCTTGGGGCTGTTTTGCTCAACACAGCCTCACAGACAGACATGTTGGGCTCCTGGACAGTGTTGCAAAACATACAACTCAACTACATATGAAACTGAATGTTGTGAGAAAGCCCCCGCAATAGTTTGGAGTGTATCATTACTTTTTTTGAAACTCAGCGGGTTGCATTTTTTACTTCCAGTGAGGCTGCAAGTTGTTTGTAGTGTTGAGAATGTGACCAGAACAATGTCAGGCAATATCTGAGAATTAAAATCATAGAAAATCCTGAGTGGCCTAATAAGGCGAGGGGATTTTCAATAAGACACAGTAGTTTTATGTTACAATTTGTCTTCATCTCAGGGCTTCCAGCTGGATAGCAGTACTTGGATGGCATGGTGGCTCAGTGGTTAGCACTGCTGCCTCACAGTGCCACGGACGCCGTTTTAATTCCAGCCTTGAGCGACTGTGTGGAATTTGCACATTCTCCCTGTGTCTGTGTGGGTTTCCTCCCAGAGTCCAAAGATGTGCAGGTTAGGTGGATTGGCCATGCTAAATTGCTGTAGTGTTCAGGGATATGTAGATTAGGTAGGTTATAGGGGATCAGGTCGGGTGGGATTCTCTGAGTGTCTGTGTGGGCTTGCTGCATCGAAGGGCCTGTTACCACACTGTAGGAATTCTATGACACTTTACAGAAGTAGTCAGTTCGGGCAGTAAAGTCTACACATCTATGTTTCCATTGGACATGTTGCATCCATTATGTACAACACTGACACTCTTAATTGTAAGTGTTTATTGTTCTAAATCCTTGACTACGACGGCAAATTCATGGGATGCATTATATGGTGTCACTCCCATATGTGTAACTTTAATCTTCCACAACCTGTACTTCACTGTTCAACAACTAATGAAGAATAGTACACGTGTGGATTCTAATAATGCTCTTGTATGCTCTAAAAACTATAATCTGATATATTCTGTCCCTTCTCCTATCCTTTCCAAAGATGAGCTGAAAGCACAACAAAGTCAACTGTAAACAATTCACAACGAGATAAATCTGTCATTCCTTGTGTTGTAAAGCACTGAGCTCAGTTCCCATTACGGCTAAACCCAACTACAAGTTATCAATCCCTAATTTAGTTGACTTTTTAAGTGCATATGTGTTCATAACCCATCCTGGAGTCTTGCCTGACAAATTTGTAAAATCAAGGCCTTTCTGCAACTGTAATAAAGTCTGTGCAGGGATTCGAACCCAAAACTTTCTGTCTAAGGTACAATACAAATATAAGTTGGTGTTGTTGATTCAGAGGAGACAATGTTACACTGTCATGGATGACAGCATTTTCGCATTCACATAGTGATATAAACAGCTCACTCAATCATATTATTACAGAGAAGTCTGCAGGCAATGTAGCAGCCATGGATTCCAGTGTAAGATTCTGTGTTACCAAGTATACGGTGAAAAATAATTTGTAAGTAACATTATCATTCACTTGAGCTTCTTTTTGTGTGAAATATCATTTTTACTCCAAATACCAAAGCAAATGAACATCTTTAAAAGATTTTTATACAAGTGTAGGACCTCTGTAAACCTCCTTGTGTATCTGCTTTATTTCATACACTTTTAGTTTTGTCTTTGTTCTTAATTGTGTTTGCTATTTGACCCAAATTCATTGCCTTTAATCTCGTTCTTGTGGATATTTCTCTCCTCTTGCTTTTTTGCCTAATATGTTTTCTTTACCTCTTTAATTGATTCATTCCTTGATTTACATTTCTCCTCCCACTAAACTGGAGGCTTGGCGGTACTCTTAGAGAAAAAAAATATTAACAGCAGTTCCAATAAAAGTGCACTCAGATTCTAGGAACGATAACTACAACATCACAGAAGAAACAAAAATGAACTTTCTATTCAAGGCACCACAGCAATAACAATTGCATCCAATAAAACCTGTAATTGCAATGTCTCTATATCAGTTGAAAACCACATTAAATCTTCCACTGGGGAACACAGGAAACAAGGGTTTATATGCCCTACTTGTACACTGTAATTGTTTGGCTTTGTTAACTGTAAGATAACATGTAATCAGATAGGAGGTAAGGAAAGACAAGTTACACAATTCATGAAAGGCTGTGCTTTCCAACGTCTCATAAACAGAGAGAATGTAATTATGAATATAAAAAGGCTTTGCATAAATGCTAAATTAAAAAAAAGGTAGTAAGAAAGAAAATGGGCAAGTGCCATATGCCATCCTAATGCTGACAGCAGCAGTGAGCACGAGGGACTATTTTGTCATTAGCCCTCAGCATTGTGGAAGTAGCTCCTCATTTAGCCCCATGCTGGACTTCCATTACGATAGACTTGCATCAGATGGTGTTTCTTGGCTTGGTGCTGGCATTCAGCACTGCTCCGTTGGCGGGGGCAGAGTGGGGGAGGGAGGAGTGGTGCGGGGTGGGGGGGGGTAGAGCTGTAGATGCTTCAGAACCACAGCAGGTGTCCGTATTGGAGTGCTTTTCCCGAGCAGATGCCGAGGCTGGCTTGTAAAAGGCCACCTTTGTTGCTGTTGTGCAGCATCGAGTCATCAAAGGCAGCCCACTCCGACTGAGAAAGTAAATGGCACAGGTTCGGAAAGTAGCAAGAGACAGAACTGGGAGGGTGTGTATGTGTATGTATCGCTGGGGGCAGGTGCGGGACTGTGTCAGTTTGAACCCAAAGGCTGCAAAATTTTATTTGGCAACATGCAACTTTTTGCACTTTGCCGGTCTTCTCCATTCAATAGCTTCTGCTGCAGTGTGAAATTGTACAGAGACTGCATTGCATTCCATTCCCTCTCTAGGGAAGGACAAGCTGGCAAGACCAGTCACGCCTCATACAAACTCACCTCCTGTCAACAACTTACAGAGTGACTTCGATGGCAGGTGTTGGGGGGAGATCTGCAGCCCCAAACCTCCTGCTCTTAGTTGAATAAGCAGGGCAGAACAGCAAGGGGCAGAAATGGTGTAACCTATAAAGGGGACTTATGAGGGAAAGCTAATCTACCACAAAAAAAGATGCAGTCAGGCATAAGCAATCCGGCAGCTCTTAATAAACACAAACTCTGTTAATTCAGGACTGTTAATCTCGCCTGATTTACACATTACTAGCACCAAGGAGTTGTAAATGAGTTGGGGGGGGGTGTTGTGTGAGGTTTAGACAAACTCCTTCAAAGGCATTTCTTGATAGTGCTAGCTATTTCTCTACGCTTTCCTTACACTGCAAAAATTGAACTGACCCTATTTAAGAAGAAGCAAACTGTTCAGAATTCTTCCCTTTTCACACACAAACCTTATTAAAGGATTTATTTCTCTTCATTCACCATTTCACCATGTGCATTCCTTTCATCTCTTTTTGTTCACTTAAAGCTATCATCTTTTTTCTTATGACCTTAACTAAAATATCAATTTGAAACCTAAATCAAGAACACTGTAGAAAGAAAATAACATTCTGAAATAATCTAAATTACATAATTAGTTTCATTATGCTTCAGCAGAATATAATTTGGCTGAAGTGCTGTGAAACAGTGTAATTACCAGAAAACTTTTCAAGTAATGATATAATTTATGAAGTTTAAAATAATTCATGAACATATTGTTGGATAAGATCTGTAAAGCTCGCTTGGACATTTTTTTGTGTTAAAGGTACAAAATATATTCAAGTGAATTCCTCCATTTTCTCATAAGGGTGAATTTCTTTACTGCCCTTAACTACAGCAAAGTTGTAACCATGTCTTCTTATAGAGGGAAGATCTGCCTATAACAACAATTTGTCTAAAACCAGTTGTATGGAGAATCTAACTGAAAATTAAATGCAAAAAGCACTTCAAGGGATCTAAAACCTCAAAGGTGGAAGGAAATACTGAATTTGGATTTCACTTAATCTCATTGTTTGCAAAGAATCATTTTATCCCTGCAAATGAGCACATTCCTGGGTAAACTTCCAGTTGTAGTGTCCCATCACATTCACATGTTTGCTTTATTTCTGCATCTTACATTTTGTTTGTCCTCCAGACTGTCTGCCACTCTTTCGACTATGGAAGACTTTTTTTTTAAAACCAACAGGCTTATATCCATTTGTAAAATTGCATGCATCTGTCAGTGACAAGTATTGTTCTGAGCTTCAGCCCTGAAAAAAATAACTTAATTGGAGTGAAGCCTCATAATGGGCTAATCACATTTCAAGACAAAGGTTTCCACACTTCACAATTTAAAAGAAATAAGTAGGAATAAACGTATCCTTAAAAGGGTGCCCATCACTTAATTCAGGCTCTATTATGTAACAGGAACCCATTCTTGAATGCAATGTCCATTCTGTTTGAATGTTCTCAATGTGTCCATTCTTAGGCAGGATGTTTATCTCCTAACCTGGTACATATTTTCTTATGAAGATGCCCATGGCACAAGGGAACATCATACTGGACAAGAACATCTCACTAAGACCTTTCTCTGAGACATCTTTCTCGGCTTTTATTTTAGTGTCGCATATTTCATCAACTTTCCCACTGCCGCAGTTACTTATGAGACCTTTTCCACTCCAAAGCATTTTGCATCTTGCATCCTCGAAACACAGCCTACGAATCTAGCACAACCAGAACAGAAGGAGCCGCAGGTCTGAACAGAAGTTAATTTCCTGGGTTTGGAGTTCTGCCACAGAGTAAAATTCCAAAAATTATTTTGGGAATTGTAAGTTTTTGTTTCGCTTGCCCATGGGGAATTTTAGCAGCAAATTTTAAAAAGTCACATGCATTTAAAGAAGCAATATGAATTTGGGAATGATTGAGAATGAATAGCAACTTTGCTCTATTTTCTTTATAGAATGAAATTAAGAAAATGCACTGACAATAAAAAAAGTTACAATCAAGCTTTCTCCAGTAATCTGCACTGTGTGTTAAATTGGGACTAACATTACACATTGATAACATCTGAATACAATCCAAGACTGCATGTGTTCTTGTACCAAAGCGCCACCTATTGATATTCACCAGAGACAGCTTTGAGGCAGTATGCTCATCGAACCACTATGTAAATGTTGTTGTGCAAGAAATTTCCATTCAGCTTTGCTTAGGATGTCACCTTATAGACCTCCTGAGCATCAGCTGTTCATTGTATGTCTCTGTCACTTTCTATCATTGAGTAACAAAGGTGCTGGCTCCACTGCAAATCCTGCAAATATGTGACCCAGTAGCTGGCATGCCTCAGTTAAATAGTCAGGTTTAAGTTCTGTTTCTGGTAAATATGCTGGAAGTTACAAATAATGTCACAGAACAGAGCAAGTGGCCTGGTGATAGTGACATGAAGCCGTCACAATGTGTAGAAATGATTCTCCCTGATTTCCTCATCACTTGTCAGCTCCTAACCAAGAGCCCTGAAGCGTTTGACTTATTTTTATTTGCAACAAAGAAAATTGCAGCAAGCCATTTAAAAATGGGGCATGTTTCCAAGCAGTGTCATTTTCAAAGTGCGTAATAAGACTATGTCATGGTTTGTATCTTTCACATGTTCACATGGCACTTAAACAACGTTTTTAAACAGAATGGTCAGTTGCAGCTCATCTGACCTGAACATAACTTGAAGTGAATCTTATGTATCATAGCCATGAGTCACCTCTCTCCGTAACAGGTTATTGTACCCGTACAGAAGAAATCAGGTTCCATCTTAAAAAACATTTTTTGAGAAATGTCTGCACTCTAGATGTGACCTAAAATGGCTCTTTGAGATCATGGCTCCCTGGTGGGTGGGAGATGAGTTGAGTGGGCAGATGGGGGTTTCGTTATATGCAAACCCCCAAAATGTTGGGTTTTTGTAGATGTTTGGTGCTGGAGGAGGGGGGAATGAGGAAATTGGAGTCATTTGTTGCTGAGCACTCATGCCTAATCAATGGTCCAGACACTGGCAATGGAAGGTGGGCTGATTGAAACCCACCCCATGCAATTTTTCTGACACCCCCATCACCCCTGCTCATGATCCCATTCCAGCTGATGAGCACTTTCATATCTGTTAGACTGCATGGGAGAGTCCGCTTCTTGTTGAGCGAGATATTTTGAGGTTTACTAGCACTATTTTCACAGCTACATTTCACAGACTCACTCATACAATTTTCTTTTTGCTTATTAATGTTACTATGCATTACAATCAGATAGCTGACCAACTGAACAGACTGCACTGACTCTATGACACAAAGAGAGAGGCTGGAATTAAGATGGGTGCTGGAATGTCACAAGTTGTGCCTTCAAAGTACAGGTCTGTCTGGTCCGAAATTGTAATACAAAATCCCCCTGATCCCCTTAACAAATGAGATAACTTTTTTGTTAAATATATACAAGGATGCACACAGACATATTGTCTCTAATACGTTCAGTTAATGCCTCTGTGAACATACAATACGACCAGATATCATCCTTATATAGTTATCATGACTTGGTATAGGTTCGAACTGCAGTGCGCTATCTGTCATTGCGGATGGTTATGTATAATTTCTTCTCTAAGTATACTGCTGGTGTTTTCAGTATCCATATTATTGTGTGGTGGCTGCTTGGTGATATACAGATCAGATTGTCATCTGTTTCTTCACAAGACTTGACTGTTGCTCATTACAATATCATTTGACCCAGGCTGGATAATATGATGTCATATCTCTCCATGAACTCACATGTTTGTGTGAAAATCTCAAACTCTAACATTTTGTCCTGGTTCAAGTTGAAATAACTTTTTTTGTCGATCGTGCCCTTGTACCATTTTCTCTCTTCTATCCAACAATGTATTGCACGCATGTGGTTCAGTGGCAAACATGAGACTGGCCAGCGAGGGTAAGCCATTAATGAGGGAAGTAGTGTGTAGATTTAAGACAGCCATCTGTAAATCTTGGGAAGCCACTTTACTTTAATGATCATGGAGTCTTCGTTACGCACAATGTGTTCTCTGAGACTGTTCAACTGAGGTTGGTGGGGAGAGTAGTTAATACGTTGGACACTCAATTTCCTGCATGTCCTGAAACAATGCGCTAGTTTACTGAAGACCATTATCAAATACAATTTATTGATATACGTTAAGCATGCTGACAATGACAGTCAATATGCCAACAATCATTTCCCAAGTGGTATATTTAGTTTGTCATCAGAACATAATCCAGGTTTGGGCTGATAAGTGGCAAGTAACATTCATACCACACAAATGTGAGGCAATGGCCATTTCCAACATGAAAGAGCCTACCCATGGCCCCTTGACATTGAATGGCATTCCCATTGTTGAATACCCCAATGTCAACGCCCTGGGGATTACCATTAATCAGAAATTGAACTGTATCAGTCATATAAATACAATAGCTACTCGAGCACATCAAGGGCTAGGAACCAAAACAGGAAACTCTAGAAAAGCTCAGCAAGTCTAGCAGCTCTGACGAAGGGTCACGTGACGTGAAATTTTAACTCTAATTTCTCTCTACAGATGCTGCCAGATCTACTGAGCTTTTCCAGAAATTTCTGTTTTTGTTTCTGAATTCCAACATCCAAAGTTTTTTTTTGTTTTTATCAAGGGCTAGGAATCCTGCAGCAAGTAACTCATCTCCTGGCTCCTCAAAGCCTGTCCACCATCCACAAGACACAAGTAAGGATGGTGATGGAATACTCCCCACTTGCCTGGATGAGTGAATCTTCAGTATTAAAGGAGTTTGACATCATCCAAGACAAAGCAGCCCACTTAACCATCCCTATGTCCACATCCACTCTATCCTCCACTGACACTTAGTAGCAGCATCTACAAAGTGGCAGTGTGGAAATATAAAGCTCTTTAAAATCTCTTCTCCCAAATTCTCTACTATTACATCTAGAAGGATAAAGACAGCAGACACATGGGAATACCACCGTCAACAAACTCCTCTCCAAACTTCTCACCATTCTGACTTGGAATGATATTACTGTTCTTCCAGTGATACTGCACATGGACACCATCTAGTCTATGCCTTGTACCAGGCCACCTTGTGCCTCGCTTAGTGCCTGCAGCACGTATGTCTTTCCTTGCCCTGCTGTGCCTTGCAGTGGCAATTGGTGCAGTCACACAACCAGGGCAGGTGGCTGGGCTGCGCATCAGTCCTCAGTCAAGGGCACGCATATCTTGTCATATGTCAGTGTGCCACATAGTACCTGTATATAGGATCAGTATTCACGCCAAATGCTCTGCTTCTGCAAGAAGCAGAAAGACATGTCAGAAAGTCATAGGGCAGTAGCCCACAGTGTAGTCTATGAGGGCAATCATCAGTGACGGGAGCCCTGCATGGTTATTCAAGGGTAGCCTCTCACAGAAATGCCAGGCTTTGGTCATGATCAGGTTGGATTGGATTTTTACAGTCGGTCTATGCCTCTCTGCTCCTGGGTTGGGTCATGGTCAACCCTGCGTCTCCATGAGGGCCAGCCCAGGGTGATTTTCTGCAGTCAGAGACATGTGTAGCCACCTTTCAGGGGTATGAGTCAGTGTTGGTAGCTCAGGTCATCCAAGGGAATGGGTCACTATTGTCCTCTCATTTCTGTTCACAGAAACTAAGGGAGAAGGGGAGGTGATGTTTTAGGGGAAACGTAGGCTGGTATAAAAGCATATAGGTGTCTTGGTGCAATGGGGAAGTGTGAAAATCATGGGTTGACAGACTAGGCACCCAGGAAGGAGAGGGTAATGTCAAATGTCTCAGTTGCATGTTAATACTGAGGCTGACAGCTTGTGGCACAGGACTGCTCACCACTAACTACCAGCCACACCCCTATGGCTCCCCTCTCTTCCGATGCAAGCCTGATTATCCCACTTGCCACATTTGGAAGTACTCATCACTTCTGGGATTTCCCAGGATTCCTAGGGAGCCCTGGTGGTGGTGCTATCTTTAAAAGGCTGTTTGCACCTTGTCAATCACAGTTAGTCTGGAGATAATAGGAACTGCCAATGCTGGAGTCTGAGATAACAAGGTGTGGAGCTGGATGAGCACAGCAGCCCAGGCAGCACCAGAGGAGCAAGAAGGCTGACGTTGGGTCTGGGCCCTTCTGCAGAAATGGGGGAGGGGAAGGAGACTCCGACATAAATAGAGAGAGGGGGAGGCAATGATGGAAGGTGGATAGAGGAGCAGATAGTTGACGAGAAGATGGACAAGTCAAGGAGGCGGAGATGAAGACAGTATAGGTGAGTGTAGGTAGGGAGTTGGGATGGGAGTTGGCCAGTTGGAGGGAGGGGCGGGTAGGTGGGAGGGAAGACAGACAGGTTAAGGAGGTGGGGATGAGGCAAGTAGGTAGGAAGTGGGGGTGGGGTTTGGTCAGTGCAATGGGAGGAGCGGATAGATGGAAGAAAAGACAGACAGGTCAAGGAGGCAGGGACGAGCTGGGCTGGTCTTGGGATGAGGGATTTGGAGATTTCGAAGCTTGTGAAGTACACATTGAGACCATTGGTCTTCAGGATTCCTAAGCAAAATATGAGGTGCTGTTCTTCCAGCCTTTACATGGCATCATTGTGGCACTGGAGGAGGTGCAGGATGTACTTGCCATCCAAGGAGTGGGAGGGGGAGTCAAAGCGATTGTGGTTCGCGACTGGGAAGTGCAGTCATTTGTCATGAACTGAGTGTAGGTGTTCCACAAAGCGGTCTCCAACCCTCTGCTTGGTTTCCCTGATGTAGAGGAGGCCACATCGTGAACAGCGGATGCAGTTTACCACATTAGCAGATGCACAGGTGAACATCTGTTAATGTGAAAGGTTTCCTTGGGACCCGGGATGGGGGTGAGGGGGGAGGTGTAGGGGTAGGTGTAGCACTTACTGCAGTTGCAGGGAAAAGTGCTGGTGGGGGGGAAGGTGGGGCTAGTTGGTTAGTCTGGAGTAGTTTTGCATGGTTCAGGTCATTTGCCTCAAACCTGGTAGATTTGCGGAATTTGCTGCCCCACTTTGTGGACTGGGAGCTGCTGGTCCTGCTGGATCAGAAGGAGGTCCATCGTCTCCCACAGGAACACCAGGGGAGGCTTTGATACCAGATTGTGCCAGCTGTTCTAAGGGGTTGCCACCCAAATGAATGCTGTCTCATCCATCTGCAGGAATGCCCAGCCATGTAGGAAGAATGCCATCACTGTACCACCAGGGAATTGTCACCACCTTCTCTCTGCTACCTCATTCTCACTCTGTTACTGTATACACTTCACACCAAGGTTTGTGCTCTACCACTCTTACTATCACATGCAATATCTTTCCTCAATTGCTGTTCCCCCTTTTAGCCCTTAGCACAAATTCTGCATGATCATTGCACTGCCTTTTCACTCACTGGGAGGCGCAACACTTTACCCCCACCTGCACAAGTATGCCATCCACTTCCATCTCAATTAATCCCTGGCTTTGTCTCATTTCAGAAGAAGACAGTCCATAACAGCAAAGAAAATATAGTCAGCATGGATTTATGAAAGGGAAATCATGCTTGATAAATAATGTTTGGGAGGATGTAATGAGTAGAGTTGATAAGGAAGAGCCAATGGATGTGATTTACTTGAATTTTCAGAAGACTTTTGATAAGGTCACACTTAAGAGATTGCATGTAAAATTAAAGAATTTGGGATTGGGGGAAAGCCAGTGTCTCTCAGATTCTGACTGTCTTGTTATATACTTACACCATTTTCTGTTTTATTTCCCCTGTTTAAAGTTCATGGGACCCACATAGAGCATCGTGTAAAAAAAAGGATACTAAGATAGCTTTTATGGATTTACTATAGGTGTCATTGTTAAGGTCATACTGTAGATCAATGTTATTGTGTGCCATTAATACAGCTGCCCAGCTGGATGCTTCCTTAGTTTTCTCGATGATTGAGCAGTAATGATTTGCTCCTGACCAAAATGCCAGAAGTAGATAAAATGTCAAAAACACAAATTAGAGTACTTTGAGCCTGCTCCACTGTTCATTAAGAGCATGCTGGCCTTCCACTTCACCTTTCTGCACGATCTGCCATGCCCCTTAATTATCTTAAGATCCACTCCTTGAACAATCTCAACAATTGAACACCCACAACCCTCTGGGGTAATGAATTCCAAAGGTCCATTGCTCTCTGTGTGAAGAAATATGACTGACCCTTTACTTTGAGACTTTCCAGTTTAGATTCCACAACCAGAGGCATTTTTTCGGCATTAACCATGCCAAAACCCGAAGAGTTTCGTTAATTTCAAATAGTTCACTCTCATTTTTCTAAATTTGCTGGGAATATAGAACTTTTTCATTGTCTCCTCATAGGACAATTCAATCATTTCAGGCATAAAGACATAAATTGCTGACAAAACTCAGCAGGCCTGACAGCGTCTGTAGGGAGAAAGCAGAGTTAATGGCTTGAGACCAGTGAATCATCATTAGAATTATCAGAATTCAGTATCACAGTTTCTTGTTTTATCCCAAGGGTAAAGCAATTTGGGCCAGTGTTTCTTTCCTCAAGTAAAGGTGTGGTTTCTCCTTCACCCTATACAATTGTAGTAACAATTCTTTATCCTTATGCTCCAAACTTTTGACAGTAAAAATTGACATAAAACCTGTCTTCCTAATTCTTCACTTAAACTGCACATTAACTTTTTGTGACTCATCTATAAGGACACCTAGTTTCCTCCAACTGCAAACATTTCTTTGTCTCTTAATCCTGTGCTTTTATTTTTCTTGTCAACATTGATAATTTCACACTTCATCACATAGTGTGACTCTCATTGTATTCCATCTGTAACATTATTGCTGACTCAGGCAACTATATCCCTCTTCAGGCTTCTCTGCATGCTCCTCACAGCTTTCCTTCCCACCTGATTTTGCATCATCAGCAAACTTTAATATGTTACTCTCTGTTTCCTCATTTAAGTACAAACATAGATTGGAAATAGCTGAGGCCCAAGCACAGATCCTGTGGTATCACAGGAGCCACAGCCTGCCAACTAGAAAAATGTCCCATGCATTCCTACTCTCTGCATTTCCACCCATTGACCAATTTGCAACTTATGAAAATGCATTAAATGCAATCCCATGACTCATCATTTTATGTTGTGTGGCACTTTACTGGACACTTTTGAAAATCTATCTGTTGGCTTTCTTTTATCCATTTTGCTAGTCACATCCTCAAAACTCAAGATTCCTCTTTCATGAATTATTTCAATGCTTTTTGTTGGGTGACACATTGATGTTTAATGCTTCAAACTTAGATTTGAAGAGAACATGAATTCAGATTCTTTAAAGCAGAACAAAAGTAACCTGGCAACTGCAAATGGTCCATCCACTGGCCATATCACCTCGTTATTGTGATATTTTTAATTCCCTCATGCACTTTATTATGATAGCTTCAACAGAAATTCCCAAATTACCTAGAAGGGTGCAGGAAGCAGATGGATTAGAACACAACTATCCCGAATTCCCCCTCCAAGCTGCACATTATTCTGACTTGGACATATATCGCCCTTTCTTCTTCATCGCTTGGCCAGAATTCTGGCGTTCTATTCCTTACAGCATCATAGAAAAGGCTTCTCCCTGCACAAAAGAAAGCCTTACTTTTACCATCACAATGACGACCAAGTTTGGCTAATAGCTGCTTAGTACACCAGAGGCATCATAACCAGAGAATAAATAAACCATGTAAACTGAAAAAAGGCAGAGTTATGATTGACTCGCTGAACCATGAAGTTGTCAAGTGTCTAATTAACTAAATGTAACCAAACCAAAGGTTGCTAACAATAATAGTGAAAAACAGAAAATCAGCAGAACATTTAGCAACTAAATCTCCCACTTAAGTACAAGTGGGGAGCTCAAAATTGGCTCATGAAATCATGAAGATAATTTCTTCCCTCTCGCTGAGGAATTTCTTGAAGGTTCTCCAGAAAGGTTGCCATAATATAGGCTTCTGCCGAAGGTATGTGTGACACAATGAATACAATGAACCTGGAAAATTCAACCCCGTTCTTCATCAAACTGTGAAAGCAATTTATAACTAAATCAAATTGAAATAAAAAGACCGAACAAAATAAGGAGACAGGAACAGAGAACAAGAGCATTGCCCACTGTATGGAGGTGAACAGTTGCAAACACTAATGCCGCCAGCCTGCGTGCCAGTTTGCCAGTACTTTCCAGGTCTATAGGTCTTTTGCCCATAGGTGGAAATGGAGACAAAAGGACTACCATCCTAAAGGTAGAAGTAATAAGGAAAAGACCAGTTAAGAAGCACTAATAACTAATGGAATTTTGCAGTTGTCTGCTGGTTGTCCATGACATTGGAAACTGGGTCAGCTGCCTGGAGATAGACTTTCAGCAATGCATAGGGGTGAGGCCAAGCACTCTAGACAGATCGTGAGACCCTTCCGGCCTACTTGCTTACAACTGTAAGCTTACAGCTGTAGTCTCAGAATATTCTGTGCCGAGGTTCTCCTCCATCATAGACGCCCTGCTTCCGTGGGCATTGCTTTGTTACTGGTAAACTATAGAAGTTGCCGAGGAGCTTCGTCAAGGTGAAGGTGCCTATTATCTCTGTTACCCGAACTGTGGGTTGCAGTTCCTTCCATGTCCCAGGAGTTCCTCTGACCTCAAGAATCTGTCACTGTCTCTAAGTGGATAGCAAAACATTTCCTGGCCATTAAAATGAAACAAAGAATTGCAGCTGCTGGGATCTGTAACATGAAGAGAAATGGCTGAAGAAACTCAGCAGGTCTGGCAGCAACTGTGGAGACAAAGCAGAGAAAATGTTTTGCGTCCAGTGACCCTTCTTCACAAGAGAAGGGTTTAACATCAACAACATTAGCCTCATCAATCCTCTCCATTGCCTCTTCAAAAACCTTCAGCACATGAAACACAATTTTCCCTTAAGAAATCTATGTTGCCTCTCTTTAAATAATTCCACACTGACACTTAATCTACTTTATCACCTGCATTTCCACGAACCTAGTTTTCACTGGAGTGGAAATACTCCTGAACACAATTGAAGAAATACTACCATTAAAGTACCACTATCTCAGTCTTCATTGAGATAATTAAAGTTCCCCGTTATAACTACTCTGTAATGTTTGTGCCTCTCTGAAACTTCTTTGCAGGTCAGCATCTTTACATCATTCACTCTAGTTGGTGCACACTTAGCAATTTAATTGCATTCTTTTTATTTCTTAGCTCTAGACAAATCAATCCTGCCCTTGAATTAGTTGTTTTAATTAATTAATTTGTTAAGTTCTGTCATACATCCTCTTTCCCCAGCATTGCAATGTTTTCCTTAACCAATAACCACTCCTCTTCCTCCTTTTTCCTTTCCCATACACCTTGTACCAGGAATATTTAATACCCAGCCTTTTCCTTCCTTCAGCCAGGTTTTCAGGTAGCCACAACATTATAATTCCATATGGCAGTCCTGTGCAGTGCCTCACCATTCTTATTTATTATCTTTATTGTGTTCACATGTATTCACTGTAAACCTAACTTAGAACGTTTTCATATCTTTCTTCTTTTTTTTCCACTGAGGAATATTCTATTCTCTGTTTTAATGCTATCTGGCTCTCCCAGTGTTTTGCGCATTTGGGAATTCTTCTCTGATCTTGCCTGATTTCCACACCCATACTGCTTAAGTTTAAATCCTCCTCAACCATACTAGCAAAGCAGCCCACAAGGAACTGAATCACAGCTCTGTTCAGAGGCAGCCCATTCAGCTTGTACAGATGCTTTCTCCCTCAGAGCCAGTCCCATACCAGGAATCTAATGTCTTCCCTCCTGAATCATCCTTTTAACCACTCAATCATCTGTCTTATCCTATTATTTCTGTACTAACCTTACATTTATCACCAGGGAGTAATCTGGAGAGAGCTACTTTTGAGTCCTGCTTGCTGACAAATATATGGTGATAAAGATATATGTGCAAGCAAGCTGTACATACATCATAGGAGTTGTTTTATTTACTCAGGTTCTTTAGAAACAGGTTTAAAACTTATGAATCATATCTTAACCTTCTAAATCCGTAGTTGGGAGTTGGGGCAGAGGTGAAAGGGGGTATATTACAGATATTATAAACCCATGCAGGAGTTCTTAACCTTATCAATAGACTGTGTTCCTAATGTACCTGCGAACAATGATATACGCTCTATATGGGAACTAAGGACCTAGGCCCAAATTTCAAAGTAGTGTCAGGAACCAACATCTGGATGCATGCAAGGTGCCAATTTCACAACATCTGCTGTGCCATTTTCAAATTCATATGGACCAATTGGGCAGGAGATGAGCTCAACATTCAATTAGAAGAACTAAGGCCTTCCAGGAGGCAGGAGCCATAACAAAGCTAGGCAGCAGCCTTGTTGGGATGGAAGCTGCCATGCAGATGGGTTTATGGTGGAATAACAGAACCAGGCACAAGGGAGGTCTGGGAAAGGTCAGTCTTTAATTAAATGGAAAGAAAGGTTCAAGTGTTCCTGCAGCAAACCTAACAACTTTAACATGCACAAATCTGTCTAGAATCTGAATCAGAATTTGAAAATTTCCAATTGTGGTCACTGAGGCTCAGTAAAAATACAAACCCCTTAAGGAGTTGAATGAACAGTTAATTAGTGGGGAGCAGTGCCCCCACCCACTCCCCATTCTGCCCTTTGAAAATTTAAAACTATGTCAGAGGCATCAAGATCCCAAGGTATAGGAACGACACCCACATCAGGACCATTTCAATATCTAGACTGTGAACTCTATCTGTGAATGGTAATGCTAGCTGTATCTAGGAAGTGAGATACTAATCAACCAACAAACAGCTGTTCCAACTCACTGAGACAAAGGTGAGTAAACCATCAAGTTTACTATCATAATAGTGAAAATTTGCTATTTGAATAGTTTCTATCCTAAGCAATATAAGTTATAAGATGAAAAAGCAACATGTTCCTTTTCTCTACTGAAAAAAAATGTCAGAAACAAGGCACGATGAAAAGAAACAAGGTTGGGCATCTCAGTTATAGGCAATCTTAAATCATGTTTGTTTTCCCCAGCATTTTATGCAGGGTACACTCAATTCCATTTTATTAAAGGAGACACATGAACTTGCAGAGAGCCAAAGGCTATTCCTATGGGGCAGTTAATGCATCACGGACAATGAAGAGGGATGTGATGTTAACAAGTCAAGAATAAAAATAAAATTGAATACAATTAGCAAATTTTGTCAAGTATCACGAAGAACTGAGAAATATTGAAGGCAACTGAATAGTATTTTTTGCTTCTTGGGTAGGCTAGAATCATATCATGGTAAATACAATGTTGTCAAAATGACCTTTGAGATGCTTTAACGTTCTTTTACCATTAAAGCAATCTTGTTCCAAAACAACCTTTACCTACTGCTGATTTTCTGTAGACAGTAA
Organism: Stegostoma tigrinum; assembly: GCF_030684315.1. Classification (NCBI taxonomy): domain Eukaryota; kingdom Metazoa; phylum Chordata; class Chondrichthyes; order Orectolobiformes; family Stegostomatidae; genus Stegostoma; species Stegostoma tigrinum. Next base: position 45,197,929 of record NC_081358.1, read on the forward strand.
TTAGATACAATTCTCCCCATAGAGTTTTTCCAGTCTCCCCATAAAAAAACAATTAGCTGATTCAGACCAAAATCCAGATTGTTAATGGTTTCATAGCAGCTATCAGACAGTAATTTGTTTTGCTAATTGCTGCAATTGGTTTTGTTAAATTTGTGAAACCTGTCTATATAATCCCACAAGCTGAAGAGTTAATGTGCTTTCACGGCTTTCTTCCCCCTTCTTTAATTATTTTTGCTGTGCTAAATCGAGAGCGTTTGGCTCTTCTAAATATGGTGCTCGTCAGATTCAGCCTTAATTCATCAAAGCAGAATCAATTGTATTTGTAGTTCCTGTCGGCTTGTGCTGATTGAGACGTGGCACTGGAACATCAGTAGGTAGATTACTGCAGTAAATTTGAGATAATGTTAAACTGGAAAATAAATGAGACAATATTAATATCCGCTAATTTCCCACTCCAACCTCCACACTCCTGCCCTGCGATTGCAAGCGATGTGGGCTACAAATTTGTCTTAGATGATTTTGCAAAACCTCTAGAATCAAATTGGCTGCCTATTATACGCAGCAGCTGATATTTGGTTTCCATGGAATTAGCAGGTGCTGTGTATAATGAGTGACCAATTTAATGTGGCCCATTTTGTGTCATCACCTGAGACAAATTTATGGCTCTGTTTGTTTAAAATGAGTTTTTTTTAAGTTTTATTTACTTGTAATGTTGAAATATGGTAATTTTTTTTGGTAAACAGTTGTCATTCAATAAACCTGTGCCCCAATCATGGTTAATCTTCGATGATGAACGCCCTAGTTATTAAGTACATTATCCGTCCATAATGAGCATAAACAGCCACCACTACTAAAAGGATGGAAGCAAAACTGAAGAAAACATTAATTGACCTTCAGAAAACATAATTAAAAAATGATTCCCTGTAGTAATCTGAAGGTTGCTGTCTAAGTCTGGGTTTTACACCAGAAAACCATAAGAGATGGAAACAGTAGTAAGTCATTCAGACCCTCAAGCCTACTGTGCCATTCAGTAGGATCATGGCTAGTCTGACATTCTTCACATCCACTTTCCTGCCATTTCTCCATAATTCTTGATTCCCCTTTCGATGAAGAATCTATTTCAGCCTTAAGACATACACAAGAACTCTGCCCCAACAGCTCTCCATTGCAAGGAGTTCCAAAGACTCACAACACTCTGAGAGAAGAAATTCTTCCTCATCCGTGTTTTAAATTGGCACCCCCTTTATTCTGAGACTATGCCTCTGGTCCTAGACTCTCCCATGAGAGGAAACATCCTCTTAGCATTTACCCCATCAAGTCCCTTAAGAATCTAATATGTTTCAACGAGATCACCTTTTATTCTTCTAAATTCCAGAGAGTAGAATCCTAATCTGTTTGGCCTTAATTCAAAAGATAATCCCTCCATACTAGGGATCATCCTATTGAACCTTTCTTGAATGTCTCCATGAACTGTCATCTTTCCTTCGATAAGGAACTGTTTAGGGCAGCAACAGACAACCCAGCACTTGACTGAGTGAGTAGCTGGGCTTTAAAGATGGAGCCAGTGGTAGGATTCCCTGGAGGTCCAGGTAGTGTTCAGTAAATCTACTTGTGGCAAGTGGAGCATCACAGGGGCATGATATATAGATAATGGGGTGAATTTGCAAAGATAGTGCTAAAAACCTATTCGGGCACAGAAAGAGAAACCCTCAGCAAAACTCACCAAAAATGACTCTTAATCGATTTCTGATAAAATTCAGCCCAATGCATTAAAGATCTAGAGGAGGAGAGCAGTAAATTGGTGAAAGATTGGGAGATGTGGTTAAACCTCAATAATGTTAAATTAGCCAAAGAAAAGATTCCCTTAAAGAGCAATATGATTTTCGAGGGATGTTACTGCATTAAGATAATGCACTGCTGCATCTGCAATGGCTGAGATTGTGATACATTTACAAAGGCAGCGCCAATGACAAACAGCAAGAGTGCAAAGGGGCAGGAGACAAAAGGCATCTTTCCCCCAGGCTAAATGACTCTTGCATGTGCCCTTGCTCTCTCAGTTTTCACTGGGGGAAAAGCAAGTCCTGCTGTGAATCCTCCTCTTTTGTCACTTCAACTTACAGACCAAATTATGTATATATTTTTACACACCAAAATAGAAATCAAGCCTATCTCATGAAAAATATAGACAAAATGTGCTTTAAAACAATTACCACATTCATATTATTTGGGGACTTGGAAGACATGGCAGAACATAAATTGAAGCAAAGGTCCGAAGCCAATATTTCCCTGTCAGCCCTCTTGTATAGCCAGTAATCTAATACAATAAGAAGCACAGCTTCATAGGAGTGTTTTTACAAGATGCTCAAGACATGATAGCAGGTTACTTTACGTGTTGATGCCTTTTTGAAAGTCTTAAATTCATTCAGTTTTTTTGCTTCAATTCATTGGTAGAATTTGAACTCACTGGCTGGGCCTGCATTTATTTGCCTATCCTTAGTTGCCCTTTAGCACGTACTGGTAAGCTGCCTGTAACGACTGTAATGAGGTCAGCCAGATGACACATAGAATATGAGTTCCCTGATTGGGTCTATTTGTCTGGTCCAATCAGGAAGCCCTGGCAGATAAGAATAGGAGTGTCAGACATCCTATTTATTCTGAGTGCATGCTCTGAAGGAAATTATTTCACTACCTTCTTGAACCATGCAGTCTATGTCCTATACATAGGCCCACAGTGCCATTGGGTAGGGAATTCCTGATTTTGACCCCACAACACTGAAGGAACTGTGATATGTTTCTATCCAAATTCTTTTTGACCCCAATAGCACCGTAAGCCTGTAAAGGGAATTGCTAGGATTAAGAAAGCCCAGAAGAACTAAAAGTGGAGCTTGGGCAATGTGAGTCTGAGGTTTTTTGGGTGGGATTGTGTTGGGTACTGGGATGAGGCAAGTGCAGTGAGGGATGGTAGGAGGGGCTTGAAGGCCCGGTAGGGAGGCACAAAGTGGTTATGTGATCATATGATGGATGCCTTCTAAAGTAGGGAACCTCATTCCTTCCTATTCTTGCAACAACTTTAGCCTTCCCACTCCCACCCACCTTCCATTTCCCTGTAAATTATGGTTGAAAAGGCAGATTGAGATGTGTAATTGCCACTTAATTGGACAGATAAGGATCTCAATAGCCCTGTGGGTGGGCAGCCTAGTAGGCACCCTATCCAAGATAACAAAGTGTGAAGCTGGATGAACACAGCAGGCCAAGCAGCATCTCAGGAGCACAAAAGCTGACGTTTTGGGCCTAGACCCTTCAGCAGAGAGGGGGATGGGGAGAGGGTTCTGGAATAAATAGGGAGAGAGGGGGAGGTGGACTGAAGATGGAGAGAAAAGAAGATAGGTGGAGAGGAGAGTATAGGTGGGGAGATAGGGAGGGGATAGGTCAGTACAGGGAAGATGGACAGGTCAAGGAGGCGGGATGAGGTTAGTAGGTAGGAAATGGAGGTGTGGTTTGAGGTGGGAGGAAGGGATGGTTGAGAGGAAGAAGAGGTTGGGGAGGCGGGGACAAGCTGGGCTGGTTTTGGGATGTAGTGAGGGGAGGGGACGAGCTGGGCTGGTTTTGGGATGCAGTGGGGGGGGGGGGTGGATTTTGAAGCTTGTGAAGTCCACATTGATACCATTGGGCTACAGGGTTCCCAAGCAGAATATGAGTTGCTGTTCCTGCAACCTTCGGGTGGCATCATTGTGGCACTGCAGGAGGCCCATGATGGACATGTCATCTGGGGAATGGGAGTGGGAGTAAAAATGGTTTGTGACTGGGAGGTGCAGTTGTTTATTGCGAACCGAGCGGAGGTGTTCTGCGAAGCGGTCCCCAATGTAGAGGAAGCCACACCGGGTACAGTGAATACAGTATACCACATTGGCAGGTGAACATCTGCTTAATATGGAAAGTCATCTTGGGGCCTGGGATGGGGTGAGGGAAGAGGTGTAGGGGCAAGTGTAGCACTTCCTGCGGTCGCAGGGGAAGATGCCGGATGTGGTTGGGGTTGGAGGGGATTGTGGAGCAGACAAGGGAGTCACGGAGAGAGTGGTCTCTCCAGAAGGCAGACAAGGGTGGGGATGGTAAAATGTCTTGGGTGGTGGGATCAGATTGTAGATGGCGGAAGTGTCGGAGGATGATGCGTTGTATCCGGAGGTTGGTGGGGTGGTATGTGAGATCGAGGGGGATCCTCTTGGGGCAGTTGTGGTGGGGGCAGGGTGTGGGGGATGTGTTGTAGGAAATGCGGGAGACGCTGTCAAGGGTGTTCTCGACCACTGCGGGGGGAAAGTTGCAGTCCTTGAAGTACGCGGGCATCTGGGATGTGTGGGAGTGGAACGCCTCATCCTGGGAGCAGATGCAGGGGAGGCAGAGGAATTGGGAATAGGGGATGGACCCCAGGCACTGTATCCACCCTTGTATCATCAGGATTAGGTTGAATATAGATAGGCAGAATGGGACTTGTGATCTATTTTACATAATCCTTGACAAGAAGGATGGTAGTTGAGTGGGTAAGGGACTGTAAAAATACCCCAATATGTTAGCTTTATAGTTGGCATATTTGAATGGTCGTGCAATGTGAAAGATGCTATTAAAGCTGATCTAAGATCTAAATACCTGTTAGAGTTTTATGGCATGGAAACAAGCCATTCAGCATAAAAGTGCCAGTGTTGACACTCTGTAAGATTTATTCTCTTGCATCAACATGTTCTTTCAATCCTTTCTCCCTCAAGTGTTTATCTAGCTTCTTCTTAACTGCATCTGTTATCTGCTTTAACTTGTCAAGGTGGCTGCAAGTTTTACACTTGTACCATTATCAATTATAGGATAACTTCCAAAAGCTCTTTTATAGTACAAATATATATTGTCACATTGGAAGAGGCAAGAAGGGAACAAATGTATTGTTCAAAACAAAGCTAAGCTATCATTATCTGTAATTGTGAATTAGTTGCATGATGACACAGAGCTTGAACATTGCCGAAAAAGAAGCATGTTGTTGAAACTTTTTATCTTGCTCTCATCAGAACAGAATTGCAAGAATACCAATCTCAAAGTGAATGGTTTATATTGCATGAGAAAAAGAATGCTGCTTAGTTGGCCAGCTGACTCTAACGTCATGTAGAATGCACCAGGTAACAGTTAACTCCACAAGTTTTGGTTAAATTCTTTTTTTAGCAATACGTAACTAATAGTTATTCTGTTTCACTGATAACTTGATGATTACACCAGCATTTTCCCTTAACATAATGAAGTATACATTTTAACTTGACAGACTTTCCCAACTGAGAATCAGTCTTTATTTTATACATTTCTTTTGTATTTGTTTTATTTTATGATACAATCTTTAATGATTAAATTTAACAATGGATTTTGGAGGCCACCTTTATTTTTCTTCCCATTTTCCAAAGGTACCAGTGTGTTTCTTTTTCTTTTCGTTGAATTATAAAGGTTTATAGTGTCATGCATTTTCTGTTGTACCTTATTTAAACAAATATCTAATTCATACTATTTTCTAAGAAAACAGAGGCTTGACTTTCTGCTTTGAGTATAACTAGATGCAAATTGGCTCCAAAGTGGACTAGCTTAAAGAAGTGTTATTTTCCCAATAGCTTATGCTCAAACTTATTTGCATATTGCAGAGTGCAAAATGTGCTATGAATCATTGCAATCATAAAGTGATTCAAAAGATTTTTTTCAAATAAATTACTTTTAAAATATTCCTTGATATATTTAGAATAAGGCTGGTGCAGTTGGATTTGTATGGTTGGAAGGCAGTTTTCCATAAAAAAATCAAAGCATCCAACTAACTGTTTTAGAGTGTCCGGATCATAAATACTTGGAAATAATTTTTTAAATTACTAACCTGGAGCATTTGCTTGTTTCATTAGTAATCAGTAATTAGTTTCTTTGTCTCGACACAGAGTTAAAGAGGTTATTGAAGTCAACAGCACATAAAAAGGCCCTTTTGGCTTATTATTTATGCACTTGACCCATAGCCTTGTATGCCTTGCCTTCACAAGATCACACCTAAATACTTATTAAAGATTGTGACGGTATCAGCCTCTACCACATTTACATGCAGTGTGTTCTAGATTCCTAGCACCTCCGAATGTGTTTTTTTTCCCCTCCTTTCTCCTCTCAACCTCTTGGTCCTTGCCATATAATTATGCCCCTGGTCACTGATCCCTCCACCAATCTATGCCCCTCAATACAATCAATCATATCTTCATCGGTTTCCTGTGCTCTAAGGAAAATGACCCCAGTCTATCCAACTTCTCTTCATAACTAAAACTCTTCCTAGCAATGCTGGTAAATATCTGCATCGGCTCCAGTGCAGTCACATCCCTCCGATAATGCAGATTTCAGAACTGTATATACACACTGTGACTTAATCAATGTTTCATGGAGTTCCAGTATAAGCTCCTTGATCTTAAACTCTATGCCTTGGCTAATATTGGCAAATAAACCATGTGCCTCCTGAATCAATTAATCTACATGTCACAGGACCTTAAGAGACTGGTGGGTATGAATACCAAGATCCCTCTGTGTTTTCCAGGGTCCCACCATCCATCATGTATTTGTTTCTGCTTCCCAAATGCATCACCTCATGCTTATCCAGACCGAATTCCTTTTGTGAGATAACAAAGTGTGGAGCTGGATGAACACAGTAGGCCAAGCAGCACCTCAGGAGCACAAAAGCTGACGTTTCGGGCCTAGACCCTCCTTTTGCCACTGATCAGCTCATCCAACCAGTCTTTTGATATCCTCCTGTAATCTAAGGCTGTCTTCTTCACCATTTACCACCTCATCATTTGTAGTTCCCAGCAGTTTGACGTCATTATGCTTTCAGATACAAGATTTTTAATGTATTTTACACATTACATTGTGCTGTGAACTCGCTGTTCAATATGCAGCTTGTAGTGACTGAAATGACACTCTGGATTTATATGTAAATGTATACATTAATGTATCATTTCAAAATTGCTTTAGAATAATACAATAATGCAATGCTATATTTAAAAATAAATTGTATTTAAAAGTTTTCAAAAATGTGTCTGTTAGTACCCTCGCTCACGAAAGAATCAGTTGAATTTTTAGAGCTTTGTTGAAGACTGGAAAACGTTTATATTTAGTAAAAAAAACCACACAATGATTATTTTGACGTGGGGGGGGTGGTGTGGCGGTGGGGGCAGACACGATGGTTGGGTGGGAGTGTGACATGATTATTCTGAGCAGGAGTGTTTTCTGGCACAATATCTTTTAACCCAGCCCGTAAAGCTGGTCCTGAAACTTGACCGCGGAAATAAAATACAACGGATGATGGAAGCCTGAAATAAAGACAGAAAAGGCTGGTAACCAATCCAGCCACCCAAGTTTCCCACTGCTATGTCACACTGCAGGCCATGAGAAGATGTCAGGGCCCCTTCCAATGCTATTCCCTATCATATTGCCGAATCTTAACTGAACTTCATAGGCCTGGGCACACTCAGCTCCAACAGCCTAGGGTATCTTTAAGAAAATAACATGTTGGATGTCTAGGTGTCTAATAAGTATGTATAAACTACTTGGGGGCCTCTTAGAATATAGACGCATTGGGCCCAATCAGACTTTTTGACCTGAGTTGGGGTGCTATAGTCGTTTGCCCTCCAGGCCAAACCTGCAGAGAGCATCAACCATGCCAAAAGAAAAGTTTCATTTATTGTTTCTTGATGTGTTAGGAGCAGGAGGATAAGCTGTTAAGGAAATAAATTGAGGGACATCTTGGCCATGCATGAGATCAGTGTGGAGGGTGGAAGAGTTTTTGAAGAGGAGAGATGAGATGGTTGAGGAGACAGAATGTAGTAACTGAGCCGCATTGGGGTGGGCTGGGTGGGAAAATAATGATCTGGGACTGGGTGAGTATGTTGAGCTTTAAACTGATGTCACTGAATCCTCATGCATCTGATATCAGGCATCTCTCAGTATGATCCTTCCCCTGATGGGTCAGTTAAATTAGTTAAAATACCTCATCTACACTCATTGGGAGTTCCATTCCCCCGGTCCTTTTCCACTTGCAGGCTGACAAAGGCAGGCTAGGGCATCTGAACAAACAGTTAAAAAGAGACAAAAAGTCCTCTCAGCCAATTCCCATATTGCTACTCTAAACATAGAGAACACGGACATTTCAAAAAAACATACCGCAGCGCATGTCAGAATTAGTTAAAATACTGGACAATCCCATAAAATGCAGATGGTTGGCTTCACTGACCAGGAGTAGAAGAAAATTTTTGGCCACTTTTTGCCCTAACACTTGATGGTGAGCCATCCCGGGATATAACCAGTGGATTCTGCTTTTGGCCTCCTGCCACTTGTTTTCTCACTCCCTATTGCCACATCCAAACAGGAATTCCTGCCACTTTTAGTGATTCAGTTATGCCCCATATTTGGACAGTTTGCAACCAACAAGAAGAATGGAGCTTCTTGGCACTTTTTTGATTTTGTAACTTTTTTAGCAATCCTCTATTAGGATGGAAACCTTGTTTTGAGTGGACTAACTCAAATCAAAATTGCTTTTTTTTCCCCCCTTCAAACAACAAATGACTATTCAATAAATGAAGTCTTGCAAGAGCCCTTTACCTGATTTGGGCTCACTCCAGTAGAACAATACAATGGCCAGCCCACAAGGTGGTAAGAGAAAATTGTGCCCTTATGACAAATAGTGACAGAAAAGACAATATTAAGACTTGGGTGTATCATTACAATTGAGGTTTATAAACCAATCAGTTTAAAGATAAAAATAAAACTATTTATGAACAAGTAGGAAACTTTATTCTTGACATTTTTCTTACATAGATGTTAAAATTAACCAACCTGTAATTATCAAGATTAGGCCAGCCTGCCATTTTAAAATTGAGCACTAAACTGGCCAACTTCCAGTCTTCTGACTCAGATAATACTGAATGGAGTTCTGAAATTAGGACTGATTTTTAATCTGCAAAAGTGCTTGGGGTGGTGAATAGATTAAGGGGTCAAAACTGAGAAAGTCGGGAATGCGTTAAGCAGTGAACAACAGTGCATTACGCTGCATGCAAGAACCTGCTGCAAGGAAAAGCAGTCATCGCTTGAGTTAAGATAACTGTACAATTGAAATGATATTGAAATTGGATTTTGAACTTTATGTATGGGCCTGTGAGTTTCCTGGAACACACCAACGAAAGTGTGGAGAGAACAAACAGCAGCAATTGATGGGAAGCTATACAGGGAAAATCATCAATAATTGCTGGTTGTTCACAAGTACTTGTTTTGTACCTTTTTTGTGCTTGTGATGCATTAATGTGACATACTTCAAAGGCACTGTTAGATTTATTAGATTAACAGCAGCCCTAAACTTAACCCTCTCACTGTCCTAGATTAGATTTCAGATGAGGAACAAGACTAACAAGTGAAGCATAAATAACAAGAGAGGCTGAAAGACCAGCAGCAGCAATAACTTACTTTTCATAGACCCGTAGCTCCACAGGACTCAGAAGCAGTTCACAGGTATCCAGCTTGCAAAGTCTACAAGTGGAGGGTAAGCTCCCTACAGATAGAGTACCAGTGGCTCACGAGGTGCAAGGTGTCATATGAGAATAGTGGACATTTTAGCTTGATGGAAGAAGACTTGCTGTCTGCTGAACATGGTGACCATGCATCATTAGTCGCTGTCCATAATTTGTTTGTCGTTGAATTAATGTCCCTTCTAAACTGTGTGGGTGCACTGCCATAGAGCAATCAGCAGTATAACATGCAGGGACAAACACACTACACACAAGTGAAATTCCCTTTAAGAGGTATGCTAGTATGGTCATGCAACTCTCTTCAAAGTACCACACAATGAAACAAGATGGCAGTGCACAGCAAACAGATACTAGAGACAGAATTGCTCTGGGCCATTTCAGGGATCTGCACTGAGGCATTTTTGCAGGCTCACAATTACAATAGATAGATGGCTGATGGCTAATGTGGCAGGACTGACAATAACTGAATTTGTCCTGCAATACTATCAGTCAGAATGTGCGGGTTCTCAGATTTCTGGCTCAGGCTATTTTCCTACAGGTTCAGGGCTTCATGGACTGCATGCATGTGGAAATCAAAATATTCCCACATTTAGGAGTGCTCCGAAGCTGCAAGAGCTTTCATTCCATTACTACATAGCCAGTGTGCACTCACAAAGAGACGTTTATGCAGACGTATGTAAGGTTTCCAATCAGTTTCCTTGCTGGCTTGCCCTCTGAAACAATCCAAACTCTCAGATATCTTTGTACCAAGGAGCAGAGTTATTTGGTTGTCTGCTCAGAGATAACAGTACTTACTTAAGACAGGTCTGATAACACCTCTGTGGAATGTAAAGAATGGGACACAGGAACATTACCATGAATGCTATTGGCTATAACTAGTTTCTAGTTGAGAGTCCCCAACTCATTATGGTTCCAAATGGGTTACTTCCAAATGGTTATATTCCCTGATGAGGAGGAATGAAGTGGTTCCCTGTCTTAATTTAGCCCGTCTCTTAGTTTGTCATAAAATGGATAATTTGAAGTAAAATGACCTCTTTCTGTGTGCGTATCTTTTCCCAATCCAAATGTCCTTACATTTTAAAAGAAAGCAAACCAACCAGCCTTTCTTGAGACTTGTTAGAATTCTTTGAGGAGGTAATGAGAAAGTTAGACAAAGGAGAGCCAGTGGATGTGATCTAAATGGATTTCCAGAAGGCATTTGACAAGGCACCATACAGGAGGCTGTTAAATAGGAGTGGCTGGCGTTATGGGAAAGTACTGGCATTTTTAGACGATTCGCTGACTGGCAAAAGGCACAGAGTAGGGATGAAGGGCTTTTTAGGAAGGCAGCCATTGATAAATGGAATTCTGTAGATGTGCATGTTGGGACCACAACTATTCACATCATACATTAACGATCTGGATAAGGGAACCAATGGTATTGTCGCTATGTTTTCATGTGACACAAAGACAAGTGAAAGGATAGTTGAGGCAGGGGAGAGGATGCAAGTGGACTTGGACAGGCTGGGCAGGGGACAAGGAAGTGGCAGATGGCTACAATGTGGGAAAGTGAGAGGTTATGCACTTTGCTAGGAAGAATAGAGATATGTACTATTTTTTAAATGGGGAAAGACTTCTGAAATCTGAAACACAAAGGGACTTGACAGCTTTAGTTCAGGATTCTCTTAAGGCTAACATGCAGGTTCATTTGCAGTTATCAAGGCAAATACAACGTTAGCATTCATTTCAAGACGGCTGGAATCCAACAGCAGGAATGTACTGCTGCAGCTGTATCAGGGTCTGGTCATACTACTTCTGGGATATTGCAAGCATTTTTTGGTCTTGTTTCTAAGGAAGGATGTGCTGGCCTTGGTAGGAGTCATGAGGCAATGATTCCAGGGATGAAGTTCTTGTCATACAAGGAGGATTTGATGACTCTGGGTCTGTACTTGATAGAATTTACAATGATCAGAGGGGACTCATTGAAGCTTACAGAATATTGCGAGGCCTGGATAGAGTGGAAATGGAGAAGATATTTTCACCAGTCAGAGAGAATAGGACCTGAGGATGCAGCCTCAGAATGGAGGGGCAACTCTTTAAAACTGAGATGAGGAGCAATTTTTTCAGTCAGAGGGTGGTTAATCTGTGGAAATCATTGCGACAGCAGACTGTGGAGGCCAAGGCATTCAGTGTATTTAAGACAGAGATAGATAAATAAGGGGATCAAGGGTTACAGGGAGAAGGCAGGAGAATAGGTTTGAGAAACGTATCAGCCATGATCGAACAGCAGAGTATATTTGATGGGCCAAATCGCCCACTTTAGTTCCTTTCTCTGTGGTCTAACTTTACCCCTCTTGATAATGTACAGCTCAAGCAAAGAATCCTACACACATTTTGAAAATTCCATTCGTTTTCTCCATAATTTTCTTTCTCCATTTAAATTAGTAAATGGATAATTAAGCACTGCCATAACAATATTTGTGTTATCCCCAGTCATCTCTGTAGTCTGATAACAGATTTCCTCTTGCATTTGCTTCCCACAATTTGGAGATCCGTAATGTAATAATTCCTACTTTGTCTTTGAGCTCAAACCTTATTCACTCTGTCAGCACCCTTTCCTTCACTACCCTCTCCATACCATATATTCTCTCTCCTCCTAATTATGTTCCTCTCGACTTGCTTTCTTATCATTTCTATCCCTTTGAAATAAATTATATCCTAAAATGTTTATTTTCTGTTCTTGTCCAGCTTACAGCCAAGTTTTTGTTCATGTTATTGAAATCAAGATTTTCCTGTAGAATAATTGCTTCCAGTTCATTCTCAGTTTATTTCCCACACTCTGTTCATAGCACTGCATATGTTTGAATCTTTTTTTTGTTGATTTAACGTGACCCTTTGCTGTGTCAATTTCTTCATCTAACCAATCTCTGGCCTTTACGTCAATTCTTTCACTAATTTGGTCCATTTGATTTTATTCAGTTTTTCCTCATCTTCTTGCTAATTTGCTTTCTGTGTGAATGTAATTCCTATCTACTTTTCTTTTCATTATTGATGAATCCTGACTACTTTTATTCACATTTGCTCACTAAGTAAAACTGGTGTTAGCATTTTCAGTACATAGTACGTAAACACTTAAATAATCTTTGGGGAATGCAACCACAATTTATGAAACCTTTCTTCATAATTTAACCATTATAATCCAAGTGTTCATCCGGGGAATCTATGTTGCTCTCCCTGCGGGACCTACACATCCTTGCTAAAGTGTGGTGCCCAGAACTGAGACATTTTTTATGGCAGTAGCATAACATCTACCTTTTGGTTTCTCATTATCTAGACAGAAAGGCCAGCATTTTATTAACCTTTCTGTTTTTTTTGTAGTTGGTCGTGACATTTTGATGATATATCCAGGTGGATCCTGAAGTCTTTTTGGATGTCAATTTTCTCTTCCTTTTCATCATTTGGTCTTTCTTTTATTCATCCAAAATGGATAACCTCATATTTAATGACATTAACATGTATTTGCTGCAGTTTTGCCCGTACACTTAATTTATCAATATCTTTCTGTAATGTTATTATTCTGCCTATATTGTTGACAAGGATCCTTATCTTTGCATCGTCAACTGGCTCAGGTATTTGGCTTATTTTCCATAATACACGAATAGTTAAGGCCCAAACATAATTCCTTCTGAGATGCCACTAGTCACATCCTGCCAAATTGAGTAATTGATCATTATCCCCAATCTCTGTTTCCTGCTAGTCAGCCAATCTCTTAATCAGGTCCTCAATTTCATGCTTTTCAACTTTATCTATGAAGGATTTTGTCAAATGCCTCCTAGTACACCATATAAGTCACATCCTGGGATATTTCCTGTTTACGACTTTAGTCACCAGATCAAAATTCTCAAGCTGAATACTACCTTAACAAACACGGGTGTCAGGAGAATTTGCTACAATGTTGCCTTTGACAGGCCTGATCACACACCAAGTATTTTCGTATACACGTCCATTAGGTTTTTCATGTAAGTCACTCCATTCATATCGTTCACAGCATAACACATTGGTAAAACACCCTCTGAGGAGTTGGGCATTACATTATTCTTTCTCACTACCCTGACTGAATGCCACCAGTACCCAGCGACTCACCACATTGCAGATCCTGCCCTTTATACCACACTATAAAGTATGCACAGTACTAGTGTCTCAGCTGACAGTGATTCATCATCATTCATTCTACCACTCCTCTTGGCCTTCAGATTTTTACTCTACATCCCTGTCAGCTCTGCCATTCCTTGTCTATCTGAAATGAGGTAGGGTTGTGGTAAATTGTGGGGAGAGTGATTAGTGCACACTAACACTTTGCAGCTTTCATATATCATGAACAGACTTGGAATCTGGGCAGATAGACTAGTATTAATATACTAGTTTGAATTATAAGGAGATTTTAGATAGGTTGGGAAATTTTTCTCTGGAATGTAGGAGACTTAGGGGTGACCTTGTAGAGGCCTATAAAATTGTTAAGGTAAATAGCCAACAGCTTTTTCCTTACCATATAGGGGAGTCCAAAACTAGAGGGCATGTATTTAAAGTGAGAGAGGAGAGTTGGAAAAGGGTCCAGAGAGACAATTTTTTCACACAGAGGGTGAGCATCTGGAATGTGCTGCCAGAGATAGTGGTGGAAAAGAGTACAATTTCATAATTTAAGAAACATGTAGGCAGGTACATGGATGGGATGGGTGTGAGGGATATGGGCCAAACACCGGCAAATCTTTAATTGTGAAAACTGCATAGCAAAGGCAAATTGAGCCGAAAGGGTTTGTTTACATGCTATAGACCCCAATGACTCTATAACTCTATACCATCACCTTCTACTATCTCAGTCCCACCATTGGCTGATCAGCCATTCCAATGATGACCAATACAGTGCCTTCAATTGGAGTTACATATGTCTGTAACTTTTTGTGTCTGTCAGCTGTTACTACCTCTGGTTGGGTGACACCTGTGCTGGTAAAGAAACCAAAGTGTTTTAGTGAGTTTGCTGCAATGTGATTGGGTGCTGTGCCTATTCTGTTTGCAAAGTTGATATTGCATTCAAAGTGTGGGCTGCAATAAATGTATGAGTATGAAGTGAAGTTAGAAATGTCAGGTTTAAGGCCTGCTTTATAGAGAATGTAAACAAATGGGTGAATAGAGTTATAAGAATTTGGCACTTAGAAAAGATTGCATGGCATTGATCACTCATGTTAGATCATTAAATTTCTTGAGGCACTGCATCAAGTTTTTCCGGATGATTCAGTTTGTATTGACACCAATTGCTAACTATTCCCATTTTTTCCTAAGTGTTTGTATGAAGATCTGTTCTGATCACCTGTATGAAGAGGACCCTCTCCTTCTTTCTATTCAATCACCTCTTACTGTCGAAGTCATTTGACCCTTGTGTCCGTCCTATAGGAAAGATGTTGTGGAACTTCAAAAGGTTCAGAAAAGGCTTCCAAGGATGTTGCTGGGATTGGAGGGTTTGAGCTGTAGGGAGAGGCTGAATAGGCTGGGGTTATATTCCCTGGAGAGTCGGTGAATGAGGGATGACCTTATAGAAGTTTATAAAATCATAAGGGGCCATGGATAGGGTGATTAGTCAAGGTCTTTTCCCCAGGGCAAGGGAGTCCAAAACTAGACAGCATAGGTTTAAGGTGAGAGGGGAAAGGTTTAAATGGGATCTAAGGAGTAATTTTTTCATGCAGAGCATGGTACATGTATGGAATGGGCTGCCAGAGGAAGTGCTGGAGCCTGGTACAATTCCAAGATTTAAAAGGCATCTGGATGGGTATATGAATAAGAAGGGTTGAGAGGGATATTAGCTGAATGCTGGCAGCTTGGTCTGGATTGATGTCAACATGGGCAGGTTGGACCTAAGGGTGAATTGCTGTGCTGCACATCTCTAAGAGTCTATGAATACACTGAGGCAACTCTTACCCCATTCCCCATCCATATTTTCATAATTAAATCCTGATATTTTCAGTTCCCTTTCCTGGCTGGCTTGCAGTTTCAATGGTGGAGATCATGTTATAACCTCTCAGTTGGCTTTGTGTCTGTAATTTGTTCAATTTTTTTTCTTGTAATATGAGCATTTATACTCTTATTGTAAGCCCACCCTTGAAGAAAGGCTTCCAACAATCCCAGAACTGACACTATCACCCAGCTTAGTCGAATTCATTTTCCTTGATGCCAGTCCACATTTTCTGTCACCATTGCTGGGTAAAAACCCTGGGATTCCCTCTCTGACAATGCAAAGATTGTATATGGTTGCAGTAGTTAAAGAAGGCAGCAGAATTCCACCTTCTTAAGGACTATCACAAATGGGCATTAAATGTGGCCTAGGCAGCAACAACTACATGCCATAAATAAGCATTTTTAAAATCACATTTAAACATGCAATGACTTCCTCAGTTTTCTAGTCATGTAGCATTTGGCTGAGGAACTAACCCTCAGATTACCATCCATGCGCTCCTCCTCCTGTTCTTATTTTTTCAATAAGTGCCAGTTTTGTCAAGTTTCATGAAAGATTTTGCTCTGCAAGTTCTAGCCAGCTCCCTACTTGTACCTTACCAAACTTGCCTCATTAACTGCTTCTTATGGCACCCCTCTCATCCATTTCTAATTGCATACTACCACATGTTGTACTTGGAATAACTTGTCACTGTTGGGATATCCTGGAATAAAGTAGCATCCCTGGAGCTGTTGTGTACCTGGACAAGTGTTGTTAATTTGGAACTGCACACCCAAACAATACAGACAGTGATGAGGATGTCTTGGTGGACAAGGTAATGCAGAAGAAGGATGTTCTCTTCCCCCAGGTCCAGCAGTGGAGGCCACCACACCAAATCTCAGCAGCTCGGCCCAAGATTATCGCTTGGGTCAGGGCCGTCTCAGCTATTTGCCGGAATATTCAGCACCATAGGAAGAAAATCAATAACCATCTCCACTCTGCCATGTAAGTACCACCATCTTCTCTCTGATACCTCACACTCACTCTGTCTCCACTACTTCCCCACCTTCCAACAGAGATCATGCTCTATCACTCTCTCTATTGCCTATAACATCTTCCACACTTGCTTCACTCAGCCCAATGCCTGACATCACTAACCCTGCATGCCTTAGCTCTGCTTACTCAGTCACTTGGGAAACGTCCTCATCTGCACTCATAGTAGTAGCTGTGTCACCCATTTTATTCTTTTATATCTCTCGCTCGGATTCCATAAAGAAAGCAGCCCTCACTGTGGCAGAAAGAGTCAAGAGGAGTGTTGTAGTGCCCAACATTCAGCACCTTACCTCTTTTGACAAGAGGACCCTGACTTGACCGTGGACTGTTGAAAGCCATATCAAGCTTCCTGGCTTTGTATCTGCACTAACTGTCATGGCGATACAGCAGTACTGTAGGCCTGGTATCTTTCACTGAGGGGAAAGGTGTAAGAAGGCTAGGCAAGGGCAAAATGAGTATCCAGGTATGTTTAAAGTGAGGACTAAAAGAGCAAGCAAACAGCCTGAATATACGGCTTGGTCCAGCCCTGAGCTGAGCTGGGTGTGTGTCCTTACTGCATTTTGCCCTGAGGTGCAGTGTTGAAGTTTTGATGTGTGCTGTAAGTCAATCAGGGATTGCTCATGATGATTTTTAGAGGCTGACACATGTCTGTGAAAGTGGATTTCAGGTGGTCATGGCCAGAGCACATCCCCTAAGACATTTGTGTTTGCTGTCTAACACAGAAGTCTTTTGGATCACACCCAGAGCTAATGTCACCAGATAGCCACATTGACTTCCATGTCAAGAATTCTTGGTTTGCTCACAGAGGGTGGTACGATGGAAAGATGAATATTAGTATGGTAAATATAGAATTAATAAAGTCATTAACAAGCAATAATTCCCCCAAATAGGCAAATCTTTAGTGACAATCTTGCCTCAACATCCAGAATTTTGTTCAAAGTTGCAGTGAGTTTTTTCTGACAATAACAGAGACCTCGCTGGACTACTTACACAATTCTGCCACATTTTCACTATGTCCTATGTTATTCAGGCCCCCATAAGATTCTGCCTTAACTATTTTTCCTAATCTATTCAATGTATTGAGCAAGTTATCAAGCTTTCTTTTACCTAAATCGATGACTGAGTGCCATATTGTAATGAAAATTAGTTGCTTTTCCAACCTTGAAGATTCTCTGTCACCCTGTGTGATATGTCACTTATTTTAGCAACTGAGAAGTAACTGAATATAATAAATCACCATTTGAGACTTCAAGAGATTAAGTCATTGTATCTAACTTGTAATTCCTGACCATGATCATATTTGCTGTTGGTTTGTTAACCTTATCTTTGCAGTTGACATTTATTGGAAGATCCTGCCTGAAGTTATCATTCCCCTCAGGGAGCTGGAACACTGAATCCATGAGGACACACATGTTTGGTTCTAATCTGTCTTTCCAGTCTAACCTCGGAACGTCATCCATTCATCCTCATGTACATCCTTCTCCCGATTTCTCACCACCATAATAACCCTCTCATTTGAAAAATTGACCTTTCTCAATTCTCTGGGATGCTCCCAGGTCTGTTGAGACTTTGAACATCAGCAAGGTCTGCCAGATTTGCTCCCACGGCATGGAATTACATGGAAAATACAATGGTGAAAGCCAAGCCAGCATTGATGGTCCACTCAGTCACTCAAATATCTTTGGAAAACTTATGTTATATGCATAAATCATACACATGAAAATGTAGGGGGAATATTTAGCAAATTTTGAGATGACAACAAGATTGGTAGCGAGGCTAATAGTGAAGAAGCTGGTTGTAGAAAGACATAGAAGAATTGGTCACATGGGCATTTGCAGATAGTATTTAGCCCTGATAAGTGCGAGGTGATGCACTTTGGAAGAAGAAACCAGATGAGGGAGTATTTAATGAATGGCAGGAAGCTAGGTAGCTTACAGAAACAGAGGCATCTTGGGGTAATTATTCACAGATCCCTAAAGTTGGCAGGGAATGTAAGTAGGATAGTTAAGAACTCATATGGGACACTTGTTTTCATCCTTCATGACATAAAGTATTAGAGCAGGGAGGTAATGTTGGAGGTGTACAGATTGTTGGTCAGGCCACAACTGGAGTACTGTATGTTGTTCTTGTCACTTCACTACAGGAAGGATGTGACAGCACTGGAGGGGATACAGAAGAGTTGTCTAGGATGGAAAAAGTGAGCTATAAGGAGAGAGTATACAGGCTTGCATTGTTTTCTTTAGAGCATAGCAGGCTGAGGGGAGACATGATTGAGGTGCATAAGATTTTTATGAGGTGGTATGCACAGGGTGAATAGACAGCTGCTGTTCCCCTTGGTTGAGGGATCAATCAATCACGAGAGGGCATAGTTTTAGGGTAAGGGGCAGGAGACTCATTGGGGATTTGGGAATAATGTTTTTCACTCAGCAGGCGATAGGAATCTCGAACGCATTGCCAGGGAAAGTATTTTACAAGCTTTACAAAAAATTGGATCAGCACTTTAAATATCATAACATTCAAGGTATTGGGACAAGTGCAGGAAATTGGGATTAGTGCACTTTTGGTGGTAGTTATGTCAGTGTAGACTTGATGGACCGAAGGGCCTTTTCTGCGCTATATGCATCTATGAATCTATAGCTTCTTATGTCTCATTTCTGGATTCCATTAGCTTGATTACTGAATTTCTGTATATTGAGGAGAGAGATGATTCAATATTGTATCAGTAAATTATACAAGGATCAACAGCCAGGTACAAATGATGTTCAGAACAGTACACAAGGCACTGGTTCCAGATGGAAACAGAGGTAACTTTATTAATTCTCCTCTTAATTGAATGTTAAAATATCAACGTGGTGATGGAAGGCATGGCACAATTCCTCATCAATTTTTATTTATTTGTTGTTTGCTCCATTTTTGTGTTCTTCACATAGCCACTTTAATGTGCCCTAGTGCAACATTCATCCTTGATTATTGATTTTAGCAACGGAAAGTATATATGAGTGTGCATGCGTATTCCCCATTCTATAATCACACCACATAGGGAGCTAGCAAGGAAATGTAGCTCTCCGTCAGCAGCAACCACTCTCAGGGCAGATGTGGTTGTCAGAATCACCAAACCAGGTACAATCAAATTCATAACAAATCCTTAAAAAGCAAAATATACTTCAGGATGAAAATAAATGTTATGTACATTTCCAATATAAACCTGCTGCAGCAACATCTGTTTTAATAAAATGAAACATGCAAGACAGATTGGTAATGCCAAGTTTGGACCTGCTTTGACAGGTCTTGAGCACAGAACAGCTGAAAAATAAAGGCCTGTTTAATCTGGCTCAGCAATACGTTTTAATTCCAATTTCTGAATACAATTGCCCAGTGCATCAGCATGTTAGTTCGATTTCTCCACAGTGGTGACTTATTGGACAGATTCAAGAGCAGTCCCTGTTTCTTACTGTCCTATCCTATATCCCTGAGACCATTCAGCATAATTTCATAATGGATCCTTACCTGCTGGAACAGGAAAATGACTTTTATCTCATTATTTCATTACGTCGTTCAATTAAGTTCTCAGGGGGAAAAATAAAACATCACAACATGAAAGCAAATGAGTTGCGGTTTGCTCCGTAATGAAAATTGGTCTTTGAGCAGCAATGACTCACTTCAGTGTACTGTTGAAATTCCTTAACTACAGGGTTTTATTTTTAACTGCTTTACTTTTCTCCTTGTTCTGTTGTCAAGCAGTTGAACTGCCACTGGCTCTCTGTGATTTTGCCCTCCTTTTCCATTGTGTGAGCAAATTAACCAGAAATGTGGACACATTGACAGCTATCTTCCACATTGAGGCCTTTCACTTAGCTGAGAGTTGGCAGAACAAGTTATGCTTAAGTATTTGATGATTTGATGCTGTAGGCTGTGATTGCAGACCTTTGAAGAGGCAATTCAACTTTTTTGCAATACTGTACAATTCAATAGTGATCTGCCTTCAGTACTAAAGTCAGCCATGATATTTGGAATAAACCAAACTGTTGATATGTGGATCTGTAAATCTAAAGCTGAGATGAACCTAAATAAAATTACAGCTAATGATTTCCTGAAGGGTTATCTTGAGAGGAGATCACAATGGAAAGTTGTATTGACAATAACCTTAATCTTAGTCAGGATGGTTCCATTTAAAAATCTTATATTTCGAAATGCACCTCCTGAAATTGTGTTGGAAGTAGATTAAACAGCTACTTTCAGATATGACCTGACTTGACAGAGACAAAAATTACAAGTCTATTGGAAAAGAGCAGGGTGTGTTTGACAGATTATTCTTTCACGGGGTAGGTACAGACATGATGGACAGATTGACCTCCTTCTGTACTGTATGGTTCTTAGAAAAATAAATGCTTGTAACTGGATTGTGGACCACGCTGTTAAGAACAGCTGAAGTGGTCCATTTCAAGTACGAAGTTAAAAACTGATAGATGTGCTGTTTGAAAACAAGTTAACCGAACTTGTAGCTTCCAAAAACAAGTCACCATTTTCCGAATCAGAAGTCAGCTGGCAGGTAAGAAAACTATGTTCAAGCCAAAAAAAATGCTGGAAACTGTGGTGCATTTTTCTTTTAGAATTGAGCTCGACGAAACTGTCTGCCAGCATTTAGCAGTATAGTTGTAGGTGGGATGGTGCTTGGATTTCTCAGTCATGCTTACGTAGACTAGATTTCTACAACTGATATTGGAGTTTCTGTTGATTACCACCGACAGTACATCAGGGCTTGGTTAGAAAGTACCTTCAACATTGAGATAGATTTTAATTAGGAAAGGCAGCAAAGTGGAGTTGAGGAATATTAGATCATTATTGAATGGCAGAGAGGACTTGATGGGCTGAATGTGCTACCACTGATTCTAATTATCATAAAATGCCATCAAACATCAAGAGTGATCTTCTCTTGTTGGAGGCTGGGAAGTTGTGAATGCTGATAGCCATTGTGTAATCATTAGCGAACATCCCTACTTTTGATTGTATGGTTATGTCTGGGACACTCCCCTAAGGAATTTCTGCAGCGTAGTCCTGGAACTGCATTCTGGCATGAAGGCAAATGGTATATTGGAATCATGAGACTACAGATTGTGAATAAATTCAATTCTGCTGCTGATGGCACACACTGCTTCATAGATGCCCCTTTTTGATTTGCTATATCTGATCAAAGTCTGCCCTACATTATATGGAACCAACCACATGGAAGGTATGCTTAATGTGAAGTGGATACTTTGTCTCCAAAAGGTCTATGCACTGATCACTTTTACTGATACTGCCATGGACATACATATCTGCTGTTCATATCCACATAAAAGATGAGCTCAAATTGATTGAGATAACAAGGTGTAGAGCTGGATGACCACAGCAGGCCAAGCAGCATTAGAGGAGCAGGAAGGCTGACACTTCGGGTCTGGACCCTTCTTCAGAAAAAAATCATTTCTGAAGAGTCTAGACCCGAAACATCAGCTTTCCTGCTCCTCTGATGCAGCTTGGCCTGCTGTGTTCATCCAACTCTACACCTTGTTTTCCCAGAGTGTCCAGCATCGGCAGTTCCTACTATCTCAAGTCAAGTTGATTTTTCCCTCTTGTTGGTTCCTGCATCACTTGCCCCCACCCAATCTAACAGTAGTAACATGGAATAATAACCAAAGCTCTGGTATGAGTCATGGAAAACACTTGGAGAAAAAAAAACCTCAGCACCTCTGAGGAAAAATTCTTTACATCTTGACGGGCAGAGTTTATTTTGTGATGTCAGTGAACTCTCTCAGGTCCTAAAAAACCTTATACAGCAAACACAGCATCAAAATTCACTAATTTATTTGGTTTACCAATCCTTCCAATTTAATAGCATGCTCTAATCTCTCTACTTCAAGCAATTTCAATCAAAGGAAATTATTTTGCCACTCTTTCTTTCTTGGTCATATCAACACCAATCATTTTCATTTATATACGCAGAGATGATAGAGTGCAGAAGGAGGCCATTTGGTCTATTGTACCTGCACTGGCTTGTTAAATGAGTATCATCACCTAGCGCCAATATTTTGCTTTCTTCTCCAACTCTGGAAAGAGGAGGACTACAGAGGAAATTTTCTGGAGTCAATTGGGGTCTCCAGTTTTGTCTGGAGAGTTGGCGAGAGAGCCACATCAACTTCCTTCAGGATGGCTTGCTGAATTACAAGCCGATCAGGTAATGAGCTGGCACCATCAATAAATCAGGATTGAGACCTTGGGTTTAGAGATCCTACCCACTGAGACATGCCAACTAATCAGAAGTCTCCAGTTCTTTGCTCAGCCACCCATCAGAAAAGCAGTTGCTGCCACTAAACAACCCCACCAGAAGATCACAAAGAGCCCAGGATGAATGTTGGTGTAGGGGTTTTGTGAGGTGGTTCTCACGAGGGAAGGTGTTCTTGAAGGTGTCAATAGCAAATGTAAGGGGATGACCCCCAGGATCCTTTCCTTCCCAATGCCAGGTCTTTTGACCAGTCACTGCCTGCCATTGGATAAAGCACCCCAGGTGACCAAGAGCAACTACACAGGGTTTGCATGTTGTACTCTCCATGTGGTAACAGACTAGGCTGGTGCTGCACTAACACTAGCAATGGCAGGACAATGAGACATTTAATTGACATTCATATGGGCCTCAATTGAGCAAAAAGGCAACCAATGAGCTTATTGCCAAGACTCAACTGGGATGGAGACAAGGAATTGGCAATGGAGAGACAGCAGAGTAATAATGGAATAATTAGATAGCTCCTTCAAAGAACTGCTAAAGGGGTGATGTGCAGATGGCTTCCCTTTGTACGGGATCATTCCATGCTCAGCTTTGATCTACCGTTTTCTTCCATGCAGCTGGAAAGATAGTCCTAACCGACAAGTGTCAGTCATGAGGTCTCTGAGCAATACTTCAAGTAAACTGACATAAATTATGCTTGAGAGTGTGCTATGTGATAATCCATGGGAATTGCAGGCTTTTTAATCCACTGCCGATTGTTGGAAAAAACTTGTCTGGTTCACTAATGTCCTTTAGGGAAGGAAACTGCCATCCTTACCTGGTCTGGCCTAAATGTGACTCCAGACCCACAGCAATGTGGTTAACTTTCAACTGCACTCTGTGCAATTAGGGATGGCAATAAATGCTGCCTGACCAGCAACTCCCTCATCCCATAAATGAATAAAGAAAAAAATTAGTGGATGTGGAGAAGAAATAATCAAAGCAAAGTTTATAGGTGAGTTAATGCAAGTTCTTTAATACATTTATGCTCTTCACTGCATGAAATTGTTGCTTTGAGGGATTTGTGTGGATATAAGGCTAAGTCTTTTGGCACACTGGGCAGTATCTCTGCCTCTGAGCCAACAGCTTCAGGTTCAAGTCCCACTCCAAGACTAGATGATTAAGGGAGGTGTGTTCATGACACAGTCAAACGATTTGAGTGTCAATCTGCAATCTTTGCAATATATGTCAAAGGCAAATGCAAAGAGATCCCTGGTCAACCAGAAGACTATGACAAAACACTGCAGGACCTTATCAAGCATAACCATGGAAAACGCAGAATTCCGTGATCACTCATGTCCTTTCAGGTCATCAACAGACTGTCAAGGTAACAATATCTCAATGTTGCTTTGGTGACAATTGACTGGAAAGAAAGTTGAAATTGGAGATAAGTACTTTGCATATTAAACTTTATGCAAAGTAGAAATAACAAACTAGAAAATAACTTAAGAGTTTGAATTTGCTAATGAGGAAGAGGGAAATTGGTGAACGTGGTGAGAAAATCATCCACATTCTTCGGGAGTTGTCATCTCAGGACCTGGATATCTCTACAGGAGTTCCTCAAGTTGCCTAGGGGCAAACCACCTTCAGCTGCTTCATCAATGACCTTCCCTCACTCATAAGATCAGAAGTGGGGATGTTCAATGTTGATTGCGCAATGCTCTGCACCAATCATGACTCTTGAGATACTGAAACAGTTTATGTCCAAATGTCAAAAGATCTGGACAGTATCCAGGTTTGTGCTGACAAGTAATATGCAACATTCACACCAAACAAGTGCCAGGCAATGACCACGTCCAACAAAAGAGAACCTAACCATCAGCCCTTGGCACAATGACATCACCATCATTTATTACCTCATTAGCAACATTCTGGGGGTCACCATTAACCAGAAATTAAAATAGACGGGCCATGTAAGTTCTGTGACTACAGATCAGAGACTTGGAATCCTTGCACTATGCACAAGTCAGAACTGAAATGGAATTATCTCTCCTTGCTTGGGATACCTGCAGCTCCAACAGCATTCAAGAAGCTTGACACTATTTAGGACATTTGTTTGGCACCATGATCACAAACATTAACCCTCTCCATTACGGATGCTCCGGAGCATCCCTGCATACTGTCTAAAAGATGCACTGCAAAAATTCACTTTGGATCCATCGACAGCACCTTCCAAATGACCACCTCCATAATGAAGAATGCCAGTAAGAGCATGGGAACACCAACACCTATAATTTCCCCTCCTAATTACATACTATCCAGACTTGGAAATACTTTACTTTTCCTTCCCTTCAGTGGTGCTGAGTCAAAATCCTGGAACTCCTTCCCTAATGGCATCGTGGGTCTGTCTATCATAAATGGACAGCAGCAATTCAAAGAGACAGCTGACCCATCACCTTCTCAAAGGCACCTAGGGATGGGCAATAAATGCTGGCGCAGCCAGTGATGCCAACTCATGGCCATGAAACTTGCAACAGTCAGAACATCAATACATTACTCACTAAGAATATCAAATAAAGTAAAAGATCAAATTGCCACACATCTAACAAACTTTAGGACTGTTCTGACTTTAGAGAGAGATGACTGGGGTGGTTTAACCAAAGGATCAACAAGCCTCAGGCGAGGGGAGAGGTTGAGAAGGAGAATCCTTCATGTTGATCTCAGTTAGTGCGGGAATTGAAATTCACGCTGCTGATATTGCTCTGCATTGTAAACTAACCATCCAGTTAACTGACCCTCAGTAATGGCAAATATGAGGGAGACATAGAATAAAAATTGGTGGTAGATGTAAATGTCACCCAACTGGTAAACTATCGCATTGATGGCAGAATTGTAAATTGATGTTAGAAAGAAGTACTTTCCTGTGTAATTCAAAACTGTGTTCAACAGTGCTTATGGAAAATACCCACAAACCCATATACACACATATTAGGTTTCTGTTGGAAATACTTGCCCAACTGTGGTAATAGACACTTTAAATTGCTTGGTTTGCTCCTAGCTAAAAGCAATATCTTCCTTTATTGCAAAATTCTTGGATTCTTAGCTACCTAAACATTCATTCAATTCCTACTCTATCACATTCCCCAAGAAAGCTACCCTTGCATCAAAAATTAATGATGTCATTTTAACTTCAGTAGGCTCTGTCTATGTTGCTTTTTAATTGGCAGTACGGTACACAGTCAGTTTATTTCTCTTTTGAAGTTATTGAACAGTTGCACTTAACGTTTAGCAATTTGATTATTATATTGGTATTGCTTCTTGCAGTTGTCAATGTATTTCCGCCAGTGCTTTTCATCTAGCTACTGCTTTTACTTTTCATTAGGCAATCTAGCAATCTTTATTGTGGAGTAAGCTGTGGTTTATGACTCTTACTAAATACATGTTACGATGTGTGAAGGAAATCACCTTTCGAGGGAAATGTTTTATTTGCACCACATTACTCAATAGAATACTTCACATGTGGCAAAGCTCACTAAGTACATGCTGTCATACTCACTTGCAGATTTTTATTATTGATTAAATAAAATCTTTCATAATTTACTCTTTGACAACCAGAAATAACAAAATACTCCAAATATTGTAAATAACAGCTGTAAAACTTGCACATTAACAGTACTTTTCGACAACTAGTTCAGTCCTGAGCAGGAACATTTTTGAGGAGATTTGCAACCCATTCCACGAAGTTAAAAAACACACTGAGATTCTGGCTTTGCAGGGTGACATAAGTGGATACACACGGACCCACAACTAGCATAATACTCCAATATATACTTCATTTGCAGCTGCAGAAATGCACAAAATGCAAGCAAAAAAGTAACTCTTTAAAGTACAGCTCTACAGTAACATTTGCCTAGATGACTGCAGCTCCAACAACATTCAAAAAGCTTATCATCATCAAAGTTAAGAACGGCTTGCTTGATTGGCACGACATTCATAAACATTCAATTACCAATGCTCAGTAGCAGCAGCGTGTATGACCGACCAGATGTACTGCAAAAATTCACCAAAACTCTTGAGACAGCACCTTCCAAACCCACAACCATTTCCATCTAAAAGGACAAGGGCAGCATGTACCTGGGAACATCACCAGCTCCAAGTTACTCTCCAATCCTGATTTGGGAATTACACTGTCACTGGGCCAAAATCTTTGAATTCCCTCCCTAATGGCATTGTGGGTCTATCTACAGCAAATGGACTGCAGCGGAGCAAGAAAGCAGCTCACCACCACTTTCTCAAGGTAACTAGGGACAGGCAATAAACATTGCCCCAGCCAGCAATTCCCACCTCCTAAAAGTGAACAAAATAATTCTGTTCTGTACATGTTAAAAAAAGACACAAGTAATGGGTCAAAAAGGGTCTAGGCCCAAAACGTCAGCCTTCCTGCTCCTCTGATGCTGTTTGGCCTGATGTGTTCATCCAGCTCTACACCTAGTTATCTATACATAATGTGCTATTGGTTACACTGTACTGTGCATGTATTTGTGGTCAACATTCATTACCCTTTCTCATTTAATGGAATCTATTGAAACCAAGAGACAAAGGTACTGGGCACCGAGACAATAACTCCACTCATTAAGGTACACAGATAATGCACCACAGAAACAAGATATCCAGCCAAACTATTCCATCATCGACATCATGATGGCATTAAGGCCCTTTTTGCGAGTCATCCCATACTTCCTTATCTTAGCTTCCACTTAAGTGCATCAATTCCATTTACTTCAACTATACCCTGCAACAGCCAGGTGGTCATTCTCAGCACTCACTTTTGAATTTCCTGTTGGAACTTTTCATGGCATCTTGGTGCCCTCATGTCGGAACACTTACTGTGTACTCTATAAATGAAAATTAAAACTTTGCAGAATTTTGTTGACCTCTTTTAAGTCAACTCCCCCACCTCACTAGCCTTCTTTTTTTCAGGAGTAAAGAGACATCTGTGGACATCCTTTCCTCATAGTTATAACCTCTGGCTGCAGTTTTGACATTCCTCTTGGAAATATTTTTGTACCTTGTTTTGTACCTCTGTATTGTTTCTATTAATAAGATTACTACAACAGTACAGACATAAGGTGTGACCAAGGTTTCGTTAGTTTAGTTCCCTTGCTTTTCAATGTAATCTTTCCAGAAATAAACATACAGCTGAGTTAACTGTTTACTGACATGATTAAATGATATCATTCATTCATGTGATTTTTGTATTGGACCACCACAACCCCATTGTTTCTCGACTAATTTAAATTCTTGTTTAGTCTCCTCCTTGAGCAGCCCTTTTGGATTGAGAAGGAAACTTAGTTCCCACTTCAATTCAATGGGTTCTGAAATGGCTGATTGGTCAACTCTGCGGTCTGCAGATTCTACCATAAAGGGCAGATGGGGCTTGAAATATTGGATTGATTAGTTGTTTGGAGGTTTGTGTGGTCTCCCCAGCATTTTGACCTGTTCCTGCATGTTGACGATGTGCCTTCTCAGATAAACCTTTCTCCATTGCAGTCCAACACAAGCCAGGGTTCCCCGTGAGTTGACAGAGGGTGTATGATCACTTCATTTGATAATATCCCTAAAGCATTTCTGCTGTCCTCCTGGGAATCTCCTGCTGGCCCTGAGTTCTGAGTAGGAAGTTCAGCAGTCTGGCAAAAGACATTTAAAACCATATCCATATTGAGTGATGAGCATCTTGATGCTAGGCATGTTGCTTTTGGATTTCTCACTTGTTTTATAAACAACAGGTAACCTGCTTAATGTAATACCTTATAGTTATTTCTATTGAAATTCATTTGTCCATTTAATGCCAATTCTGCAAATTTATTGAAGTATTCCTATCTACTTGCAATCTGTTGCATCCTCCTCACCTCCTCTCCCCAACCCCATTGTTTAGTAAATAGAATTTGTTAAAAATTGTGTTTTTGATGCTAACATTTAACTCTTTGACATAACTGTTGAAGCTCAGCATTTGGTCCTTAGGTACTCCACTTCCTATGTCTGCCATTCTATGCAGTGCCTCTTTACCCTGTTACTTTACTTTTGGTCTTGTAGCTGGATAGTAATCTAGCCTGCTGCTTGTTTCTTAATTGTGCATGCTCTGAGCTTATTCATTTTTCTATTTTGTGGTATCTTATGGAAGGCATTTTAGAAATTTAAATATATCTCATCTGTATTACCCTTCTTTTCTTTCTCTACCACCTTTCCAATGGATTCAATAAGGCTAGTGAAGCAAGAGTTTCCTTTTTGAAATCCATGCTCACCATTTATTATAATATTATTGGTTTCTAGATGATTTTTCTGTTTTCTCCTCTGGTAGCAATTTCAGTATCTCTCCTGTCTTTGATATCAAGCTGACTAGTTTACCATTTCTCTGGTCCTGTTGGCGATGTGTATCAGAATGTCACGAAGTGCTGTCAATGCATAAATTCAATGAGATTCAGCAAAATTATAGTTTGCTGCAATGCCTACAGATTTTGAGTGGGTTGGGTAGACTAGTTGTGAAAATCTTTGATAAGAGGAGCAGTAAGTCACCAATTAGGCAAAGGGAAGAAATGAAAGGGCTCAAATTCCCAGAATGCACTTTATTTACAGGCTAGTCAGAGTAGTGTAGTCTAGGCAGTAGAATGAGACAGTGCTAAGGGGAGAGGGCGCACCATGGATCCTCCAGAGCTTTGCAACTTGGTAGCCTCAATGGGCACACAAATGTTAAGGCCATCATATAACAGCCAACAAATGAGTTTACAGATTATGACACAATTTAAAGGAGGCTTGTAAGTTGTGGAGAAACACTAATAGAGACTGAAGGCAGAGAATGTGACTTCTGTCCTGCTTTTGTAGATTCACTGTCAATGGGTTTGGTTCAGCTCAGCTCTTGGTGAACAATAAAACCTTCCAAACAGCCCCGACCCTGGGTGTTGTTGAAGATGTGGCCTACACGATGCTGCTGTTAACGTGGAGCTGCTTGTACCTTTTCATGTCGGAGATAACAATTGGCTTAATGCAGTGCAAATATTGCTCATCACTTGCTCAAACCTGGGTGTTGTTTTTGGCTGATGCGAGCAGCTCTGTGATTCAAGTGACTGTGCCACAGGAGAATCACCAGCAGAAGCCCAATTTTGACATTATTGAGCCAAAAGCCATTATCAGTTGAACTGTCAAAACTGGAGACAAGTCTCAAAGCTTCGCCCACCTGTGCACTACAGTGAATTACTTCTGGTGGAATAATCTTACTGACTCAGCTCAGGGATGGTAATGGAAAGGTGATGGAATGGTAATGGCGTCTGAAAGTACTTGTGAGGTCGACTAGGTCAATCTGTGAGGTATCTCTCACAACATGGGAACTTCCGTCCAGAAGTTGGTGAGGAGATCACTGCAGGGTTGACCAGGTAGTCATTATTCTCTTGATTGGTTGTCTCATTTTGATTGTCAAGCAAAAGGAAATTAACAAAGAAAGTTAATTGATAGATAGGAAATAAAGGATTAGAATAATTGATGAATTGGATATATTGTATGAAGAAGCAGTGCTAGCTCTAATTCACAATTAAAGTTTAGTTCAAATTGGAGGATATGAAATACCACCTTGAAATCTGCAAGCAATACAAACCAGATTTGGAAAAAACACAAACAGGATTGTTAAAAAGAAAACTTGGGAAGACACGAACAAGTTTGCAGGATGTGCAGACTTGTGGCACATACAATTTTATATGAATAAGTGTAAGGTAATATACGCTTTGGGGAAAACATAGCAAGATTCAAAAGGCACGGAAGATTTTATTGTAGAAGTCACGGAAGTGCTACGGTGTAGAAGGAGGCCACTCAGCCTATTATGGCTGCACTAGCTCTCTGAGCATGTTAACTTGGTGCCAAGTTCCAGCCTTTCCCCTATATCCCTGCAAATGCGCAGTGCTAAAGAAAGGTAAAAGTTTCCAGTTACGTAAGCATCCAATGCCTCAATTGAACCTGTCTCCACTGCACATCCACGCCGTGCATTTCATGTTCTAAATAACCTCTTTGTGGAAAAGATCTCTCACCTTGTATTTGTTTCTTTTGTGAAACGCTTTAAAACAATGCCCTCTTGTTCTCAATGAATTTATGAAATGGAAACAGTTTCTCCCTTTATGTTATGACCAGACCCCTCATGATTTTGAAAACTTATATTAAATCTCTTCTAAGACTTTTCTTTTCCAGGGACAACAGTCCCAACTTTTCCAGTATTTCCTCATAACTGTCTGGTACCATTCTCATAAACCTCTTCTGCACTGTCTCCATCTTCCTATAGTATGGTATCTAAAAACCTATATGAAATACTCTTATTGATGTCAGACCAGTCTCCTAAAATAAGCCCATAATATCTTCCCTGTTTTTGTACTCTATTCCCTTACTTATGATGCCTTGACAACCAAATGCCTTACTGACAGCTGTTGTTCTGCTTGTGCCATCACCTTTAACAGTTTATTTATTTTCCTTTTCCATTTCCAGCGCTCTTCCTCAGAACTATTTTTTTGTACCAAAATGCATCACTTCTCACTTCTCTGCATTGACCTTCATCTTCCAGTTTTCTGAGCAGTTGTCCAATGTCCCAATATTCTTTTGAAGTTCTACACTGCCCTTCTGACAGTTTATGACTCTTCCAAACTCTGTGTTGTCAGCAAACTTTTAAATTGTCCCCTGCACGCCAAGATCTAGATCATTTATCTATAATCAGAAAAATAAGCGAGATTTATTAATTGAATTTAAATTCCACCAACTGCGACTGTGGAAGTGCAGTGAGATCATAGTTCTTGTCTTCTCAAGATTTAGTTTGTTCTTCTTTGAGCGCTGGATGTCAAACAATCTGACAACTCAGAGACTGGGGGATCTGAGTGAGATAATGGTAAGATGCAACAGGAACACTTTAACATTATGTAATATGTAATGTTATAACTTTGAATGTCACTGGAGGGAATGTAAATGAGTAATTTTAAAAACAGCCAAAAACATAAATTTGGAGAACCTCAGTAGGTCTGGCAGCATCTGTGGAGGAAAACCATTGGACTGTTTCAAGTTAAGTCAGACAGCTGCTGATGCCTGAGATCTGAAACAAAAACAGAAATTGCTGGGGAAACTCAGTAGGTCTGGCAGCATCTGTGGAGGGGAATCAGCATTAATGTTTTGGGTCCAGCTCATTTGCAAGATTCTCATCTAACCATTCAATACTTGGTTGAAGAATAGCACCTTTTGCTCTTGGCATCGGAATCTCTTCACAACCAACCTAGCCTGATTTTCCCACCTTTCTGGCTAATTTCCACATCTTCCAGTGGCTGGGAAGATTGTGCCCAAAAGACACTCCACAAATGCTCACTGAGGTGGATCTCTTGCCAAGTGTGGAGTTACCTCACAGATGTGTCAGATGTATCATGGGTCATAAAGTAAATCGTCCATTGTTTCTAACTTTGCTGAGGTGAGTAAAGCATCACAACTGTTAGGAGATATCTGTCCTACCACAATGCAGTCTTTTATGCGTAGTGGAAATACAGGCCTGGCAGTACCCTCTTGTTTAATGCAGCGGGAATTGGTTGTTCTATATTCTGTTCCCTGTGATGCACACCGAGACAAACATTGACTGCACCAGAAGGACCAACAATTTGGTGAAAGATGGTTCTTTGGTCCGCCCGAAACTTGTTGATCTTCCAGAACAAGTGGATGACCTCGACTGAGTGTTGCAGACTGGCACATCCCAAAGTCCAGGACTACATGCTGAGGGATGCACTAAAGGTTGGGGCAGCTGCTGCTAAGGCGCAGTGGGGAAAGGCCACTGTCTGAGATCTTCTGCTCGATATTCAGTTAGTAACTGTGCCTTTCCCCAGTGCCTCAATTATATGCAAATAGACTCTAGCACAAATAAGAAATGCATTTATGTCATTACGGCAGCGGAGTAGGATGCTCCAACTGGAGCTCCTCTCCTCCTTCTGTTATTTTATTATATCCTGTTTCCATCTTTTTTTCCCTTTTTTTACCCTTTTCCCCCATTTTGACATTTCCCCCTCTTGGTGTTCACCTTCCCGGTGGCAGCTCCCAGCTTGGTCTCTCAGTGGCTCCCAGCCGGATCTCTTGGCAGCTCTCAGCCGAGTCTTTTGGCAGTATACTGGTTGGTCTATCAGTGATATACCGGTGCGCCTATTGGCGGTATGCCAGTCGGTCTCCTCACGGTATACCGGTGGGTCTCCCCACGGTATACTGGTCGGTGTCCCCGCGGTATGCCAGTCGGTGTACCCACAGTATGTCGATCAATCTCTCTGCAGTATGCCGATCGGTGTCCCCGCAGTATGTCGGACGGTCTCCCCGTGCTATACCAGTCGGTCTCTCTGCGGTATACCAGTCGGTCTCCCGGCAGTATGCCGGTCGGTCTATCAGCAGTATGCCAGTTCGTCTCCCCACGGTATAGCAGTCGGTCTCCCGGCGGTATGCCAGTCGGTCCATCAGCGGTATGCCGGTCGGTCTCTCAGCAGCTCACGGCAGTGTCACAGCTCAGCGTGCAAGTGGATCCTACCCAGGAGTGTTGCCGTGGCACCGGGGAAAATTGGTGAGGTGGCAGTTTCAGCAGCAGTAATGGTGCCTGCGGTGATGGCGCTGAGAACAGATGGCAGAGCAAGAAAAGTGGAAGACTCATCAAAGATTTTTAACTTATCCCTTTATTTGCCTCATTGAGACTACAAGAGGCTTTAATGTAAGCTATTAAAAACCAAAAAAACTGCAGATGCTGTAAATCAGGAACAGAAACAAAGTTGCTGGAAAAGCTCAGCAGGTCTGGCAGCATCTGTGGAGGAGAAAACAGAGTTAATGTTTCGGGTCCAGTGACCCTTCCTCAGAAGGCTCTTGTTGTTAATGTAAACTATGAGCTATTTCTTTTTTTCACTACTCTACGAAGTAGTGCTTAACCTTTTATCTCTCATCTCTCGACAACCATGTACCTCAGTGAGTTGAGACTTATAGTGTGGCGACACTATACAGTTTAACAGTACATCTGTACTTGAGTACATGTGAAAATAAAATCTAACATCTAAAAATCTCTGGTTTGTTTGTGGATAGAGTGAGACTCCTGAAGAAGGGTCTAGGCTCGAAACGTCAGCTTTTGTGCTCCTAAGATGCTACTTGGCCTGCTGTGTTCATCCAGCCCCACACTTTGTTATCTCTAATGTTTGTTTGTTTCTCCATATGCCGTTGAACAGAATCAAACTGCTTTCTTGATTCTGTCTCTATGATCTCAGCTCCAACAAGTATCAGCGCACCTACGCGAAAGTGATTGCCGATTACACACATCACGACGACACATTACAATGTACGCTGTTCCTACAGCAGCATCACACTAAAAATGGAAAATATCCAATTCATGACCTGACTGTCACAGGCCACTCACTGCCTCATCACTCAAAGGCTACTGGGTAAGCTCACTCACTGAATATTTCTGATATCCAGATATCATCTGCTTTCTCTTTTGAGTTGATGAATGCTTTTGCAGATTGCCCGAGATCAGGACTAGGGGACACACACAGGGAGTTTCTCTCAAAATAATTCCACCTGTCTCCTAATTTGTTTGACGGCACGCGAAAGCAAAATACTCGACAGCTTATGCAGGGAAAGCTGAAGGAAAATCTCACATCTGTTTCTTCTGAAGGGAGGTCCTTAGGTTGTGAGTCTTGGCCTTGCGACCTTTTAGTGTGGTAAAGGAGCACATCAGTGCATTCTGAGAGCTGCAAACAGCTTCACCGAAAGCGTTTTCCTGGAACACTGGAACGATCACTACGCACAACCAAAAACTACCTGAACTATTTGCAAATGGGGGAGGCTGTCAAGGAGTGGGAAAAGTAACCCCGAGAAATTAAAGAAGATCATGATGTTTCTTTCGCTACCGAATGGGAAGCCCGTTTAGACTGAGATGACAACCTACTGCACTAGAATTCAGGAAATAAAAGTACACTAGTGAATGCTGGCAATCTGAAATGTGAAAGAGGGTTGCAGCAGCTAGTGGAAATCTGAAACAGTAAGGCAGGTTTAACAAAGCAGAGAGTCGTTAGGGAGGGGACAGAAAACCCTTTGCCAAATTATTTGCTCTCAGATGCTAATTCGACCCGTGTGCAACTCTCGTGTTAATTTTTAGACATAGAATTCAAATGGCGATGATTCTCTTCATGAAAGTACCGTTGGACGAGCATTCCCACTGGATCCAAATTCCAACCAGCGCTGAATTCGTCACCTTCCCCCCGCCAAGTCCTTAGAGACTTAGCACAGTCGCGCGGCCATCCTGAATGATTATTATTCTCTCTGTGCTGACATTTGCTCCGGCCTGTCATCATTTGCTCGTCACATTTCAGTAGATTGGAGCCAAAGTGTGAAGCGGACAGCCTTTCCAGGAATAAGACATCTCCGTCAGCGGCAGGTGAAACGATTTGAGTCTTGAAGCCATTTTTTAAGCCTGCATCTGCTGAGGCACCGAGAAATTGAAGTTTTACAGTCCTATAAATATTTTATCATAAGTCATCATTTATGAACTCTGGCAGCTCCCATAAAAGCCCGACTCTTTTTTTTAGGAGTCACATATTAAGGCAGAAAATTGCTTCTCACGGTGACCCATAAAAACGCAGGTAGAGAGCACAGTGGACTGTATTATACTGAATAGGGCTGGGGGGGGGGGGGGAGCGAGCGGTGGGTGCGGTAATGCGTAGGGATGGGGAAATTAACTGAGCTGTAACAATGACTGCAGCATCTCTAGATCACGACAAGCTAATTTTGAAAAAAAAACGCTGGCACGTTATCAGGAAGAGAAAAGCTGATCTGCCACTGGAAATAACTGCGCAAACTCCGTCTGTTGCCATTCAGTTGCATTTCTTGCAAATTTGACTGATTTACTCCCCGCATCAACGAGAAGTGTTTGAAACAAGCGCACACAAATAACATCAAACTGTGAAATGACATTCAAGTATTTAGACCATCCAATCATACCTTTTGTTTTAGAGAAAGGAAAACTTTGATATGAACTTCAATCTTTTTACCATACCGTGATTGCCATGGTACTGGCATTTTTGCAACATACTGCTGCGATATCCAGGACTAGGCTAGTCCAGGAAGACAGATTCATTCTTTGAAGGTGACAGGACAAGTTGACAAGATAGTTAGAAAAAACAAACAGGATCTAAGGAACACAAGAGATAGAAGCAGGAACAGGCTATACTCCCCAGTGAGCCTGTTCTGTCATTCAGTATGATCATGGCTAATCATGGTCTTTCGCTCCGATTCCCGTCCACTCTCCATATTCACTGATTGCCTGAGAGACTAAAAATCCGCCTCCCCTCCAGCCCCTTCAATTATACCCAACAATGGAAAATCTGGCTTTGAGAATTCCAAAGACGAACAAACATTTGAGTGAAGAAATTTCTCCTCATCCCTGTCCTAAATGATTGGCCACTTATCTTGAGGCTGCGCCTGTCTGTTTTAAATTTCATGACCAGGGAAATCACTTTTACAGTGATGCTTGCACTTATAAACAGCAGACTTGAATACAGTGGCAAGCAAATTAGGACAAACCTTAAAAAAAAACATTCGTCAGTTGAAGTCTAGTTTGAGCACTGTGCTTTAGGAAAGACGTCAGGCGAGGCTATGGAGGAGGAGGTTTACTCGAAAGGTACCAAGAAAGGATAACATTTTCTTAGGTCCCAACTTCAGTGGTAAGCAATGTGTAAGACACAGACAACTCACTACAATCATTATTATGGTGCTATTAGTTAAATTGTAATAGCAATAATTATATTGTAATGTAGTATTCTTGTCATGAGATCATGTTATATCCTTCTCCCCTCCAACACTCACCTCTCCACACCTTAGCCTCTCTCCATCCACCCTCTCTGCTCTCTCCCCCTTTCATCCTTTCTCACACACCTTCCCTCTCTCTGCCCACCTCTTTCTCTCCCTTCTCTTTCATCCTGTTCCTACCCTCTTCCTTACCTTTACCCCCCTCCTCTTCTCTCATCCTCCATCCCTCTTTCTGCTCCTCACTGTCTCTGCACTACTCTCCTGCTCAGGTCAAGCCCCACCCAGAACTGAAACTTATATTGAGGCCTATTTTGGTCCAGTTAGGTTTGAGACCTATGGAGAGGAATCGAGATAGCAATACAGGGATAACTAGACATTTGGATACAGAACTGACTCAAAGAAAGAAGAGGGGTGCTTTACAGACTCGGGCCTGTGATCAATAGTGTGCCACAATGATCAGTGCTGAGCCCACTGCTTTTCATCATTAATATAAATAATTTGGATGTGAACATAGGAGATATGGTTGGTAAATTGCAGATGACACCAGAATTGGAGGTGCAGTGGACAGCGAAGAAGGTTACCTCAGAGTACAACAGGACTTTGGTCAGATGGGCCAATGGGACAAGGAGTGGCAAATGGAGTTTAATTTAGTTAAATGTGAGGTGCTGCATTTTGGAAAGGCAAATCACGTCAGGACTTATACACTTAATGGTAAGGTCTTGGGGAGTGTTGCTGGACAAAATCACCTTGGAGTGCAGGTTCACAGTTCCTCGAAAGTGGAGTCACAGGTAGACAGGATGGCAAAGAAGGCATTCAGTATGCTTGCCTTTATTGGTCAGTGCATTGAGTATAGGATTTGGCAGGTCATTTAGCGGTTGTACAGGACATTGGCTAGGACTTCTTGAACTATCATGTTCAGTTCTGGTCTCCCTGCTATAGACAGGATATTGTAAAACTCTAAATGGTACAGAAAAGATTAATGAGGATGTTGCCAGAGTTGGAGGGTTTGAGCTATAGGGAGGGGCTGAATATGATGGGGTTATTTTCCCTGGAGCATCAGAGCTTGAAGGGTGACCACATAGAGGTTTATAAAATTACTAGGGGCATGAATAGGAAGAATAGCTAAGGTCTTTTCCCCGGGGTGGGGGAGTCCAAAGCTGGAGGGCATAGGCTTAAGCTGAGTGGGGAAGTATTTAAAAGGTACTCAAGGGGCAAATTTTTCACGCAGAGAGTGGTGCGTGTATGGATAAACTGCCAGAGGAAGTTGCAGAGGCTGGCACAATTTTGATACTTCAAAGGCATCTGGATGGATATATGAATAGCAAAGGTTTAGAGGGATATGGGCCAAAAGCTGGAAAATGGGCCTAGATTAATTTTGGATATCTGGTAGTCATGGACAAATTGGACCAAAGGGTTCTTTTCATGCCGTACAGCTCTGTAACTCTATGACTGTATAACAGCTAAGGGAGTTTGAGAAATTCATAGGAATGAAGGTTCAGGTGGGGTTGGTTTGGAGTTAGAGTTCATGATTGTGGGTGATGGAGTGGGTAAAAGAGTGATGGAGAGATAGTGCAAGAGAAGGCAAACTTTCCCATCAGGGCCCAATGCTGACCTTCAGGTGAAGGGACCTTATTTACGCAGAGGTGAGGACCTGACACTTGAATCAGAGCGTGTGGAGGATGTGAGGGCAGGGCAGGGTAGGATAAGGTTGTGAAAGACGCTCCTAAAGCCAGGGAATGGGGATGTGAGCCTCCAAGATTTGAGAGAACTAGTATTGTTCCAAGATGTGGACATGATGTTGTGTTGTAGCCCTGAGACTTCGGAGGGTCAAAGATATGGTTCTGAGGTATGGCATGGGACATGAAGGTGTAAATCAAGTTAAGCGGAAGGGGGTGAATTCCTGAGTTGTGGGAAGCAGGGGTTATGTAGGCTAACTGAGCCAGTACAGAGGCATATTGACAAAAGGAGGATTGTGTGCAAGCCTCAGCGTCACATGGATAATGCATGTTGAATGGATCAAACTGTCACTATTCTACCAGTTCCTGGACAGTGCACTTGTTAGGTACTCAGCTCCTACCATGGCTCTGCATGCTCCTAAGTGCTCATGTGCCCTTTGCCATCACTTTTAATCCTGCTCGTTGCCTGCAGAACAAGAAATACCCACAGGAGGAGAGAACATAGGAACAGGAGTAGGTCATTTAGTCTCTCAAGCCTAATTTGCCAAATAATGAGATCATGGCTGATCTGTGAGCTAACTCCATACACCTGCCTTTGGTCCCTGTCCCTCAATACCTTAACTTAACAAAAATTACCTACATCAGATTTAAAATTAGCAACTCATCTAAAATCGACTGTCATTTGTGGAAGAGAGTTCCACACTTTATGCGTAGAAATGCTTCTCAACATTTCTCCTGAGAAGCCTGACCCTAATTTTTTGACTACCAGTGGAAATACATCATCTACCCTGTCTTTTCCTGTCATTACCGTGAAGATTTTGACTAGACCATTCCTTAACCTTCAAAATTCTCAAGACATCAGGCCTAATTTGTATAGTCTTTCGTCATAACTTAATCCCTCATGTCCAGGCATCATTCTTGTAAACCTATGTTTTACACACTCCCCCAATGTCACATTATTCTTCCTAAGGTTTGGTGCCCAGATCTGCTTACAGTAATCCAAGTGGGATCGAACTGGGGTTTTGCATAGCTGCATTATGATGCCCACATCTTTGTTCTCCAGTCCTCTAGATATAAAGGCCAGTGTTCCATTAGCCTTCCTGATTATTTTCTGCACTTGCTCTGGTGTTTTAAAGATCTAATCAATTGAACCTCAAGTCTCTTTGAGCATCCACTGAACTTTACTGTGTCCAGTTTTGGGCCCCACACCTCAGGAAGGACATATTAGCCCTGGAGCGTGTCCAGCGGAGATTCACAAGGATGATCCCTGGAATGGTAGATTTAACGTATGATGAACGGTTAAGGATCCTGGGATTGTACTCATTAGAGTTTAGAAGATTGAGGGGAGATCTATTAGAAACTTACAAGATAATGTATGGTTTAGAAGGGGTGGACGCTAGGAAGTTGTTTCCCTTAGGTGGGGAGACTAGGACCCATGGGCACAGCCTTAAAATTAGAGGGGGTAAATTTAAAACTGAAATGAGACGGCATTTCTTCAGCCAGAGAGTGGTGGGCTTGTGGAATTCATTGCCATGGAGTGCAGTGGAGGCCGGGACGTTGGATGCCTTCAAGGCAGAGATCAACAAGAGTGCAGGGAAGTGGAGTTGAAATGCCCATCAGCCATGACTTAAATGGCAGAGTGGACTTGATGGGCCGAATGGCCTTACTTCCACTCCTATATCTTATGGTCTTTATATCATCTATAAAAGCTCCCAGAAAGCAGAGTGCTGGATCCTCAAATATATGCCTCTTTTGAACAGTTGGCTACAGAGCTACCAGGGGATGACTGTGCTTAGTGGAGAGATAGGACTCTCTCAAAGAGCTAGTGAGGATGTCTTCTGTCTGCAGGCACGCTGACCAAGTGAGACTGATTTGTTAAGAGTTCATATTCAGCAACTAATTCTTTGTCTTCCTCATTCCAAGCATAACCACCCTCCACTTCCTCCTCTGCCTACAGCTCCATAAACACCAGCTGTAAGGATAATGTCTCCAAACACACAGATAATGCTGCAGCATGATGGTCACCCATGGCATCCACCATCTGGGTGAAATTCGGGGTCATGGCCTGGCTGGCAGACGAAACAACAATTGATGCGCCTGCCATTTGAAGAATGCTGGAGACCAGGCTCCTTATCAGTCCCTCTACTCGGCCATAGATAACATGTTAGAGATAGGCAGGAACACATCAGGCTGACAGCCAGGGGCTCAAAGTAGATTAGAATACAAGCTGGAACAACATATGCATGTTCTGCTCATGCCAGTGTTTGACTGCCTCCATGGCAAGACTGGTAGCCATCTTGAAGATTGGTGTCCAGCAGAACACACACTCAGACATGCACTCCACCACAGTGGCCATACACACATTTCATTAATAGCAAGGAGAGAAAGGATCAAAGAACCCCAAGGAGCCAGGGAAGAGACAGACATTCCAGGCTATTCAACTTAAGACTCTACCTCAACCTCTCCTCTACCACTGATCCCTTTGCCTGCAGTAGGCCAGAACAAAACAGGTACAGCCCCAGTTGTACTGGAGACTCTCAGCAGGCAGGTGTCTCTGAGTCTTAAACCCCAGAAGACACTTGTTAAAATCATTACAGATAGCAGGGCACTGAAGTCAGCAGGTCACCTCCACCTTGATAGAGAATACCATAGCAGCATCTTGACATAAATGTAAGCAAAGAAAGAACACTTTAATGGGACATGGGTGCCTGTAAATATATCTTGCCTCACACCTCATGTAGTGTCAGCACACCACTAAGTGCTAACAAATTTTACCCAATCAGACACAACGCTGGTTTAACATTGGGGCACCTTGTATTGTATGACAACATTAGCAAATTGTGTGTGTGTGTGTGTGTGTGTGTGTGTGTGTGTGTGTGTGCGCGCGCGCGCGCGCAGGGTGGGAGGATAGGAGATAGATTTATCATTTGGGAATCACAGCCAATGTGCATGAGGTTGCTTTCAGGATTGGGTTCACCATACTACAGGGAGAATGGAATAAACAACTGTGGCTGGGCTGTGCAGGGTGGAAGTAAGAAAGACTTTTCCTCTAACTGGTGTTCTATAGCCAAACAAAACATTCTCAGAATGACAGGCAGGCAATACAATCTGTGACATGAAGGATCACATTTTCTCAGAGGATGGGATGGTTGTGCTTGGAATTTTGCCAGCCAAATGGCAGCACAGTAATTGACAATGCGTAGCTTATCCAACAATTTCAGGATAGATCGCTAAGACATGTGGGAATAGTGAGGGAAGGATGCAATGAGTCAGCCATCACCCTATTGGACGCAGGATGAGCCAGAAACGTGCTGTCATTATCTACTCTTCCTTGTAAAGACAGCTGCCCTCCATTACCCTGGCAGTGCCCTCTTTGCCTGAGAGTGAACATTGTTCGTATTGACAGTACCCTTCCTCTGCCCACTGGCCCCCCCATTTCCTTTACCACTTTCACTCTACTTGGAGACTGCACTGCAAGTCAGTCTAACCTTGATTTAAACCTGTCCCACTGTAGGGACCTGCAGCAAGTACTTACTCTGAAGTCCTAGAAGAAGTCAAGCTTTCCAGATACATGCCTCCTGTTGACATTTGGTGTTCTAAAGGTACAGATTTCTCAATTATGTAGAAGCAGATTAAGAGTAAAACCCCAATTCTATAAAATTTGTGCTTTTGACAAGCTGCAGCACACCCTTTAATTGCAGTCAGGAATGTCAACCTTAAACGTCTTTTAAGGTTAGGAACTTCATGGCTAAAGTTTATCCCAGTGAAGGTTCTGAAACTTTGACTTTTGCTCAGCCGAGCCCCACTCTTCACACTCAACCGTTCTTCTTTGCTTTTGGATTGAAAGATTCTTACCATAGTGACAGCAGGCCACCACAGTTAACCTCACAAACCCGGGCTTGAGAGCAAAATAATGTGGGCGAGGCACTTAGTCAAGCTGGAGGAGGGTGATTAGGGACCAATCCATCCTCCTGCC
Source organism: Stegostoma tigrinum (assembly GCF_030684315.1). NCBI lineage: Eukaryota > Metazoa > Chordata > Chondrichthyes > Orectolobiformes > Stegostomatidae > Stegostoma > Stegostoma tigrinum. The sequence goes on from NC_081358.1 coordinate 45,240,221, forward strand.
TTAAATCTATATTGGGATATTCATGGATCGTCTTCTTGCCCAGCCACCAGCAATCGATTGAGCAATTATTTCATTAATCAATCACTGATCAGCTTGCCAATGCTGGCGTTCACACAAGCAGCAGGCAGGGCAGGCATCTGTGGCCACTAATGTCAATCTGGCTGTGTAGCTTTGGGGCACCCAGTCTGGGTGGGGAAGAGCGGGTATCAGTTGGCACACAGGACCTAATCAAGTGTCCCACCATCAGGAAAAGGGATGCTCACTAAGAGCACAGTCTGTGTCTGCAATCCAAACCCCTCCCTCCATATGTCTTTGAAACCTCTCACACCTTTGACTTGGGACTTTGAGTGACTCTGAAGAAGAGTCATAATAGACTCAAAATGTTTGTGCTGTTTCTCTCTCCACAGATACTGCCAGACCTGCTGAGCATCTCTAGAATTCTCTGCATTTCTTTCCACTTTCCATCATTCAAAGTGAAAGATCCTGAGGTATCTTGACTGGTTGGCTTTGGAGAGGATGTTTCTCTTCAGAGGAACCTAGAACTGCGGTAGTTGTTTGAAAAAAGTCAGAACTCAGGCAAAAAAAAATTTGTTACTACGTCATGAAACTTGAGAACTCTCTTTGATTTCTTGATTAGAAATCTCTTTTGATTAGCTGTACAAAAGCATGGTTCGGCCACATCTGGAGTATTGTGTCCAGTTCTGGTCACCTCATTACAAGAAAGATGTGGAAGCATTGGAAAAGGTGCAGAGGAGATTTACCAGGATGTTGCCTGGAATGGAGGGAAGATCTTAAGAGGAAAGTTTGAGAGAGCTAGGGCTTTTCTCTTTAGAACGACGAAGGTTGAGAGGTGACTTGATAGAGGTGTACAAAATGATCAGAGGTACAGATAGAGTAGACAGCCAAAGACTTTTTCCTAGGGTGGAGATTGCTTTTATGAGGGGATATTGTTTTAAAGTGAAAGGAGTCAGATATACAGGAGATGTCAGAGGTAGGTTTTTTACACAGAGAGTGGTAGGGCTGTGGAATGCATTGCCAGAGAGTGTAGTGGAGTCGGCCTCATTAGGGGCATTTAGGCGGCTATTAGATAGGAATATGGATGATAGTATAAGGTAGCGGTGGAGGTTAGATAGACTTTAGGTTTCAGGCAAAAGTTTGGCACAACATTGTGGGCCAAAGGGCCTGTTCTGTGCAGTACTGTTCTATGTTTTATTTATTGAATTGATTTGATTAATTTGTTTGATTTTATTTATTGTCATGTGTATTTTGTGACAGAATACAGTGAAAAGTGTTGTATAATGTTGCCACACTCCAGTGCCATCTTAAAACACAGAAAATGAACCAAACCATGGTATATAAAGGCAGAAGAATAAAGAAACAAAGAGAAGTGTTCAACTTTACAGTTGTTCTTGTTAAATGCTGTGCCATGGGCCATGAGCCTGGTGGCCAGGCACAAGCTCCTTCTCTGCGCTGCCGTTGGAAGAAAAGCTGCCACTTTTTGGAGCCATCTTGCCTCCACCAACATCCTCTTTCTGAGGAGATGGTGGAACCAGAATCCTTGGATGTTTTAAGGCACAGGTGAATAGATTCTTAGTAAGCAAGGAGTTGAGATGCTGTCAGGTACAAAAACAAAATTTTGAGGTTAGCATCAAATCAGCTATGATCTGACAAATTTCAGAGAAGCCTCCAGTGGATGAATTGTGTGTTCCTCCTCCTTGTTGAGTGTTCACAAACTCTGCTGTAACATAGAAAACATGGCTGCCAACATGTGCACAGTAGGATCCCAGAAGCCATAACATAATGGCATTTGCATTTGTGATGTTAACTGGGAGATAAATATTGTCCAAAGCTGGCTTCCCTGCTGTCCCTTGAACTAATCTCAAGGGTCATGCATCCAACTGATAGGGACTCAGTTCAATGGCTCAAGAAAAAATGCAACACAGTCTTTGCATTGCACAGCAATGTTGATTTGGGTTTTTCAGTTCCAGTCTTCTGGACTGACACTTGAGCCCATCAGCCAGAGCTACAGAGAAAGCGAAATCTCACAGCAGTATGTGTGCCCCTTGCAAGACCCACCAGCTTCACCAGAAAAGGCCATGTGGAGGAAATTATGTTCCATTTCACAACTTCATTGTTTGATCCAGGGCTTTCGCAGCAGCTCTTTCAGCCTCTGGAATTCCCATAGTGTGGAACAGAGTGACGTAGTGAGTTAAACAAATAGCCTTCTAGCACCACATTTGAATCTAGCCCCTGCACAATGCAATCCGCCCACTGACAAAATGTTTGCTGTAAGTGGATATGAATTTACAAAATTAAAATTTGACATAAATTGGCAAACTTACTCCGAGGGGTTATAGTGAGGCCTGTTAGTATGCAATAGGGGAACAAATATCAGATGGGATACAGTGAGCTCAGCAAATGAGGGCTTTTCTGAGGTTGAAGCTCAGCTTTTTGCAGATTGGAGGAAACATTACAAATTGTGTACCTGGTCTGATTTGCAATTGACTGCAATTTACATTGCAGGTCACAATAAAGGTTGGAAAATTAAACAACTTCACTGGCCAGGAGCTGGTAGTCACTGCTTCACGCAGATTTCGAACTATGCACAGAATGCTGCAAGGGTCTGAGCAGTGTGGGTGAAGGTGAGATATGTGGCAGTGAGATCTATCTCAACGTCAAGATCATCTCACTCCATCTTTTATGCTTTTCAGAAGCGGTATGGCGAAATTCTCACTAGGCTGTGGCAAGATGTTAATTGACTTTCATTAGTGATTATTGAATGACTTTCTCTACAGTCTCATTAATATTCAGACTCCCACCTTACCAACCAAGCTGAATATCAGGAAACAAGACAAGGAAACCAGACAGGATACCTGGAGGATGCAGCTCATGGTTTGCTCCAATCAAGCTCCGTGTGGGCACTCAGCACCACCATCTCAGAGCACCAGCCACACATGGTCCACTTTCACAGACATTGGCATCCAATATGAGCGGCCTCTAGGAATCCTGATGGCACATCTCCAATCCACTTACAGTACACTTCACTGGTGCACCAGTAGCTCTCATTGTAATGTTAAAGCAAGGACACTGTATGTTCAAGGACACATGTCAAGCTCATTGACTGGACCAGGCTGCATTCTTGGGCAGTCCTTGGCTCTCTTAGTGCTCACTCACACCAAGGTTACCTGGCTGCTCACAGAATCCCTGACATACATTGCTTTGCCACTCTCCATTTTACCTCCTCAGCCAGACATAGCAGGCTCATAGTTTATCTGTCTTGCCTTGCTGTTTAGTACAGAGACAAAGCCAGGAAGCTTGTCATAGTTGTCAACGGGAGTCAGCCAAGTTAAGATGGCTAACCTTCACTCAGGGGTTTTTAGCACAGTAAACTCAGGACAGTGTCCAATACCAGCTCAGGTCTGCTGAGGGCAGTCAGATTCAGGATCCTCCTTTCATAGAGTATCATCTGTGTTATCCTTTCTGTCCTATTGTGGGCTGTTTTCCTCCTGGAATGAGAGAGAGGCAGGTATCACAAAAGATGAAAGTAGATGGCTCAGCTCTTACTGTTGATGCTAGTGGAGAAGTTATTAGTTAGTGAGCAGACAGTGCAGCGGGCACAAAGGTTCATGGAATTGAGGTGGATAAAAGCAATAGAGGAAAATGTTTCATGCAATAGCGAATGTGTTAGGACATGAATAGTGGTGGGAGGCAGGTACTGTAGAAGTGACAGAGAGAGGGGAATTATTGGAGTTCGGAGTAAGGGTGGCATTTGCCCTGGTGGTGCGGCGAAAGGATTTAACTTTATTCCTATAGCAATGGGCATTCCTCCAGACACCTGAGACTGCTTTAACCCAGGTGGCAACCTCAGACCAAGTTGGCATGATCTGGTGTTGTGGCCTTCACTGCTTGCCCTGGGGGCAAAGGAAGACCATTGCTGGCTCTACCCCCAGCAGCAGGACCTCCAGGAAAGTGTGAGTCTTGTGCCATTTGTCTAACATGCCCAGGACAGATTTCAGGAAGGTATTTCTTGACTGCCAATGCTTGTCCAGGTGCAAGGTAGTTTTTCAAAGGTGGCAGGAGGTCAATGAATGCTGGTGTTTTGACATAAATCTGCTGAATGGAAAATTGTGGTAGGAACAGTAAGATGGAATAGAAGTTGGACATGAGAAACTCCAGGGGGCAGGGTTGGTAACAGATGAGGTGAGTGCTGTAAGATATGGCAAAAAAACTCATGAGGCGTGATGATGACTTAACCAAAAAATGTATGATTCAGCCCTCAATATTTCTCACCTTGAATCAAACAGATAGTGAACGCATAGCTTCCCACTCGCATCAGATCCCAGAGAAAACACGCACACAGCCAATACTACATAACTTAATCCAACATAACTCAGCAACGGATAAAATTTTCAGGAGCATTTACAGCAATGGGCCACAACAGATTTGTACAGCTGTGTCTAGTTCACACCTATTCCCAGCTGCTAACAATCTTTGACAACAATTATTAAGCCTGGACCAACCCCTCCTTCACCACTGCCCCTTACAAGTAAATTTTATGTTGTGTGAGAGGCTATGATACACCCTCTCAATGGGGGTTAGCCATTTGGCTTTGTCTCCATCAAGCAGGCCTACTGATTTCCATCTGTACAAGGCTAAGCACACAGCCAACAATAGACTGCAAACCTCTCAAGCACGGACTACACAAGACACTTATCCAAAGTCTCTCAGTCAATAAGGGCCCCCCTTCCGTGCAGTAACTAAGAAAGCAGAAAGATCCGAATCCAATAAGTCACTCTGGCTCCAGCCCGACAACCGATGGCTGCTGGCCTATTTCCTCCTCCCCATTCGGAATTGTGAACCAGGCAGCCGGCTCCTCAATTACAAGGGCTGGCACAAAGCAATCTAATGACGGGTCAGGCTTAATGAGAATCGCGGCCGCTTGTGATGTGGTGGGGCTGAAGCCGGCTTCCTGCCGAGAGCTGGCATGTAGTACCTTCATCCCTTTTGGAAAACGAAGCATGAAAAATCAACAGAACACAGCCCGATGTCTCTGAACAGAATGGGCTGCATGAATGGATATTTACTCTCATGAAAGGGAGAGCATTAGCACAAATGGAAGTGAACATAAGGGGTCCTCCAGAGAAGAAAGGAGCTCTGGTAAATTTATAGACTCCCCTGAAAGAAACTGATTACAGATCATTATCCAATTGAGGCAGATTGATGGTCTGGGGGTCAAAGTAATATTGCACAGTGCACCAGGGACAATGTCTAATTGTCACTGTTAGATACTGAAAGAGAATTCGGCTGCGAGACATGAAGGAGAGGTTTAACTGTCAAAACAGTGAGATTTTCAGATACCACGACTGATGGTAGCCCATAAACAATAAAGGCTCAGTTTAGCCCTACTTTGGAAAACTAAAGTTTCAATGATAGACACTAAAGCTGAAAATGTCACCAAAAAATAAATCTATCCCTTTATGGAAACAGAGGACACCTTTTTTAAAAAAGTGTGAGTGGTTATCGGAGAGATGCAACATTTTTATTTATACAAATGAATGAAAACAGAAGTGATCACTTGCGCTCATAATCAGATGCAGTTGAATTCAAATCATGCTGTAAATGTGACTCTCACCTTATGAAATTGCTCACGTCTCAGTTTGGCTGCATATGATGGCAGTATGTTCTGTTTGAAGAGGGAGAAAGAACAACTGGAAAAATCAGTGGCATCTACACATTGTCTCCATTATACCCTGCCCCACCAGATAGAAATGTTCCTTTTGCGAGTTGCTCACAGCCTGGCATCAATAAAGCCCACTTGTCAAGATCATCTTTTGCATTGAAGTGAGCAGCAAGGTGATAGAGAGCACCAGTTGTCAGGGTATCCTGCAGGTCAGAGCCAATATTTATCCTTCAACCAACCTCAGTGAGAAACAGATCATCTGACCATTATCATACCAGTGTTTGAGGGTTTTTTATGCTCAGATTGACTGCCACATCTCCTACCTTACAACAGTGATGTTTCCAAGTGCTTCAGTGACTGTAGAGTGTTAAATTCAGGAAAGGCACTATAAAATTGCACTATTCACGATATACATTTAGGATTTTGTTTTAAAGTAAGCAAAAGTAAAAGGAAAGGCAAATAAGAACAAAAAGAATATGGATAGAGATATACTCACAAACTACTTGTCACTTAGAGCATTTATCCAGTGAAAGTATCAGTAAAATAACAGGTTTCATGATCGTAGAACTGAGCTGCCCTCAGTACAAAACATCCTGGGCAATTTATATGAAGCAGCAGAGAAACAGCCAAGTGAGTTTGAGTGAGTGAACATGTGAGCATGTGTGTGTGTCTCTGTCAGTGTGTCTGCATGTGTGTAACAGTATGTGTGTGTGTGATTGTGTGTGTGCCTATCTGCGTGTGCGTGTGTGTATCTGTGTGTGTCTGTGTGTGTGTGTGTCTGTGTGACTGTGTGTTTGTGTGTGTGTGTGTGTCTCTGCACATGTCTGTGTGTGTTTATGTCTGTGTGCTTATGTCTATGTATGTTCGTGTGTGTCAGTGTGTCTGCGTGTGTGTATCAGTATGTGTGTGTGTGTGAGACTGTGCGTACGTGTCTGCGTGTGCGTGTCTGTGTGTGTGTCTGCGCGTGCATATCTGCGTTTGTGTGAGTCTGTGTGTGTGTGTTTGTGTATCTGTGTGTGTTTATGTCTGTGTATGTGCGTGTCTACGTGTGTGTATCAGTATGTGTGTCTCTGTGTGTATGTCTCTGTGTATGTCTGTGTGTGTGTGTGTGTGTGTGTGTGTGTGCCTACATGTGTGTATCAGTATGTGTGTGTGTGTGTCTGTGTGTGTGTTTGTGTGTGTGTGTGACTCTGTGTGTGTCTCTGTGTATATCTGTGTGTGTTTATGTGTGTGTGTGTTTATGTCCGTGTATGTGTGCATGTATCAGTATGTGTGTGTGTGTTTGTGTGTATCAGTGTGTCTGCATGTGTGTATCAGTATGTGTGTGTGTGTGTGTCAGTGTGTCTGCATGTGTGTATCAGTATGTGTGTGTGTGTGATTGTGTGTGCGTGTGTGCATGTGGTGTCTGCATGTGCGTATCTGCGTGTGTGTGTGTCTGTGCATGTGTTTGTGTGTGTGTGTTTATGTCTGTGTATGTGTGTGTGCATGTTTGTGTCTGTGTGTGTTTGTGCGTATATGTCTGTGTGTGTGTGTGTTTATGTCTGTGTGTGTGTATCAGTATGTGTGTGTATATGTGTGTGTGTGTGTGTGTGTGTGTGTGTGTCAGTGTGTCTCTGTGTGTGTATCAGTATGTATGTGTGTGATTGTGTGTGTGTGTCTGCGCGTAGGTGTCTGCATGTGAGTATCTGTGTGTGTTTGTGTGTCTGTGTGTGTTCATGCCTGTCTATATGTGTGTGTGTCTACATGTGTGTATCGGCATGTGTGTGTATGTGTATGTCTGTGTGTCTCTGTGTGTGTGTGTGTCTGTCTGTGTGTTTGTGCGTGTGTGTCTGTGAGTGTGTATGTGATTATGTCTGCGTATGTGTGTGTCTGCATGTGTGTATCAGTATGTGTGTGTATGTGTGTGTATGTGTGTGTGTCTGCGTGTGTGTGTCAGTGTGTCTGCGTGTGATTGTGTGTGCGTGTCTGAGTGTGCGTGTCTGCGTGTGTGTATCTGTGTGTGTGTATTTTTATGTGTGTGTATCTGTGTGTGTGTGTCTGCGTGTGTGTATCAGTGTGTCTGTGTGTCAGTGTGTCTGCATGTGTGTATCAGTATGTGTCTGCGTGTGTTTGTCAGTGTGTCTGCGTGTGATTGTGTGTGCGTGTCTGCATGTGCGTGTCTGCGTGTGTGTATGTGTGTCAATATTTGTGTGTCTGTGTGTGTATCCATGTGTGTGTCTGTGTGTGCCTGTGTGTGTGTATCAGTATGTGTCTGTGTGTGTGCATGTGTGTATCAGTATGTGTGTGTGTCAGTGTGCCTGCGTGTGTGTATCAGTATGTGTGTGTGATTGTGTGTGCGTGTCTGTGTGTGTATGTGTGTGTGTGTGTGTGTCAGTGTGCCTGCGTGTGTGTATCTGTGTGTGTGTGTGTGTGTGTGTGTGTGTGTGTGGAGGAGTGGGCAGTTCGGAAGAGGCATACTCCTGATGTTTCATTGGTAAATGCATTGAAACAGTTGGCTGGGAGAAATTATTATGTTGTTGTGACAGCCACACACGCTAAAGTTCATCATCCTTCTCAAATCCACTAATTCAGGTACCTCAACTGAGGCCGCTGTTACCTTTCTGCTGCCTCCATTTCAGTACAAGAAAGGAATAGGCAGCTCAGCTTCTTGAGCCCATTCCACCAGTCACTTATTGATAGCTAGTACTGAAACTCCAATTCTGTAGCCTTCACACCTTACCACTTCAATTCAGTTTTCTGATGGCTGTTTGCGTTCAGACACTGAGAATCCAAAGCAGGCTGGACCTGAGTTCAAACAGGGTGATGGTACGGATGTTTTTAGTTGCCTACTGGACAAAAGCAAATTCTCCAGCATCTGCAGATCTTATTCCTTCAGTTGGTTCCTGAAATAGGTGCCTCATGGAAAATAAAAACCCAAAGTGATCTATCCAAAAATTACTCCTCTGGCCCCATTGAGATTATTTGAGCAAAGAGATGAATGCCAGCTTGGAGGGGAAAACTCAGGAGCGGGATGCAGTAGCCACAGAGGGAGGGTACAGTCAGGATTACTTGGGGGGAATTGGCGCATTGCACCTGTCCCTTCTTGTTCCACAGGAATAATAACTGAAATTAAAAAGAAAATTACAATTTGCTGAAGAATCCCAGGGCCAGTCTCTCCTTTGCTTATTGCTATTCAATTTCCCGTCTGGCAGGCCTGGATCAGACAGTGGTGCAGCAGTGAAGTACCTACAAGGCCTAACACTGAGAAGACAGGAAAACACCTGAAATGTTGTCCACCTAAGATCTGGTCACATCACTTTCAAGTCTGCTTTGGGCATGGGGCATATGGCCTCTAAAATTGACCCTGTTGCAATGGGCACAAAACAGTTACAGTTAGACTTAATAAAAACCAAAAGAACAGAGGATGCTGTAATTCGGGAACAAAAATAAAGTTGCTGGAAAAGCTCAGCAGGTCTGGCAGCACTTGTCAGTTAGCAGAACTGGTTCTGAGGAAGGGTCACCAGACTCGAAACATTAATTCTGTTTTCTCCTTCACAGATGCTGCCAGACCTGCTGAGCTTTTCCAGCTGTGCTGTTTTTGTACAGTTAGACTTAATGTGTGCTCCATGTGTGCTGATGTTGGATGAATACAACATTAGGCTTAATATTAATGTCTGTCGCACCTTAGTGTCCTGCAAAGGCTTAGATATGATTAATATATATTGAAGAAGGGGGAAATGAGCATAATTCAGACAGAAAACAGCACTATTGAGGGAGGAGAAAGTCAGCACAAAAGATTGTGGAGGAAGGGATAAGAAAGTAAAGAGTCAGATATATAAACCTCACAGGCATCTGTACATGATGGTGACCAGAACTGACTGTTATAAATATCATACTTCTTGATGCCTTTAATGAGATTTTTGTTATCACCTCCAATTTTTCAATGTGGGGTCTTGATATGATGTTTTGAAGTAAATTTATGGCCAGATTCTCTCTTTCTAAAATTGTTCATTTTGTAGAAGTATCAAACACTCTCTTCATTATCCTGAGGCAGCAATTGGGGGAGGAGAGCTATCATAAAAATTCTCTGATACAGCACCTCAATGTTTAACTACCATGTTGTTCTCATATTGATCTCTCCCTACTTGCTGTGGCACAGTCAGCTGGCAACTTTGAATTCAGGAGCATCAAGCCTCCACAGTGCCCTTACTGTCTCTCAGGTACCAAGGTGCCCAATATTTTTCCCTTCACCAAGTTTATGACATCATGGCCATTGGTGAGAGCTTCCTGTTTGCAAATTGGCTGCCGCATTTCCCACATTACCGCACTTGTTCACTGGCTGTAAAACACTTTGGGATGTTCAGAGATTGTGAAAAATGCTATATAAATGCAGATCTTTTCCATCTGTCACATTTGTGCCTGTTAATGCTTTTTTTATATATCTTTCTTGACCAGAAACAGGCATGAAGAGTAGTCTTGAGACAATCAACAAAAACATGGCAATATTCTGAATTCCAGTTGTTCGAAATCTGTTTATAAATTGTTTATTTGTCTTTAACAAGCAGGATAGAAGGCAGAGAAATCAAAAGAAGTTTTCACAGGCTAAGAAGAATTCTGAGACATCCACATATATATTTAATGAACAGAATTTATTTACTGCTTATTATCGAGAAAATAGTATGTTGCAAATAGTATGGTTTTAAAAGTTTAAATATAAATTCAAATTTAACTTTGTGAATATAGGTGAACAGGCTGGCAGTTTTATAACATGACACAATGTTAAATTGATGAATTCAGATTGAATATTTGGCTTCAGAAGGATGAAAACCCAGATTTCCAAATCTTAAATCAAATGCTTAATTTCTGGAAGACTAGTTGTTGAGCATGAATGAGTTCTTAGATCACCAGGGATTTGAATGGACTCCAACAAATATGCATTGGAGTAAGATAGCTGTTCTATTTTTAATTTTTGCCATTCTAGGCACAATCTCCAATATCTCCACTCAAACAACATCTTGCATTCATTTAGCAGATATTCAAATAATAAAACATCTCAAGACAAGGTTTTACAATCCATAAGAGAAAAATACCCACAAGCACTCAGCCTCTGATACTCCACACAAAACGAATCTAATGCCCACATATTCAAGGCATTATCTTGTATTCCCAGCAGATAGTGGAGAAATAATTGTTGCCTTGGACATATGTCATGATTCAACTGCTAAGAACTCTTGGAAAGAATAAATCCAAAAAAAAAGTGAACATTTCTTCTAGCCAACTCATCACCACAGGAAAATTTCTAAATCAGGCGCGTAATTATTCATACTCACCTCTCACACACAATCTGAAGGCGTTCTACATTGGACAGATTGAGTGACCTGTTCGGATTCCCACTTTAGATTTGCCGCTCACTTGGGTTAATTGGTGTCTAATTGGATGTGAATGATAAGTTTTGGGGATGCTAAGTGAAAAGAATTTCTTAGTGCTTGATTGCTGTTCAAATGAACGAATTTTATCAATGAGAAAGCAGGCTGGAGTGACCCTATCTGGGGGATTAAAGCATTTATATTCATCAGTGAAGTGTGAATGATTATGCTCTGACGCATTTAGACATAAAACCCTCAGCTTCATATATTAACCATGCAGACGTTGCACTGAGCAATCAGTTTATTTGGGGACAAGTGGAGCTGGTGTTTATGCTCCACACCAGCCCCCTCCCACTCTTGTCCATCTAAACATATCTTTCCATCCTCTGATACCTTTCCACCTAATGTGTTATCTAGCTTCCAATCTAACTGCTTCCATGCCAGTCACCTCAACTCTTCCATGTAGAAAAAGTGTGCAATAACATCTCTGTAAAAGTTCATTAGAAAATATCTTAAAGCATTTAAGAAGAAAGACTGCTGTTACATAGTTGAAGTAAAACAGGTATATGCAATTCTGCATTCAATTAATAAATCTACCACCAGGAAACAAAAGGCATCTAGTTACATATTAACCTAGTGTCTTGAAATCGATTTAGCCAGCAGAAGGTCTGTGCTAATTTCTCCTGCCTTGTAAAGAATGGGTGGTTGAGGAAAAAGACACTGCTGCTGATCCTGTTTAAAAAAAAGAACTGCGGGTGCTGGAAATCAGAAACTAAATACAAGAAATTGATGGAAAAACTCAGCAGGTCTGGCAGCATCTGCAGAGAGAAAGCAGAGTTTAACATTTCAGTTTCTGAAGAAGTGGCGTTGGACCCAAAACATGAACTCTGCTTTCTCTCCACTGATGCTGCCAGACCTCCTGAGGTTTCTGGCAATTTTTGTTTTTGTTGCTGCTCCTGCTGCTGTCCCCATTATTCCTCAGCAGAGGTGCAAAGTAGAGATGGATACGCAGCTCCAATTCTGTTGAGCAGGCCAACAGTAGGAATTTGCAGAGAAATACAAAAATCTCCAAGGTAGCAGAAGCCCTGGCTAAAGTCTTGGAAATCACTTACAAAGCAGTTAATGCACATCCTCAGAATAAGACCTGCAAGCAAACAGAGGCAAGAAAGCAGCTGATACATCTCAATATTTACATCATTTCTTGCTGGTCAATATTTAGGATCCATGAATGCCCACAGCTGTCTCACCTTGATTTTTTTGGGCACATCCAGGAAGTCTGTGAAACCACTGCATTCAGGATTAAAATCAAGATCCCACAAGCATACCTTTACTGGTCAACATGTATGTTGGAATTTGCATAACTCCACATACTATAAGATTGGTCCCATCAACAATCTTGCAAGTAGGGGCTTAATCATATCTTACCTTGCAGGCTTGATACAGACATGCTGCTATGAAATGTCTTGGAAGATACCATCATTCCAAAAATATGTTCTGTCAGCTATACAATTGAGCAAGGTCATGTATGAATTTGAGAGCTGGCGCAATGTCAGGTATGCAGGCCATAGGTCTCAGTGACTGGCTGGCTGAGTCAAACTGCGTGTTGCTTCAGTTGATTTTAATGGACCTTACTCAACCAACTTGTGTCTGCAAAAGCCGAATCAAAACACCTACACTAAGATATGATTCCCCCATCTGGTATCGCTTGCTGAATAACTCTTAATGCACTGATAGCTACACTAGGCTTAAAATAATCAGTAAAGTTTCTGACAGGGCACATATATGTCTGCCAGAAGTTCATACACAGCTTATTCATACAAAAGGACCCTACTTTTGCAAAAGCAATATGTTCGAGCCTTGTGACTCCATTCCCCCTATAACCCAACTAATCTACTCATCCCTGAACACTTTGGGCAATTTCACATGACCAATCCATCTAACCTGCACATCTCTGGACTGTTGGAGGAAACCAGAGCACCCAGAGGAAACCCGTGCAGACACAGGGAGAATGTGCAAACTCCACACAGTCGCCTGAGGGTGGAATCGAACCTGGGTCCCTGGTGCTGTGAGGCAGCAGTGCTAACCACTGAGCCACCATGCTGTCCTTTTGCCAGGTCATTAAGCATTCACTGTGTAAAAATGTTCTTCCTCACACTTCTCTTGCCTAAATTCTTACATCTGTGCCCCCTATTCCTTGTGCCATCACCCAAATGGGAAAGTTTTCCTTGATTACCTCATCTAAGCCTGTCATAATCAATCAAACTTCCTCTTGGTCCTCTCTGTTGGAAATGCTGGCATTTCTTGCCCATCCCTAATTGCCTTGAGAAGGTGGTGGTGAGCCATCTTCTTGAACCAGTGCCATCCATATTGTGAAGATACTCCTCAAAGGTATTAGGTAGGGAGTTCCAGGATTTTGATGTAGTAACAATTAAGGAATGGCAACGTGTGTCTCTAGTTCTCTTGTGCATTTCTGTTATTTGAGAAACAGTGGAGTGCACCAAAAATACTGAGGCGATAAATGAGTTTCTGGAAATGTGCCATCAATACAGCAGTGCTATCATAAAAGGTGGGCAACCTTCCAGAATTCAAAGGACTTACATAGCAGAGAGAAGTTACACTTCATTTAAATCAGGATAAAAGGACTTGTGAGCAACAATAGCGCATCAATAAAGTATCATCGAAACTAGGTAGATGGGAGGGGGTGAGTGGAAGGAAAAGACTAGATCCAAAATTCGATAATTTATTGCTGGGAAGGCAGTTATCAGGTGCCCAGGACGGACACACAAGAACCAATGGCCAAGAATATACAATATCTATATGAAAGTTACATATGTGAGCTATAGTGACATAGTTACAAGACAATGGCAGTGGAGATTGTTGTAGGCAATTACGATATTCTGGGAACACTAGAAACTGTAATAATACAGGATGACTTCTTCCTGAAACTATCCCCATAAAAGAAACCACAAAAGGCAGGCTTTGCCAATTGGCTTCGTATTCTTTGTTGGCCCTAAAAATGTACAAGTTTGAGTCGCCTCATAGAGTCATACAACATGGAAACAGACCCTTCAGTCCAACCTTTAAACTGTACAACCAAAAAGACAGGCGTTCATTTCCTGTTGTCCAGATATCAGCTAGAGAATAATGATAGTGACGCATTTGTTAATGCACAGTGATATGAACAGTCATGTGTTGTACCAGAGAGAGATTGACATGCCTAACAGTGGAGAATGCATTATTGTGGAAATAAAGCAGCTTTACAGAAACCTATCAGAGCCAGAGTCACTCTTCGATAGACGCAAACCTTCCTAATACAGACAGGTCGCAACTAACACAAAGAAAATCCAAATGTTATTCACAATTGGAAACAAACCATAAAGGACCAGGTCCCCTTGATGTCAGTTGAAACAGTCTATTCAGAAGCAACCAATCAAGGAAATGTAAAAACTGTAATAACTGTGGATGCTGGAATTCAGAAACAAAAACAAAAATTGCTGGTAAAGCTCAGAATCTGTGGAGAATAGTCAAAATCAACGTTTCAGGTCCAGTGACCCTTTCACAGATAATGTCTCTGAGCTGCCACAGGAGCATGAACCTTGCTTTTGTGCATAATTTGCATCATGTGCATGTATTAATAATTGTACAACTGTGTGAAAAAGGTCTTATTTGCCAAGATATGATTGCACAACCAGAAAAATGTATGATGACTAGGTGCAATGACATGCTAAATATAATAAGGTAAGTATTTGGAATAATGGCTAGTCTGCTGGGTTTCTCTTCCATCTGTAATAACAGGGCCTGGTCTCCATAATGTCTCCCCATACATACCGCTGATAACAAGAACTTCATACAGTAGGGCCTTGAACTTTCAATCCCTCAATGGTGCTCATGTTCCAACAATCACTAATACAGTGTGGAGCTGGAGTAACACAGCAGGTTAGGCAGCATCACAGGAGCAGGAAAGTCAACATTTTGTGTTTAGACCCTTTATTGCATCTCACGGTAACTGTAAACCAATTATGTGCATTAGAGAAAGATGCTTTTACACTCCCATTATAAATCGCTCGGTAGAGTAGTATGTGTGTTTACTACTCTTCATCACTTTTCTATTGTATGCTATTCTTTACTGAATAAAAACAAAATGTACAGTCATCTGACATGATTTTGTTTTATTTATTTGATTTAATTGTTTACTGTCGCTTGTATTTCATTACAAAATATGGTGAAAAGTGTTGTATAATACTGCCACTCTCCAGCACCATTTTAAAACACGGAATACAAAATGTACAGTCATCTGAAACTTTTCACCACCTTGATCCAGTATTTACAGCCAACAAAGTTTTGTGAAGAGGCACTACTGTACGTACTGTAGGAATGTACAACCCAATTCGCATACAGTAAACAATGTGATAATGGTTAGATAATTGCTTCAAAAGATATGGTGTGGGGATAAATATTGGCTAGAAGGCTCCTGCTCTTCTTTGACTATCTGAGGTCACAGATGGAAAGTTGGTTTGATGCCTTATCTGACTTCAGTAGTGCAGTATTTCTTATATCCTATACTAGGGTCTCATCCTGAATTTCAACGGGTGTAGGCCTGAGACGTCACCTCTCCTGCTCCTATAATGCTGCTTGGCCTGCTGGGTTCATCCAGCTCTACACCTTGTTATCTCTACTCCCTAATGGAACTTTCTACTGAGTCAATAGTGAGAGTGCTACTTTTAATCCACTGCTAACACTTCTGTGCAATGGAAAGAATCATTTGCAGTTGTAAAGGATTAGCTCCAAGTGTTTATGTTTCTATGTATCTGCAATGTTTCTAGTTCTCTGAATATTAAGTTCCTTATACTAAATTGTACATTGTCATCAAAGAAAGAGTTTGGGAGCACACATGCCAGCAGCTACACATTCAGTGGATGTGCTAGTTTGCAATGTAAACAATACAAATCTAAGTATAATGATGCAAACTTCTAATAAAACAGATTGAGTATTTTGATTTTCTGGTGGAGGTGAGATGGGGCGTAGTGTGTGGTATTGGTGCAGTGAAAAGGACTTGTACTTGGCCACCAGGCTCATGGCCCATGGCTGAGCACTTAATAAGAACTGCAAAGATGAACACATTTTCTCTATTTTTTAAATTTACTGCCTTTATACACAATATTTTTGTCTACTTTTCCATGTTTTAAGATGGTGCTGGAGAGTGGCAATATTATACAACACTTTTCACCATATTTTGTAATGAAATACAAGCGACAGTAAACAATTAAATCAAATAAGTAAAACAAGTTCATTTTAAATTAATTAATAAATTAATTTTAATCCATTTCTGCCTGTAACTGTCTCTAATTATCGCCAACTCAAGGACAGTGGGATTTCTAGGTAGTCTTTTTAATGTATGTTGAATGAAAACATTGTTTCCTTGTAGGTTACCTTGAGTGCATTGGTTTCTGTGTTTAGTGAGTCTGTGTGTGAGTGTGTGAGAGTCTGTTTCTGGTTTGGAATTGTTGTGTAATATAATGGGCATGAAAGGGTTAATTTGAGATAAACTCAAGAGTTGCCCACTCTACTGTCTAACACATACAATGGGTGGAGTATCAGACACTCCTGGACTGTTCTGGACAGTTATATTTGGAGACAGTCATGTCTTTTACTCCTTGTTTATCTTTATTGAAATGTAACCTGTATACAGTTATTTAGATGTAATAAATTTTACCTGGCTAGTCAAATATCTCTTCCACTGAAACTTATTTGTTATTTATCCTTCAGCACAAGTTACTCAGAAGGCCCAGAATAATATAGGAAGAAAGACTGGTGGCAGAATTCTACTTAAGGTACTCAAGTCTTATCATCACTACTATAACAAGAATCACACTCCTTCTCTCCCAATTCAAATGCAAATTTCAGTTGTCCTCTATTGACGTTTTTGGTATTTTTGTCCTCAAACTGGGTATATGTGGGAGTGTTAAATTAAATGAGGTAAACTTTCCCTCAAAAAGTCTGCAACAATTAATAAATTGTATCGATAATCATTGCACAATGCCCTTGCAGGTTACTTCAGCAGAGATTGACAACAAATATATTTTAAATTACTCCCTATCTGATACTACAATTAGAGCAAATGAACGTCAAAAATACTTAATTGCATCAATGAATTAACCATCCACTACCTCTGAGCATATGCATGGCATAGACACATGTTTGGTTACTTTTTAAAAATTTTATGCTTCATCAAAGGAAATTCAATGAACGGTCGTCTCTTGCAAATGGCCTAATCAGGTAAGAACTAATGCGCACAAAAGTTGCGATCTGAGTAACTCTATTGCCATTTCTCACATTCCACAAATTCTCTGATTTATGTTTTCAGTAAAGTTAGGATCTTTGAGTGTTGTAGTGACAGCTTCGCCTTCAGTAAAAGTAGAAATGCGTTCAATACAGTTGATGAAATCTATTTAAAAAGTGCAATTTACCCACATTGTTGTAAAGACAAAGAAAAGCCAACGACCAGGATGACTGTCATGACACCCTCCTATAACAAGCAACTCCTTGCTGTTTTATGAGCTTTATTCAGTGATATATAATGAATTAAAGTGTACAAGTTGTTTTTAAGAAAACTGCATCAAGACATTACCAATACATTTGTTCTTTGTTTCTGTGGCAACTTTTGGGAAGTATTTATTTCAAAACTTTTTTAAAAGTATTGTTGAAGTTCAAGTCCAAAGTGGATGGAAAATTGAAGAAAAGTAGAATTTAATGAGAAAAGGAATTTTGCTGAAAATTAGTTGGGCCGGAAGATGAAGGGTTTTTGAAGATGCATTTTTTGCACACTATCAAATTTCTGAAAACCTTTGGATTTTGTAAACCTTAGAATTTTATATCTGTCCAAGTATTTTTCATTGTATGATGAACGTAATGTAATTGTCATTTTCAAATGTTAGATTTCATGAGAATTTATCTGCTTTACTTATTTATTCTGAAAATCCAGATCCCTGCATAAAACAGACACCAATTAAAAATGAACTGAAATATCAGGCCAAACACTTAGAGATAAAAACACTGTTCTAGTTCCTTAAATCATGTAACACTTAATTATGTGTATCAATAGGCTCCCAGTTGATGAGAGGCTTTACAAAAATAACTCTAATAACCCAGAGTGTGAGAGAGGCAAAGAGGAAATAATACAGTAGAGAAAAGGTTTAAAAAGACCAAACCAGATCTAAATACATCCTTTAACCAAAATACAATAAATACCATTGGTGAACTTTTCCTCTCACTGGAGTTGGCAAGGAAGGTGGTGAGAAAGCCATTAAGTGATGAGGTGTCCCTCGAGAGATATTTATCACCTCCTTGCCACTCAATAATATATTGCAGGGTGAGGTAGCTCTTCAGGGAATTTCTCAACTTGCCACCAATTAAGATCCTTAAGTGGCCAATTAACAATCACTTAAGGGCCTGAACCTGCTACCTCCCTGATCAGCTATCTTCCCAGCAGACAAGAAAAGTACTTATTTTTCTGACAGGGAAATCAAGACATGCTGCTTTCTGGGTTGTATTGGATCTTCATATGCCCCACGCTTAGGCTAATTGGAAGGACAGATGGGAAGCAAGGAGTTGGACACTGAAAACCATGTCCAGCAATTTGCTTCCAACCCATCTGGCCCCTTCTCCGTTGGCCCACTCTGTGGAACCTGAAAGAAATCACTGTGTATTCTTGCCACTGGATTTTCTTAAATCTAGGTCTTCAGCAATTATTTGATTTGATTTGATTCATTATTGTCACATGTACCTAGGTATAGCGAAAAGTTTTATTTTGCATGCAATACAGGCAGATCATGCCATACAAAGATTATAGGGTGATTGAACAGAGTGAAGATTACAAAATTATGGCTGCAAAGAAGATGCACAAAAAGCAAGATGAACATGAGATTTCAAATTTGAAAAGCCCATTCAGACATTTATTAACAGCAGGGAAGAAGTTGCTCTTGAATCTGTTGGTCTGAGTATTTAAGGTTTCGTATCTTTTGCCTGCTGGAAGAGGTTGGGAGAGATTATAACTGTGGTGGGAGAGGTTTTTGATAATGTTGGCTGCCTTTCTGAGGGTGCACGAAGTGTAGATGGAAACAATGGATGGAAGGTTGTCTTGTCTGATAGACTGAGCTTCACAACTTTCCATAGTTTATTCCGATTGTCAGCTGAGCAGTTGCTGTACTAAGATGTGATGGATCCAATAGTTACAGAAGTATCTCTAGGACCCAGAAGTTGTCAGCCACTTTCTCTTTTTTTAAATTTCTCTCTTAATTCCATATTTCCTTCTCATTCTTTATTTTGACATGGAATTGAATATTCTGACACTTCATGGTTACTTTCAGTGAATCTCAGTAGGGTTTCTTCAGTCTGATTAGATAAGGAGATATATAGTTATTTGCCCTTTTGGCAATGGTCCTCAATCCTACAGTTTATGGCAATGCACTAAATTGGCTATCTAATCACTGCAAGTTCTAGATCAAAAAGTACAGAAAGTCTGTGGGCAAATGTAAGCTTTAAGTGACACAGGTACTAACTGTCAATGACTTTGTAGCACCCACACCTAGAAATAATATTTCCTGACTTTGTTGCAATCCTGAAGAGACCAATGGGCTTTTTTTCCTAAAAAAAAATTTTTAATAATCCCCATGAAATGCTTTGGGCAATTATGTAACAATAAGGGAAGAATCTCAAAGTCATTTCCACCTATCTCTCTACCCAATGTTCATATTTCCTACTATGTAAAATCAAGCCTTCTAGTATCCTTTGACAATTGTTCTACTCCACTTGAGTTTTCGGTAGTGAATCATCACAAACAAGGCATGATTCAATGACTCCACCTGTCGTTGAATCTTTAAGATTCTACTTTGTTCAGTTCCCTTTCTTTCATACAAACACTGAACCCTTGAATGAACACAGATTGGTTTTCAACAAACAATGTTTTCCTTGCAACTCCTTGTCAGCAGCTTCTTTTCTTTCCTGTGAACTATCAAAGGTCCAAAAACTGGCACACCCTACATCTCAATGGGTTTCCAGTTCAGTTTCTCTCTGTCTGGCAGCCTGAGATAACATTGCCATGTTTTAGATAAAACAAAGAACTGTGGATGCCGGAAATCTGAATCAAAAGCAGAAATTGCTGAAGAAACTCAACAGGTTTGGCAGCATCTGTAGAGAGAAAGCAGAGTCAATGTGTTGGATCCAGTGACACTTGCTACAGAACTCTGTTTTCGTTGTTGTCACATCTTAGGACTGACGTCAGCCAGGAATTCACCACCCCCCTTTTCAGTTCCTTCTTTGTTAGGTTGACGGACATTTTAAAAGATAATTATCTTGTAAAGCTCAGCATTCATGATAACATGAGGAATGCTGAGAGGTTGGCTGAACTTGTGCATTCTTATTCCGTCACTTGTTGGCATTCCTTTTTGTCCATTGGATATAAATGCTATTTGAAAAGTGTTCGAGCTGTCCATGTCGAAAGAAACATATTGATAAGGCTTTAAGAGAGAAAGGGAAGAGTCACATTTCCTGACTTAGCTTTTGTCCTGCAGCACACTACTGAATTTCGCAAACTGAACAGTCTTTTTAAATGGTGCTTTGAGGTTTCGTGTTGTTTCAGCTGTTAGCACTGGTTTTATGTCAATACCTACACCAGTTGATACAGAAGTAAGCATATCCAAGTAAAGTTCTGCATGTCCCTCTTGAGGTCAGTGGCAGATGAAACACTTTTTAAAAAAAATGTGCACATTTTGAGCCAACTCCAGTCAAATGTATACTGCATCCCAACCAAGTGTACATTCCCAGGTACCAAACCATTATCCATTACTCCTGGTTGGAGCATATGACAGGCATGCAAAATCTTGATCAAGTCCTCTCTGTGGGAGCTTTTAATTCAGTCAGTACAGTCAATCTGTGAGAGAATTTCTTTTTTTTTTGATATCTAACTGTGTTTACTGAGTATTTCTTTAAATGTTGCATTTGTATGGATTGAAGAAATGATGTGGTAGTTTGTGATTTTATCCTGCAGTTTGCAAAAATAATTGATTCGATGCAAAATATCTCCCAGAAAATTAGTTATGATTTCATTAAGATTCAACCTGCAGTTTGGAATTCAAAGATAAGTAAGACAACAATTTAGCTGCTTGCTTTCCTGGAATCTGATAAACTGCTGGAATTCTGCCGAATTTAGGCTGTGCTCACTGTGAATGTGAAAGCAGAAATCATATCAAATATGGTACAGAAAACAATTTCCCTTATAGCATAACTAATTTAGCCTTTTATTTGCATCAACAAAATGATTATGTCAAAATAAAAGAGTGTACAAAGCTGCAGCTGAAATGTTAGCGTGTAGGATTGCAGAGAGTGTTACATTTGCTTGTGTAACTGTAATAAGAGATCTGCCAGTCACAATGGCTTGGGTGATTCCTCAGAGAACTGGGTGTCAGTGCTGGAAGAAATTTAATCAATTCATCTAATACTTTGCATTTACTGACAAAGAGATACAGATGAATCAGGAGACTCTGGCAAGCTAGGAAGGACAAGTCTATGCCTCATTTTACAATGCCTTTATATCATGGTTTCAGAGCCCAATGGCTTGTTAGACGACCATTCAGACGGCTCTCAACATTCGATTAGAGAAATCCTTGCACCTCTCTTCTGAATGGCATTGAGGGTGCACCAGCGCCAAATAGATTGCAGGAGTTCAAGAAGGCAGCTCACCACTGCTTCTTCAAAGGCAACTAATGAGAGGCAATGGGTGTTGGCACAGCCAAGCAATGTGCACATCCCAAAAATGTATCTTAAAAATTTACCAGCCACACCTGAATGGTGACATGTGAATCCTACAAGGTTTTCAATGAAGATGAGCTAAACAATTTAAAAAATTCCAAAATCTTTGATATAGCCACAAGTGTCAGTCAGTTCTTTGTGGGATGTAAGATGCATTTTCTTTTGCACATGTTGAAATTTTTAATGCTATATTTCATGGATAGTTTTGAATTATAACAATTTACAGAAAAAAAGTTAGTTATGCAGATTAATCATTACAAGGCTTTAGTTTCACAAAGTAAGAATTTCCCTAGCTTCTATGTGTACTGACATTGACAATGTTTTGGTAATAAAATGTGAAGCTGGATGAACACAGCAGGCCAAGCAGCATCTCAGGAGCACAAAAGCTGACGTTTCGAGCCTAGACCCTTCATCAGAGAGGGGGATGGGGTGAGGGTTCTGGAATAAATAGGGAGAGAGGGGGAGGCGGACAGAAGATGCCATCTTCGGTCTGCCTCCCCCTCTCTCCCTATTTATTCCAGACTCTCCATCTTCGGTCCGCCTCCCCCTCTCTCCCTATTTATTCCAGAACTCTCCATCTTCGGTCCGCCTCCCCCTCTCTCCCTATTTATTCCAGAACTCTCCATCTTTGGTCCGCCTCCCCCTCTCTCCCTATTTATTCCAGAACTCTCCATCTTTGGTCTGCCTCCCCCTCTCTCCCTATTTATTCCAGAACCCTCACCCCATCCCCCTCTCTGATGAAGGGTCTAGGCCCGAAACGTCAGCTTTTGTGCTCCTGAGATGCTGCTGGGCCTGCTGTGTTCATCCAGCCTCACATTTTATTATCTTGGATTCTCCAGCATCTGCAGTTCCCATTATCTCTTGACAATGTTTTGGTGTCAGCTTTCTCTTTGAAACTTCCAGAACAACTGCAGAAAAAAAAACATTTTTTGAATTCATTTATTTTCCCAAGTAATTAGTTTGATGAAAAGTTTACTTGTGCTAAATCATCAGTGAGGTTGGATTTATAACATACTTGATTTATTCCAACTGAAATTTAAGTTCAAAGCTTATTGACCGGAAACATTAACTCTGTATTTCTTTCCCTTCTGTGACTCCCTGACCTGCTGAGTATTGACAGCACTTTTTATTTTCATTTCAGATTTCCAGCTGTATGTCACTTTTGTCTAATTTTTCAAATAGTTCAATGGACTGTTTCACTGAAAGTAGTCAGTAGAGGAAATCTTTTAAGTGCATTTTTACTATTACCACATATATTGAGGAGACCTGTTTCTGTCTTGCTATTAACATTGAACACGTGGTCTCTATTTCTAAATCATCCTATGATTGAACAGAGTTATTGTTTGAAAATA
Organism: Stegostoma tigrinum; assembly: GCF_030684315.1. Lineage (NCBI taxonomy): Eukaryota > Metazoa > Chordata > Chondrichthyes > Orectolobiformes > Stegostomatidae > Stegostoma > Stegostoma tigrinum. The sequence continues at coordinate 45,263,404 of NC_081358.1, forward strand.
TGCATGACAGCAACTTGTTTGACTAGAAAACACCATTGGTAAAAATTCTGTTCTGTGATCTCTTACCTTAGGCTCACCTTTGGGTGCAGTAATTCCATGCACCCAGATCTGAAGGATATTGCAGGAGAAATTTCTGGGGTTTCACAGTATGTCACTAATGTTGCGCTTCCAGACATTTGGAAGTTGAAGCAAAAGTGAAGGAATCCGCAATGGGTGGAATTCATATCATTGCTCAATATTTTCGGTGAAATGGAAAACCACTTGTAGGTTATATTATGTGGCACACTTGAACCAATAAAGTTTCTCTAAATATATGCAGAGGTAGGTTTTACAAAAGTGGCAAGTGCCAACGTTCTGTTATCTATGTCTTTCAAGTAGAAAATAACTTTTCCAGGCTGTATTGTGACTGAGGTAGGAAGAGTGCAATGTTTCCTTTTCGTGGCCTGCTCTTCCAGCGGTCGCAACAAATTTTAATTTGGACCAGGTGGATAACATGGCCAAGTTTTGCATCACAGATTGTGTATCAGGTTCAAGATTAAGAGCAATTCAGTCGGTTTTCATTAGTCAATGGCATGTGATTGGTATATTATCAGAAATAGATTTACTCAAAAAAAAACAAAAAATATTGGCAGTTGGTTTGGATTATGCAAATACATGTGTCTACCCTATTTTCAAAGCAAAAGGTAACACACAGAGACAGACACGCACACACACACATCTGTGGAGAAACAGAAAAAAACTTTACAGGATGTTAATTATAAAGTACCTTAGCTAAGTTATGGCTAAACTTATGAATAATGATAAGTCCTGGATTGTCCCAAATGCTGTTCTGATCTGAAACTAATGTACATAGACAAGCTGCTGGCATTGAGTTGTCTTCCTAGAACCGTTGGATTAGTTGAATTTCCTTTGCTTCAGATGGTGGGGAAAAGTCTCTTAGGAACTCTCCCTTAATGATAAACAGTTTATGAGGACACACAGGTGGCACAGGTAACCCTTCATTGCAAAGAAAATTCCACATTCATAAATGAATTGCTATTTTGCATCATCACCAGTCTAGTTGATTGTTATTGTAGCACCAGGGGTTCTGACCCATGTTTTAACTCCTCTCTGGCCATGGGGGACAGGAGGAGACAGAGAACTGGAGGATGGCTAATGTGATTCCAATTTTCAAGAAGGGTGGTAGGGATAAACCAGGGAATTACAGAACAATGAATTTCACAGGAGTGGTAGGCAAGCTATTGGAGAAAATTCTGAAAGAGAGAATTAATCTCTCTTGGAGAGGCAAGTTCGATCAAGGATAATCAATATGGCTTTGTCAGAGTGAAGTCATACCTAACAAATTTATTCAAATTTTTCAAGAGAAAGACTGGGTGACCAGACAAGGGTAGTGTAGTTGATGCAGTTTATTTGATGTCATGGATTTTAGCAAAGTCTTTGACAAGGTTCCACATGGGAGATTGAATAAGAAGGTAAAAACACATGGGGTCCAGGGTAACTTGACAAATTGGATACAAAATTGGCTTCATTTTAGTATCCAAAAAATGGCGGCAGAAGGCTGGTGTCCAGTGGCGCACCACAGGGATCAGTTATTGTCTGTGATAGATAAATAAATGGTATAGATGAGAACATGGAGGTGCTGGTGAGTAAGTTTGCAGATGACATTAAGATTGTCTGGGCAGATAATAGTGAGGAAAATCACCTTCGGTAATGGGAGGTTAGAGTCGAATTGGTCAGCTGAGCAGATTAATGGTCGATGGAAATTAATGCTGATAAATTTGAGGTAATATATTTTGGAAGAAGTAACAAAATAGGGAATACACAATCAATGATAGGGCACTAAGATGCTCAGAGGGACAGAGCGATCTTGGAGTGCTGGGCATAGATTCCTGAAGGTGGCAGGACAGGTTAATAGGGTGGTAAAGATGCATATGGGATGCTCGTCTTTATTTGCGACAGCATAGATTATAAGAGCAGGAAGGTTACTCTGGTGTTTCATAGCATCCCTACATTGTGGAAACAGGACCTTTGGCCCAACAAGTCCACACCAACCCTCAGAGCATCCCACCCAGGCCCATCCCCCATAACCAAATAATCTAAACACCCCTGAACACTACGGCCAATTTAGCATGGCCAATCCACCTAGCCTGCATGTCTCTGGACCATGGAAGGAAACCGACACAAACACAGGGAGAATGTGCAAGCTCCACACAGACAGTCACCCAAGGGTGGAATTGAACCCATGCCCCTGGTGCTGTGGCAGCAGTGGTAACCATTGAGTCACCACGCAGTTGTACAGGACTTTGGTTAAGCCACAGATGGAGTATTGTCTACAGTTCTTGTTCCCACACTATAGAAAAGATGTGATTGTACTGAAGGGGTTGGAGGGGATATTCACCAGATGCTATGTGCGATTGTGCAGCTTAGCTATGAATAGAAGCTGGATAGGCTCAGATTGGTTTCTTTGAAGCTGAGAAGGTTGAGGGGGACCTAATTGATGTGTATAAGATTATACGAGGTAAGTACAGGGGGATAGGAAGCTGCTGTTTCTGTTAGTTGAAGCACTAATAACAAGGGAGCATGATATTAAGATTAATTACAGGAGATTAAGAGGGGAGCTGAGAAAGTAAAATTTACCCAGAGGATGGTGGGAATCTGGAATGCACTGCCTGGGGAAATCTCATAAACTTTAAATTTGTGTGGACTAGCTCTCCAAATGTCATAGCATTCAAGGCCGTGGACCAAGTTCTAGAAAATAGGATTAATGTCAATAGGTTGGTACAGACCTGATGGCTTGAAGGGCCTTTTCTGTGCTGTATGGTTATATGACTCAATTAATCAAGTGACACAAGCTACATGGTAATCATAACATGTCTGATCATTGTCTAAAGAAATGCTTATTCTTCCTAAAATGCTGAGTGTATGACAATATCTTGTTTTTTTTTTCAAAGTAGAAACATCACATGTCAAAAAGTCTTCAAACAGTTGAAAATGCCCATTTTATTGAACAGAAAAACAAAGAAACAACAAAAAGCTGCATTTGGTTCTCGCTACAAACAGGGAATGCTTACCTTTCAAGTAACAACAAATTTACAGTCAATAAGTAATCCCTAAGCAATGTAACCTGTATGCCGCTGTCTAAGTCTTTTTGATCTGTACATCCTTTGCTCGCTATGATCTGCCTGTACAGCTCATAAACAAAGATTTTACTGTATTTCAGTGCACATGACAATAAATCAATGAATCAAAACTGTGATGCCTGACAACCTGTTTGGACTTTCGGATCAACTTGAAAGGAGAGCCCTAACTGTTGAGGGACCAGCTTCCTGACTAATCTTTGTGCAGCTTCCTGAATGACTGAGTGTTAATTCCTGGATTGAGTACACACGACCTGCAGCACTGAGTGTGGCCCATTTCCTGAACTGTAGAGGTTCCAAGCCTTTGACTATGATCGACCTAAGCTGGTGAATGATCATGTCCAAGCTCCTCGACTGACTTGGTGATACACCCTGACTTTACTGAGGACTACTTTCCTTTGACTTTGAAATGTGACCATTTTGCACATTGTGTTGGCATGAGAATGGTGTAGCAGAGCGCTATAACATCAACATGTCTACCCCCTTGACTGGTCACTGCTGCCAACCATGGCATTCTGCCAGCCTTTGTGCCTGTGACAAATGGCAAGGCAGGAGAAAAGTACGGCGAGCCCTTAAATTCTGAAGGAGGCAGCAAAGTGCCAAAAGGCAAGACGAGTCAGAGATGCTGCGAACATCCAAGGAGGTGCAAAGTGATTTGGCAGTAAGAAAGCAAGTAAGGACCCTTGAGGTGCAGCCTGTTCTGACCAGTGAAATAGGTGCATGTCCTTGCATGCAAAGTGGCCACGCAGCAGCATTACAAAGAAAAGTGCTCCAAAATGCAGCACTGAAATAGAGAACTGCACACTACGTGAGTTGGAGAAATGCAATGAGGGTGCAGTGAAGCTTGTGCATGTCTGATGCCAACCTTCAGGGTTGGTAGCTGCAGACAGTTGCTACACATGGAATGTGTCCTAAGATGTTGGGAAATCCTAGTTAAGGTGGAGGTTTGGAACAGCAGGTAGAAAGCTGGGGATGCCAAGTGCCTGCCCTGCACTTCATGTCAGGAATTGTCTCCAAGTTTCTTTCTGCTGCACGGGAGAGTAGCATTCCGCATTGTAAATAAGGTGAGCCTGGGTAATAAAGAGATGTGAATGTAATGCAAACATTACAGTCTCTCATTTCTCGCTAGTGAGTTTCGTGTCCTACAGTTCAAACCTTGGGGTGGAGAAGTGTAAATTCTTTCTTGATGTTGAGAATCTCACTTTTCTAATCACACCGTTTTTTCCAAACCGACTCGTCATTCAGGGGCTGGGAAAATTCAGCCCCATGTTTCAGGTTGAATATGAGCCCTGTGTATAATCTTTAATAGAACACAAGACATGATCTAACTTTGACAGTGGTAACACAAAGGCATGTTTATAATCTCCACAATTTTTCTCCCAACTGGATAAAAAGTGCAGTTTAAATTACAAAACTGAGGATAGTGGAGGTAATTTAGAATGCTGCTCTGCTCTTTGAAAGCAGCGCTCACGTTGAAGCATTGTTCATCCAAACTAACAGTTGCAAATATTGAATCTTCAGGGTCATTCTTAGTGAAACTTTATCGTTGAAACTATTTTGACAATAGGGTGTGCCTGCATGAACATCCGGTGTGTTCTCAGGTTTCATAATTGTCACGCACTTTATGAAGAATTTAACCTTAAGTAATTGGATTTCATTTGATTTTCAGTGGTTTAGCTGTATCTTTCCTTCCAGACTGTTGCTTTGCAGACAGTCTGAGAATTGATACTTTACTGTTCAACAATTGTTATCTGGACAGTGGCAATAAGAACATGAAGAACAGGAGTAGGCCACTCAGCCCTTTAACCTTGTTCTATCATTCGAATAGATTTATGACAGATTTGTAGCTTCATTTATTTTTCCTGGTGCAATAACCCTTGATACCCTTATTCAATTAAAATGTATTTAGCTTAATTTTCAAAATTTCAATGGATCCCCAGCCTCAATAGCTTTCCCAGGAAGAGACCTTAGATTTCCAAAATCCTTTTTTGTGTCGAAAAACTACCTGGCATCACTCCAGAATGGCGTACTTCGAATTTTAATGTCATTTTGCCTGGTTCTGGACTTACCCAGCCAGAGGAAATAATTTATCACTTTCCCCTCTATCAACAGCTTTAAACATCAAAAACAATGACAAACAATAACAATGCATTTTTGCCTTTAAAATCATGAAACATTCCAAGGACGTTAATGTGTTAACAAACCAGAATTAACAAGGGCTACAGAAACAAATATTTGGGCAAATGACCTCAGTGTTGTCAAAAACATTTGTCTTAAAGAGTATGTTAAAGGAGAGATGTTGATAGAGTAGTGGAAAGCTTTAAGGAGAGAATTTTAGCCTTTAGGATTCAGGAACTGAGGACAGAACAACCAATAGTTGAGCAATCAACATCAAGAACATGTCAGAGGCTGGAATTGGAGGACAGTAGATACCTTTGAGGGCTAGAACGTATTATAATGGCAACTTCAGGAAAATAATGTGCAACATTGATGAGATAGACAAATGATACTAAAGAAAAAAGATAAGGCATTTTAGCCTCTGCACAACTGTCTAACCTTTGTTTCACAATGAAGGAAACCATGATGCCATCATAATCCAGATTTATTTCTTGGAGTCTAGAAGTTATCTTTTACACTTTGCAATGTGATTCTTACTTGCTATCAGGTGATGTTCTGGGGTAAGGTGTAAATGTTATCTAGGCCTAACATGAATTTGCTTCATATGCTTAAAATTGCAATTGGGGCCATTTGACTGGTGAATCAGCCTGATTTAATATTTAAACAACACTCCAGCACACATCTAGAGTCAAGGCTTACGATCAGGATAGCGCTTTCAAAATGTGGCCACTGTTGTAATGTGGGCAATGTAAGGCCATTGGGCACACAATCTCCCACAAACAGAAATGTGACAACAATAAGGTAACGCATTTTATTCTACGATAAATATTGGTCAGGACATAACTTCTCTGGACTTCTTCAAAACAGTGTCACAGGATACTTGACATCTATCAGAGCTTTCTGATGGGCTCTTGGTTTAGTATCTCCGGTGGCACTGCAACATGCCCTCAATGCTGCATTAGAGTGTTAGCTCTGATTTGTCTGCTCAGGCCATGCGAGTGTGACTTGAGTTCACAATCTTCTGTTGCAGGAGAGAGAGAGAATATAACAGATTACACTTCAAATTGGCATCATGGAGACAGAAATCAGCTTTAAAAGCTTGCCCACCTGCAAGGAAATTTCTACTCAGTGCCTTGAGTCTATCAGCATGACTCTTTGCCTTTGCCAATAGGACTGCTGGTAGTACTTGTCTTTTGGAGCTGACCTTTCAGAGATTGGCCACAGACTGGCTGGTTGGAATCAGGCATCTAGTTTTAAGAGGTCTGCTTGGCTAGCGTCATATCACTGTTCCTGTCCAGTTGCCAACTGCTTCAGGAGGCTGGTAAAGATTCCACACAGCAGTCAAACTGCCAGGGAAGTTTGAACTAATAGAACTGATGAAAATGCAACGAAGCAGAACTGTTACCTACCTCTTTATGGCAGTGGCTTCACCTTACATTTCAGAATGAGCCTATTTAAATTATTGGGGTAACTACTTGTATCATTAATATTGAATAAGTCAGCTCCCACTCCCCTGGAAATTTGGGAATTCAACTTTGAGGAAGCCTATCAGGGCAAAGGCAGGATGCTGCTGGAAACCGTGTAAAGGCATTTCCACTCACATGAATGCGACACAGTAAGGTAATCAATTCCACCTTTGTATTTATTAATTCAGAGAATGGGGGCATCATTAGCAAGTTCAGCATTTGTTGCCCATCCCTAAATGCCCTTGAAAGGTTGAAAGTGAACCATTTCCGTGAACTGCTGCAGTTTGTGTGGAGAGGGCATCCAAAATGCTCTTTAGGGAGAGAGCTCTGTAAATTTGAGCCAACAATGATGAAGGAATGGTGATTTCCAAGTCAGGATGTTATGTGACTTGGATTGGCTTGTGTTTCTTGCTTTGGTTGTGGTTCTGTTTGAATGACATGAATACATGTTTTCAGCTATATCTGGATATTGCTGGTATATATTTTAGTGAAATTTTCAAGACAGATCTGGAATGTTTACAAAAAAAACACCAAGCACAACGCTTGACACACTCCAGCAAAATTCCATGCTATCAGCTTTGTGATATTTCATTATTCCTGTTCTCATTTCTCCAATGTAATTCCAGATTGCCTTCGTCTCTAAAGCAGCACATGTTCAACTTCTTGAGTCTACTCTTTATGCTTCCTCATTAGGTTTTGTAGAAATTATTAATTAATCTGTTCATGCATGCTATAAAACATTCAACTGGAGTAGATGGGATTTGAACCCAGGTCTACCTTGGCCAGAAGTAGGGACACAATCAGTGTGCCATGACACTCTTAAAAATTGACTTTATTAGGATCCAAAACCACAATCTTTGAATTTTGTATGTTTATATCTGATCAGTTTTTAATTTTCTAAACTCCACAGAATACAGGTCCAGTCCAATTTTTTTCAGCACAGGACAATCTCTCATCCTCGTTTTTTCAAGGACCGCAACATCCACCGCCCCCCCCAAACCCCACCCCCACGGTGGTCGAGAACGCCCTCGACCGCGACTCCCCGCATTTCCTGCAACTCATCACTCACACCCTGGCCCCAAAATAACTGCCAAAACAGAATCCCACTAGTCCTCACATACCACCTCACCAACCTCCGGATACAACGCTTCATTCTCCGACACTTCCGCCATCTACAATCCGATCCCACCACTAAAGACATTTTTCCATCCCCACCCTTGTCTGCCTTCTGGACAGACCACTCTCTCTGGGACTCCCCTGTCCGCTCCACACTCCCCTCCAACACCACCGCACCCGGCACTTTCCCCTGCAACCGCAGGAAGTGCTACACTTGCCCCCACACCTCCTCCCTCACCCCCATCTGAGGTCCCGAGATGACTTTCCACATCAAGCAGATGTTCACCTGCACATCCGCCAATGTGGTATACTGCATCCGCTGTACCCATTGTGGCTTCCTCTACATTGGGGAAACCAAGCGGAGGTTGGGGGACCGCTTTGCAGAACACCTATGCTCAGTTTGCAATAAACAACTGCACCTCCCAGTCGCGAACCATTTTAACTCCCCTCCCATTCCTTAGATGATATGTCCATCCTGGGCCTCCTGCAGCGTCATAATGATGCCACCCGTAGGTTACAGGAACAGCAACTCATATTCTGCTTGGGAACCCTCACTCCACACTGCATCCCAAAACCAGCCCAGCTCATCCTCGCCTCCCTAACCTATTCCTCCTCTCACCTATCCCCTCCTCCCACCTCAAGCCGCACCTCCATTTCCTACCTGCTAACCTCATCCTGCCCCCCCGACCTCTCCGTCTTCCCCCGACTGACCTATCCCCTCCCTACCTCCCCACCTATGCTCTCCTCTCCACCTATCTTCTCCTCTATCCATCTTCATTCCGCCTCCCCCTCTCTCCCTATTTATTTCAGAATCCTCTCCCCATCCTCCTTTTCTGATGAAGGGTCTATGCCCGAAATGTCAGCTTTTGTGCTCCTAAGATACTGCTTGGCCTGCTGTGTTCATCCAGCTCCACACTTTGTTATCTCTCTACCTCAGGAATTAGTTTGATAAACATTTGTTGCACTCCTTCTATGGCAATCTTCTCCTGGAAAAAGATACCAAAATTGTATACAATATTCCAAGTATCATCTCACTTAGACTCTATATAACTGCAAAATTTCTTCTTTGCTCCTGTACTTTATTCCAATTGTAATAGAGGCCAACATATCCTTTTCCTTCTTAATTGCTCACAGTACAGCAATGTTAACTTTCAGTCACTCATGAACAATGCCTCCCACATCTCTTTGAAGTTCAACATTCCCCAGCCTCTTACTATTTAAAAAATACGCTGCATTATATTTTTCTTACCAAAGCTAATAACCTCACATTTCTCCACATGATATTCAATCTGTCAAAGTTGTTGGAAAAGCTCAGCAGGTTTGGCAGCATCTGTGGAGGAGAAAACAGCATTAACGTTTCGGGTCCAGTGACCCTTCTTCAAAGCTGATGGTGGCTCCGAAAACGTCAGTTTATACGCAGAAAATAGGGAGGTGGGTGGGTTAGGGAGTAAACAATAGGATAGAGCCCAAAGGGAGGGAAAGACAGTTGGACAGACAAAGGAGTTGCTAACGATCAGGCTGGGAGGGTGAATAGTTGTTAATGGGGACTGTTTTTGACTAACAACAGGGGGTGTGTAGCGGCAGGCTATGTGGTAACACGGCCTGGTGTGTGGGCTGGGGGGCTGGGACATGGGAGAGTTTATGCCCTAAAATTATTGAACTCAATATTGAGTCCAGATGGCTGTCGGGTCCCCAAACGGAAAATGTCGTGCCCGATATGATGGCGAACTGTTCTTCTGCCGTCTTTGCCTCCGTGCTCATTTCTTTGGACAAGAGCCCTCTCCCCGTCCCACAGACCCCTTTGCCCAACTCCAACACTCTCCCTCCACTTGGACCCCTCCCTCCGGCCTTTTACCTGCACTCGGTCTTTTCATTGAGAGCTGTCGACGTGACATTAGTTGCCTCCATCTCACTGCCCCTCTCAACAAATCCAACCTATCTCCCTCCGAACTGACTGCATTCCATGCACTCAGATCTAACCGTAACTTTGTCATCAAGCCTGCCAATAAGGGTGGTGCAGTTGTTGTCTGGTGTACTGACCTTTACACCGCAGAGGCTGAGCGCCAGCTCTCAGATACCACCTCTTACCTTCCCCTGGACCATGACCCCACCATGTCACATCAGGCCATTGTATTGACTACAGTTACGGGTCTCATTTTATCTGGTGATCTCCCCCCATCCACTTTCAAGCTAAGAGTCCCCCAACCCCGCACAGCTTGTTTCTACCTCCTGCCAAAATTCCACAAACTGGGCTGTCCAGGTAGACCCATTGTTTCAGCCTGTTCATGCCCCACAGAACTCATGTCTTCCTACCTTGACTCAGTCTTCCCGGTCCAATCCCTACCCACATACATCCATGATTCATCTGATGGCTTACGCCAGTTTCAAAACTTCCAGTTTCCCGGCTCCAGTCACTTCCTCTTTACTATGGTTATGCAATCCCTTTACACTTCCATTCCCCACCAGGAGGGTCTTAGGGATCTCCACTTCTTCCTGGACCAAAGACCTGAACCATCCCCACCCACCACCACCCTCCTCTACTTGGCTGAGCTTGTCCTCACCCTCAACAACTTCTCTTTCAACTCCTCATTTTTTACAGGCAAAAGGGGTTGCCATGGGTACCCGCAAGGGCCCTAGTTATGCCTGTCTCTTCGTGGGGCACGTGGAACATTCCTTGTTCCAGTCCTATTCCGGTGCACACCCACAGCTCTTTCTCCAATACATTGATGATATCATTAGTGCTGCTTCCCTCTCTCGTTGAGAATTGGAAAACTTCATCAATTTTGCCTCCAATTTCCACCCTGCCCTCACTTTCACCTGGTCTATCTCCGACTCCTCGCTTTCCTTTCTCGACATTTCTGTTTCCATTTCTGGGGATAGACTGGCCACTAATATCCATTACAAACCCACTGACTCCCACAGCTACCTGGACTATACATCCTCACCCCCTACTTCATGTAAAGACTCCATTCCATTCTCTCAGTTTCTCCATCTCCATTACATATGTTCAGATGAGGTCAACTTTGGCAAGGGAGCCTCCAAAATGCCCACATTCTTCCTCAACCAAGGATTCCCCAGCTCCGTTGTCGACAGGGCCCTCAATCGGGTCTGACCTATCTCCTGCACTTCTGCCTTCACACGCTTCTCTTCTCTCCCGCAACAGTGTTAGGGTTTCCCTTATTCTCACCTACCATCCCACCAGCATCCACATCCAGAAGATCATCAGATGCCACTTCCACCACCTCCAGCAAGATGTCACCACCAGACACATATTCCTCTCCCCTCCCTTGCCCGTCTTCTGCAGGATCTGTTCCCTCCAGGACACCCCCGTCCATACTTCCTTCACCCCCAACACCTCCCCACAGCCCGACGACACCTTCCCCTGTAACTGGTGAAGGTACAACACCTGCACATTTACCTCCTCCCCCCCCGCCCCCCCAGTACCAAGGGCCCAAACATACCTTCCAGGTGAAGCAACACTTCACCTGCACTTCCAAGAATCTAGTCTACTGCATTCAGTGCGCACAATGCGGTCTCGTCTACACTGGGGAAGCGAAGTGTCGACTTGGCGACCCCATCACAGAACATCTACGTTCTCCTCGCAAAAAAGACCCTGAACTACCTGTTGCCTGCCACTTCAATGTGCCATCTTGCTCCCTGGCCAACATTTCTGTCTCTGGCTTGCTACAGTGTTCCAGTGAAGCCCAGCGCAAGCCGGAGGAATAACACCTCATTTTCCGCTTGGGGACCCTACAGCGCCATGTAGGACTCAGTATTGAGTTCAATAATTTTAGGGCATAAACTCCGGCAACTTTGTTTTTGTTCCTGATTTACAGCATCCGCAGTTCTTATGGTTTTTATTCAATCTATCAAGTTTTTTTCCAGTAATTTAGAGTCTCCAAATCCCCTTGACCTGTCTTTCTATTTCTTTATAATCCCACTCTGATCTAGTTTATGTCATCTGGATATATTACATTTAATCCTCACTTCAAAATCAATGATATAGATTGTAATTAGCTGAGGCCCAAGTCCTGATATTTTACATAATGTATAGGGCTTTAATTCAACATCTCAGAAAGATAGCAGCTTAAGGTCAGTGGAAATTCAGCCTACATATTGTTTTTCAGTTCTCTTGTGAAAGGCACAAACCCCTGACTTTAGAGATGAGAGGTCTTCCTAATAATCCAAACTGATAAAGTATAAAACTGTAGTTCTTAAAGTGACAATACAGCTGTTCGTCTCTACTATTTATTTCAGCAAATATTCTGTCAAAAAAAAATTTGCATTGCATCTTTACTGTAATAAGGCATCCCCAAGGCCATTAAACATGACCCACTTTGTTGCCTGTACCCAAAAGAGGGGTCAGCACCTGAATAGTGATAGTTGGGAACTTTATCAAAGTGCCCAAACTTTGTCAAACTGAACAAAAAACATAAATAACAAGAATGGCTGCCACAAAGGCCCAAGATCAAAAGAAAAGTGTAGGTTAGCCTAGGTTAGACGGGCTTCAGACTGGTTTCACAGATCGGCACAATATCGAGGGCCAAAGGGCCTGCACTGCGCTGTAATGTTCTATGTCCTATGTTCTAAAAAACTCCTCATGTACAATGCTTTAAGGACAAATATTGGAAAATATCATAATTCGGGTGGAATCACCTGTGCTTTGGTTTACTGATGTTATAAAGGTATGGCAAAGAGACACCAAAAAAAAATCACCAAATAAAAGAGTCACCACAAAATCTTCAAGGGTAATTCCTGAGGGTGGGGTGTCTATCCCCGAAACCCAGATGTTAAGCAAATTGACACAAGATTTATAGATTTATAAAAAGTAGTTGGAACAGAACAAATAAAATCTGCGTTTAACCTCTCTGATAGACAGGCAAATAATCCAGCACACAGCCTTTTCTGCTTCTACTTTGATTGTGAGCTGATTCCATTGTAATCCACCCACAAAATCATGTCAGAGGGAGTATTAATTTTTAAATTGCCTTTCCATGGAGTAACTCTTTAATTCACATATCTGTCTGTTTTAGGGGTATGTTTACAGAGACATAGTTCTTCCCTCAGTTAATACGTAGGTTAAAGCACCTTTAGTCACGTTTTAAAAAGAAAGAACAATGAATAAGCCATTATCGAAAATGCCATTAGCTGAATACTAAATATTATGAAGTACATGCATAATATTGACAGTGAAAATACTGTAATAAAAGACTAAAACAACAAGCTCTTTGATATTTCAACTGTAATTGTTGATTTTTTATGGTGGTATTCAGTGAACTTTGAGAGTGGAACTATTATCATTTAACCATCCTTCACTGTCAGCCCTCTTTCACATAACACTGCATTCAACTGATATCTTCTTGGGTTCCAGACTTGGTGAAGATGCTAATGAAAGGTTGGGCAGCAATCTACATTATCTTCCTTTCCAGAACTTTTCTACAATGTGAGCAATACCTCACACCCCTATCCTCCAAAACACTTAGTTTGGATCTAGGTTTTGAAAAATATACCAAGTATTTAAAAGATAAATGCATGCACTCGGGAATCTTGCCTGCTGATTGGAGAGCCAGTGAGATCCCTGTATTGCATCCTCTATATAGGCCAACCAGTACTAAGTGCTATTCAGACACTTAAGGTAGCCAGGACTCTGGCAGAAATCCTACCTACTGAGAGCAACTGGCCGACCAGAGGTCAGCAGCACTACTGAAGAAGCTTTTGATACTGCAAGGACAACACCTGCTGGATCTCAGAGTTGAAGAGTGATCCAGGCCAGTAGAGATTACGTAAGGGTGAGTGGGCATTCACCAGCTGGAGAGGGATACAAAGAAGTCAACCGTGTAGCCAGGGAGTGACTCTCAGAAAGCACTTTGCATTCCTTTCGCATTGACGTATCCCCCATCAGACGCTGATTGCATTTTGAATGAGGGGCATCGCCCTCAAAAACTAGGTTACATGCAGGCCACACTTTTTGTGCATGCCGCATGTTGACAGGCGTTCCCACCAATGAGTTACCGGCAGCACTGAGATCAAGCTCCTAAATGGTCGCGGTTTGCCTGCTTAAGTGTATTAATTGTCAGTGGAGTGGGCAGTTTGACTATGGGCCTTCCCCTCTCTGGCACAGGTGGGTAAGTGGCAGGGTTCAGGCATATCACCATCCTGCCTATTGACATGCCTTTCCACTTCAGACACACCACAAGAGAGAACATAAGATTCTACCCTTAGTGCCTATTGATAGAAACATAGCAGCTAATTTAAGGAAATATATAATAATGAAGTAGATGACTGCTAACACGGTTCAAATGATATTGGTTGAGGAATAAGAGCTGGTGAGGACAGCACGGAGAACTCCAATGGTCATATACCTTCAGTACTAGGTGTACTGATCTAGGTGTTCTTGTACATCAGTCAATGAAAGCAAGCATGCAGGTACAGCAGGCAGTGAAGAAAGCTAATAGCATGCTGGCCTTCATAACAAGAGGAATTGAGTATAGGAGCAAAGAGGTCCTTCTGCAGCTGTACAGGGCCATGGTGAGACCGCACCTGGAGTACTGTGTGCAGTTTTGGTCTCCAAATTTGAGGAAGGACATTCTTGCTATTGAGGGAGTGCAGCGTAGGTTCACGAGGTCAATTCCCGGAATGGCGGGACTATCGTATGCTGAAAGATTGGAGCGACTGGGCTTGTATACACTTGAGTTTAGAAGAATGAGAGGGGATCTGATTGAGGCGTATAAGATTATTAAGGAATTGGACACTGTGGAGGCAGGAAGCATGTTTCTGCTGATGGGTGAGTCCAGAACCAGAGGACACAGTTTAAAAATAAGGGGTAGGCCATTTAGAACAGAGTTGACGAAAAACTTCTTCACCCAGAGAGTGGTGGATATATGGAATGCTCTGCCCCAGAAGGCAGTGGAGGCCAACTGTCTGGATACTTTCAAGAAAGAGATGGATGGAGCTCTTAAAGATAGTGGAATCAAGGGTTATGGGGATAAGGCAGGAACAGGATAGTGATTGTGGATGATCAGCCATGATCATAATGAATGTTGGTGCTGGCTCAAAGGGCCAAATGGCCTACTCCAGCACCTACTGCCTATTGTCCATTGTCTAGTACGTACCAGAGTATAAACTAGCAGGCATACAAACTGCATAAAATGCCTCAGAAAGGATTGTGCCTGTTGTGCAAAAGATATGGTCTCCAATTATTTTAAGCCACTATTTCAAGAAAGATGCAAAAAAATGTTTTCAGAACCCTAAAATGTCCCAATGTGCTTAATGCACAACTGGCTATTTTTGAAATGTAATCATTGTTGTAATATTGCTATAGATAATTGTTCAAACATATGGAGTTTCCTTTATGCCGCACACCACAGATAGATGATACACACAATTTGAATTTTGTATATATCATAGAAGGCATAATATGGATTTTCATCAAAATAATTACCAACAACACAATAAATAACACCTATTCATAAAATTCTATAATGATTCAATAGTCATGGAAATCAGAGACTAAACATTAGTTTGGCTACAGTTATACCCAAACCTTGGTTAAAATATATCAAGAATACTATACAGAAATCTGGGCACTGCTGTAAGATGACTAGTACATAAAAAATAGAAACAGATGCTTAGAAAGGAGACACTGACCTTGGAAGGACTGCAACACAGATTTACCAAAATACTAACAGGGCCCAAGGACTGAAATTATGAGAAAAACATATATAATCTTCGTGGTCCTTGAAAAATTGAATGGGTGACACAGTTCCTCAGTGGGTAGCACTGCTGTAGGGATTCGATGATACTTTTGGTGCTTATGTAACGTAAGATTTTGAGAGGAAGTTTTAGGTCAGATGTAGAGAAACTGGTAGGGAATCCAGGGCAAAGAGACCTTCAGATCAGAGCCTGCCCATTTAGGAGAGAAATTAACAAATTCTTGTTCATACAAAGTTCACATTTCAGTTGCTTAGATCAATTGTAAAGTTGAGATGGCTATGCCTGAAAAGGAGAAGGTTGAGAGAAGGTTTGATAGAGGCATTTAAAAACATAAGATGTCTGGAGAGAGGGTTCAAGGACAGGACAGCACAGATTTAAAATAATTAGCAAAATAATCAATGGTTACCCGAGGAGATTATTTTTCATTCAGCAAATGATCTGGAATGCATTACCTGTGAACGAGGTGGAGGCTAGTCCAATTAAGACATTCAAGAGGACACTGAATTATCATCTGTAAAGGTAGATGGAGCAGGGCAATGGGGGAAAGGCAGTGAGGATTGGCAATAGGAACATTGCTTACTCAGAGACCATTGCACACGCAACGGACTAAATTGCATCCCACTGTGCTGTAATAATTCTGTCATTCTGGGTGGTACAAGTGTGTACCTGTCCCCAACTAAAGACAGAAGATTTGAACGTAATTAACGATATTAATGCTGCGATCACTCGACATTTTTGCTAGGCAAGAGTGTAAAATGTATGTATTCAATGAAATTACATGTCAGTCATTATCTCATTGAATGGCAGATCAGGGGCTTGCTTCTGTTCTGATGGTACATTTCGAGTAAGAGCAAATCTCATAACCTCTTTGAAGCCCATTAAGATTTCATGTTTCAACACAATACTACAAGAGTTCAACACACATATTAACTTTTAAGCAAAAATGTTCCTCCTAAAGTTTCTATTTCCTTTTGTTGTTGTTCATTTAGAAATATAACACCCTTAAAATTTGTCCATTTGAACCCAATTTGCCCTAACTTTTCATAATTTAAAATATTTCTACAATAACGTTCCTCAATGCTCTTTTTTTAAGAGAAGAAAAACATCCATGCAGTTTTTCTCAGGAATTCCTTTTGAACATTTCCTGGAAATTGTGAGATTAGAAATTATATAGAGTACTCCAAATATGGTCACTCTATGTGCAGTTACAAACAATATAGTGGCAAAGAAAATCATTGCGGACATTGGTTAAATTGCTTTTGTGCTTGTAAACTATCATTTACCCTGGAAGTTTCTTTCTGGAAGTTCTACTGATCTCCTATTGAAGTTGTTGGGCCAATACACTGCAGAAATACAGGGTCATTCTGAAAATGGAAAATAAAAACACACTGAATGCCACAGTCAACCATCCGAGTACATGGATTACAATTGTGAAAAAAAACAACAAAGAAGGCTATTATGTTGCCAATTGTACATGTGCTGGCTCTTTGAAAAACTGTGAAATTGATCCCACTCTCTTGCTCTTTCCCCTTCACCCTGCCATTTTTTTTCACTTAAGATATGGGCAGTTCTCTCTTTTGAAATTATTGTCAAATGTGCTCCCAATGCCCTTTGAGGCAGTGCATTCCAGATCATAACAATTTACTGCATTAAGAAGCTATTTTAAAAAATAGGCTCAATGTCTTAAAATGGATCCTGCAGCTTGCATCATCCATGCAGCAGCATCTTCACTATTTAGACTGTTGTGTGATAGTGGCTCAGCACCAGGGCAATTAGTGGTGGACAACAATCTGCCTCTTCATTATTCTGAGTTCAAAGTGCATTGTTGATATTTGGTTTAAGACTTTTTGAAGAATACTTTTTTTTGTAATGGCTTGACAGTAGGATTTAAAGTGCAGAACCAACAATAAAAGATCTGGTTTCAATTGAAATATCTATGTGTCAATGTTTCTCAACCAATCAGCAGTGAATTGTATCATTTAAAAATGGTCCACTGTAGGTTGGTGCTGATCTCAACTCTGAGTTAGAAGATCATGGGTCCAAGTCCCAGTCCAGAGATCTGAGCCCAGAAATCAACGTTGGCAAGCCAATACAGCGCTGAGGGAGTGCTGCACTGTCAGAGGTACGGTCTTTTGACTGACATATTCAGCTGAGACTCTGCTATCTGTGGTTAGCAAAGGTGCCCACAAAGGATCGTTTAGAACAAGAGCAATAGTGAGCCATCCCTGGTATCTGCCCAATATTTATGCTTCATTCAAAATCACTAGTTGTCTAGATATTATTAGAATGACGTCTGAAAATCAGCTGCCATGTTCCTAACCCGTAACTGCAGCTACCCTTCACTGGATGTAAAGTGCTAAAGAACTTCCTGAAGCTGTGAAAGTTGCCGTATGAAAGCAGGTCTTCTTTACACACAGCAGAGAGGAAGTCATCATGTTACAATTGCAACCACTAAGTAGTATAACATAAATACACCGAACTACTTCCAAATGTAACTGTTAGCAATTTCCAGCATAAACATATAGGCAGAGTTCACCACTGCGAGAGGCAAAGCCTGGGATATTTCATATTCACACTGGTTTCTGAAGAATTTAACCAATATGATCTTCAGAGGAAAAACTCCAAAAAAAACCCAGCTTTTTTTCAACCCTGCAAAAATGAACAGAGGTCACTGCTGTCTATAACAGCCTAAACCACAGGAAATATCGAAAATGTGCCTAAATCTTTGTAATTTGTCTTTAGCTATGTGTGTACATACACATATGACTGGATACATTTGTTTGTTGAATTGTTTTGATCAAATGGTTCAGGATCCGGTGTTTAATCCACAGTCTGTACTCACTTATCTGAATGCATGTCAATTGGCAACATGAGATCAGAGAACTGTACTATCAGAAATCATTTATTTCAGACCATCCTGCTTTAAAAACGCATTAGTTCTTAACCCAAAACATGTTTGTGGGGTCAAACAACCATGGATTCATACATAATTCATGTCTGATACAATATAAACAGCAAAACCAAGCAGCAACCCTGCTCCTTGTGTACCTCAGTGGCTTATAAGTTGGAAATCAATGTTTTCACTTCTAACATCTAAATTGAAACTCATCCGTTAACTAAGCAGAAAAGGGATTCTGAGCTATAAGTGTGTCCCCAAGGTGATTGGAATGAATGGAATGGCATTGCAGTCAGTCATGCATATTACTCTGCAGTTACATTTTGCATACTTTGTGGCAAAAACTGTCCCAACTCCTTTGGCTGGAACTAGCATACCATGACACTGCAGCAGGCTAGTTGAACCATGAAGGGCAAAGGTTAATTATTATAGACTTCGGGCTTGACTTATGGGGCATAGATTGAAAGGACAACTGAAAACCTTTCATCCTTTCAAAGGGAACCCAGCAGTTTCCATTTACTGTCAGCTTTTTTTAATAGTCACTTCCCACTTATTACCTTTATCTTAATTAGAGCACTGTGTTTTTTTTAATTAAGTCTGATCAGGTCACTGCTTATTGTCAACTCACAACTCTTTTAACACTCTACACAAAGCTTTTGTCTACATAATACATCTTAAGCCTGACTTTCATTAACCAAAGTACAGAATACTAGAGAACTTTGTCAAGAAAACCGTTATCAGTGGGGTTTTTGCAGTGATCTGGAGTCTCACATCTATGTTGCTACAAAACTACTAACAAAGACAGATACAATTGTAATAAAGCTAAAATGTTGAAGAATCTCCAATTATTGTGTATCAGTGTGGCATGATTGGCTGCACCTTAAGTCAGAAAGTAGTGGTTAAGTCCCATGCCACGATTTTAACTGAAAAATTTGGGCTGACATTCCAGTGCAGTACTGAGAGGCCACTGCTCTGTTGTCAGTGCCATCTTTTGGATGAAGTCGTAAACTGAAGCATTTCCCTTTTAAGTGGATGTAAAAGATTCCATGGTACGCTTCTGAAGAAGAATAGGAGAACTCTCCACAGTGTCCCAGCCAGTATTGAACCCTCAATGAATATCGTAAAACTAGTTTATTTCATCATTGCCATTTGTAGCTTTATGGACCTTGCACAAATCAGCTGCTGCTTTTCCTATACCATAACTGCACTTATATTTCAAAAGTACTTAAATGGCTATGATGTTCTTTGGGATGTTTCATGGTTGTGAAAGATATGTGTAATGCAAGCATTTCTTTCACTTATTTCAGTATTCTAAGGATACCATTCAACTTTGGAACTCTTCCGTATGCATGTGACTATTCACCTTGGGATTCTGTTTTAGTTTCACTACTTGAACTGTTACTTGCCAAATCAGATAAACCATCCATTCCTGATCTGGTCCAACTTTCATACCATTCAAATTCCTTTGATTCTGTCCTTGTATATTGTTATCACCCAAAGTATGGATGCACTTCCATCAACCGTCTGCCTGAGCCAGCATGAAATTTAGCAGGCAAGTTGAGATAACAGCACGTAATTGTGGAAGTTTAACAGAACCATTTTCCATTCTATAGTTACACAAATGTCCTAGTTAATTCAACGTTGTAAATGAATGGTTGTTTAGTGTTCTACTGTCATTGAATGTAATAAACTCTGAGTCTCGTAAAACCTCAAAATTTTCCAGCTTAATACGTAGTACATACAATATCAATGCACAAGTACAGATTGACAATTTTTCTTTCCTAATGACATGTTGTACTTGTTCATATTAAATTTCGTCCTCGACTGTTGCATGCTTTAGACGACCCATTCCTACTGAAGGTTAAGTTATCTGGCAGATTCCAGCTTTGCATTAATACCTTGTATTTTCATTGGTAAAGCTGAAAGTAGTTATTGTATAAAATATAGTACATATTGGATGTAATAATATTAACTCTCAGCTTTAGTGTACAATGCAGCTGAAGGCTTACAGAATGTCATAGACTCCTGCTCTCTTGAAGACATTGATGGCTTTCAGGGTAGATTTCCATACATATTTGTTGCTTTCCAGTTACTTTGCACGCATGGTCAGTTTCCACAAAATTCATTTACACAGAAGGCCCTATTTTTTGCCAAGATGACTGCAATTTTTGTTGCAAATGGTGTTTGCAGCATGACTGAACCCTTCTGCTGTAGGCTGTGCTGAATGCCATTTTGGCAAGATGTTATTTTGGTGTTAAAGTACACTTCAAGGGCTGTTCCCAGGTCAATTTTTTTTTCTTTCAGGGGATCTGGGTGTTTCAGACGAGGCCAACATTTGTTGCCCATTCCAAACTGCCCTTTCAGATTGCACTATGGGTCAATAACATTGCTGTAATTACATGAAGGCCAGACCAGGTAAGGATGACAGATTTCCTTCCCGAAAATGCATCAGTGAATTGGATGGATTTTTACAATAGTTAATGATAGCTGTCATGGTCACCATTACTGACAACTTGCACTCCAGGCTTATTAATTAAATTTAAATTCCACCAACTGCCATAGTGTGTGTTGAACTCATGTCCTTATAACACTGGATTACTAGCTCAGTGACATTACCACAACACCACTAGTTTCCTACTTTACTCACAGATTCACTTCTGAATTTAGGTTTCCTCTTTGCCTGCAGTATGTCAAGGAAAATGAGTAGAAGTGACACAGAGAGGGTCAAGCTGCTCAAGCAGGAAGGAAGGGAGGGACACAGGCTGTCATCAGGACTTTTATGATTTAATTGGATGTGTGAATTTATGGAAAGTCCAATATTTGCTGCTTCTCTCAATTTCTCTCGGGAAGGTGGTCGTGAACCACCTTGTTCAAATGCTACAATCCATCTGGTGTTGGTAGACGAACAGTGCTGTTAGGAAGGCAAGTCTATAACATTGACTCAATGACGGTGAAGAAGAGTGATAATGTTCCAAGTCAGGAATGGTGTGTAGCTTGGAGAGGAACTTGCAGATGGTGACATTTCCATGCTCTAGTCCTTCTGGATGGTAGAAATTGTTGATTTAGAAGATGTTCTCAGAGGAGCTTTGATCAGTTGTTGCAATACATATTGTAAATGATACTCACTGCTGTCTTTATATACCAGTGGTAGTTGACATGCTGATTAAGAGAATTGCTTGTTGACTCAAGTCTTTAGTTTGTAACTCTCCAATCTCAATCTCAGTGTGGAATAGTATGTATTGCTGAAGAAAGAGACTTTTATCAAAGCGGTTCATCCTGCATTCCTCATTATCAGGGTCCAGCTGCTAACCAATCTGCAGTCTCGTTTCATATAACACAAATGCCGCTTTTCCCTTTAAATTGATAATCTTGCAAATTGTCCTGATGAAAGCAAGATTAAAAGTTTTGAAAAATATCTCATTTTTCAACAAGATTTAAATTCTGTAGCATGACTTGAATAATTTGCAGTGCGCCTTCATTTCACAAAAGTGTTGTTCACTGAAATCTGTCACTAGGTGCAGATAGAGAAAATTTGCAGCTCACAACGACATGAAGACGCCATTACAGTGTCTATAAAAGTGACCAGGGCTACAAATATTTTTTGTATTCAGCTTGTTTGGACAATCTGAAACAGTGTTCGGCTACTGAACACGGGTCTTGGCTGCTTCTGGGCTCTTGCCGTGGGGCCTTCTCCTGATGTCATCCAGCAGGGGGCTGGGGCCGCATGTATCTCCAACCTTGTTCCATCTCAAGTGGCAACACCAGAAGGTGAGCCAGGACCTGTTGTTTGATGTTCAGTGTTGCAGGAGGTGTGGTCCCACGCAGCGTGATGGTCTCCAGCTCAGAGGCAGCAGACGTGGAGGTGACAGCACCTATGGTGGCACATTATTAGGCTGTTGGGTGGGGCTGACTGGAGGAGCAGAGAGGGTGAAGTCTACAGAGCGGGAAAGACAAACGTTTGAAGCTATTTTGGCCTCAGTAATATCAATTTAATATTAATTTAATTAGCATTTTACCATTTGTACAATTCATTCTGTAATCCAAGATGGTACCAGAACATGGTGAAAATATAAACATTTCACTGTACCCAGGTATAAGTGACAATATTAAATAAATCTAACTATTAAATAAACCTTTTCAGGCAGAAGCTGACAAAATGTGAACCAGCTTCCAGAACCCTAGTGAAGAAGGGCCACTGGACTCTTTCCCCAGGGTAAGGGGAATCCAAAACTCAAGGGCATAGGTTTAAAGTGAGAGGAAGAACATTTAAAAGAAAACTAAGGGGCAACTTTTTCATGCAGAGGATGGTGTGTGTGCGGAATGAGCCGCCAGAGGAAGTGGCAGAGGCTGGCACAATTACAACATTTAAAAGGCATCTGAATGTGTACATGAATAGGAATGGTTGAGAGGTCTTTGGGTCAAATGCTGGCAAATGGGACTTAGATATATTTTAAGATATCTGATTGGCATGGACAATTTGAACTGGAGGGTCTGTGTCCATGCTGTACAGCTTCATGACTCTATGACTTGAAATTTTAACTCTGTTTTCTCTGCACAGATGCTGCCAGACCTGTTGAATTCCTCCAACAATTTTTGTTTTTTTTTTCTCAGGTCTTCATCTTGCACAGTCTTGGTTTAATACAGCAATCTGGGCTGGTTGACCAACAGGCAACACAAAGGCATTAGAAGAGTGGCAGATGTAGAAAATGAATTCAGTCTTCCTAAGAGAGGGCAGCAGGTGCATGCACCATGGAAACACTGGAACTCCTGCTAAGAAGTAGCTCAGCAATCCTAGTAATGTGCAGGAATGCAGATGTCTCTGAGATCTTGCAAGTTCCTTCAGCTTTATATCCACAGGTATGATGGCAGCAATCTGCACCACTGGGCTTTGTATGACTTCAGTCTTCACTGATACCAAATGCTGGATGGTTTCTGCTTGTGCTACAATAGAAATTGTAACACCAGCCATTGGATGCAACATCAAGGGTTGGCTTGTA
Source organism: Stegostoma tigrinum (assembly GCF_030684315.1). Classification (NCBI taxonomy): domain Eukaryota; kingdom Metazoa; phylum Chordata; class Chondrichthyes; order Orectolobiformes; family Stegostomatidae; genus Stegostoma; species Stegostoma tigrinum. The sequence goes on from NC_081358.1 coordinate 45,286,847, forward strand.
TATGTGTGAATGAAATTGTCCATCATTTCCACTTTGGAAAGTATGGGACTCATGTTCTGTACTAAAGCCTGTGCCAAGCTGGTGCCAGACTCCTCCATGCTCCTTGACATTGACCACAGGTTTTCTGGCAGGCATCAATAAATGTAGAATTGAAAGATAATTTCACGGCCACCATTATCTCTGGTTGTTGTAAAAAGTCATCTGGCTCAGTAATGTCCCTGAAGGAAGAAAATCTGCCATCCTTGTCTGGTCTGACTAACATGTAACTTCAGACTCACAGCAACGTATTTGGCTGTTAAGTGCCCTTTAAAATGCCCAAGTAAGTTATTTAGTTCAAAAGTAATTATGGATGTACAACAAATGCTATCCTTCAAGGTGGTACATACGTCCCATGAAAGAATCTTTTAACAGGGTGTGTCAGTGCATAAGACATCACATTGCACACAGTTATTGGATTTTTTTTTCCCCTAGACTACCTAAGATCCTTAGAGAGCGCTTTTCAAATTTACAACCATTTCCATTTAGAAGGACAAGGGCAGCAGATACATGGGAAAACCACCACTTTCAAGTTCCCCTCCAAGCCACTCATCACCGTGACCTGGAAATATATCACTATTCTTTCACTGTTGCTGTGCCAAAATCCTGGAATTCCCTCCCTATGGGCATCATGGATCTACAGAACATGAACTGCAGCGATTCAAGAAGGCACCTCACCACTACTTTCTCAAAGACAATTTGAGATGGGTAATTACTGCTGGCCAGCCTTCAATGCCCATGAGTAAAGCAAAAACTTATCAGAGTTTTCACTGTAAGTTGCCTCATTGACATTCTCATTGGAGTCCTCTCCAGGGCCAAATGGTGATCTCACCTTTTGGGGATGTGGCATCCTCTCTAACTTTTCCCCTTTCCTTGTTTATCTGTTTTCTGTGACTCTCTACAAGCAAATCCCACTTCTAACGTATCTCCGAAAATAGTGACAACACTTGAACTTCTGTAAGAAATTATGAGACCATACAACTTGGTTTTGTTTCTCCATCATTGTCTTCCTGTTTTCTCACCCAATGCTCCAAAAACACAATTTGGCTAGGGGACTTCTTTCATAAACATTTTATTTCAGAATGGCCAGCTGGCAGTTCATACGCACGTGGTTGGGGCTGTGTTGAGTGGAGATGGGTAAAGGAAGGAGTGCATGCTTACACTTCAAATGCCAGATCTATGACAATTCATGAATAGAAATAAAAGTGAGATGGTTAAGGCAGAGATGAGGAGGAATTTCTTCTTTCAAATGGTCATCAGTGTTTGAAATTATTTCCCAGATAGCAGATGAAATTGATTATATTCAATGATAGATTTTTGATCCACAAGGGAGTTCAAAGTTATGGGGGGCAAACAGAAGTGTAGAGTTAAGATCACGTCAGATCAGCCATGATTGTATCTACTAGCCTGGGGAACCAAATGGCCCATTTGAGAGACAGCCTCCCCACTATTTGCTCTCCATGGAGAAATTTTCACATTACTCACCCCTTCGATTAGCTGACAAAATCTTTTATAACTTTGCAGAGATCAGACATCAGACAGATGCAATGTCAAGTATTTTTCATACCCATCAGACAACAGGAGATCAAATCAGGCACAAAACATTTACAGTTTTAGCTGATCATGTAGATCTGGAAACTTGACACTGGCTATGAGCATAATGTACACACAGAGCTATTAAAAAGACTGGCACATTTAAACCTTAATCAATCTCAACTGTGTGAAACACAGACGACATGAACTAAGTGGGTTAAAGCGAGCTAATTTGGAACAGTTTCGATTTATACCTCGTCTCTTACAGTCCGTCAATGTGTTTGTGGAGTCAGATATAGTTTCAAAACTGAACTCTTTGATAATCATTTGCTTGTCACATAAGATAGACGCAGGTACTCACAGGAAACTCTAAATAGACAGTGTAATCAAAAGCCCAACAAAACTGCAGTAACTGCCAGTGAGCTGAATGAGTGACATCTTTCATAAAAATTTTATTTCAGAACGGTTCATCTTTAATATTTCTCTGGAGGTGAACAAAATCATATTGGAGTGAAACCTTATTGCTATTTTTTTTTGCTGTGGCCGCAAAAGGAGGCTGAGAAACTAGGTTTGGAATTGCTGCTTATAGATGCCAACAATTATTCTGGACCTTTTCCCACGTGAACAATCATCGGCTCCCAGCTCGGACAATTCATGTTGGCAGATGATTCAACCGTCAAACTCATTACAGCCAAACCTGATCCCCTTCCTCATTTAAAGACTTCATGAGAACCTCAGAATTGAAGAAACAGGAACTTGGAAAGGCATTTAGTCCATGGGGTCTTCTGCACCATTCAGTAATATGGTTGCTCATCTCCTTGAGTTTCATCTTCCTATCATGCCCCAATTCACATAATTAATCTAACATCTTGGACATCCTCAATGACTAAATAGCCGCAGCCCTCCAAAGATTCACAATCCATTAATTAAAGAGATTTCTTTCCCCGCTACTACAGTCCTAAATGGTTGACCCCTTTTTCAGAGTCATTAGCCCCTCATTCTCACTCGCCCAGTGATATGTCCAGATGAAGCCTGATATAATCTCCTTTTAATCTGTTTTAGCTGGTTGCAAGAAATTTTTCTTTTTTGTTTAGTATGCAGCTGTCAAAGCTAAGGTTAATTCTTAGGGCTGCATGGTCATTAGCAAGAGACAATTGGTGGCGGTTTAACCTGGGAGGTCGCAAAACCTCAGGTGAGGGGAAAGGTTGAGAAACAATGTCATTCATGGTAACATCCACCAGGATGGGGTTTGAATCCAGACCAATCCACATTGCAAAATGGCCATGCAGCCAACTGTGCTAAAGCAGCTATTACACTTAAGTAAAACACCATTAGCTAAATCAGAACAAACAGTGCAAATAACAAGGTCCTTTTTTGAGTGAAATAAAGAGGATATTTATTGTCGATGGTGCAGAACATAAAAATACAACATCACCCACAGAGAGGTAAACATATTTTCAGGGTTTAAACCTGCAGCCTGTTGTTTAATTGTGTGTGTGTGTGTGTGTGTGTGTGTGTGTGTGTGTGTGTGTGTGTGTATGTGTGTGAGTGAGTGAGTCAGGTGATTGTCAGCAACGCCCAGAAAGGTCTGGAGTATTATGGTACAGAATCCCTACCTCTGGAACTGGCTGGCTTGGAAGTGTGTCGCAGCATGTATGAGCGGGTGGATTTCAAAATAACTCCAGAAAGTTGTTAATCTATCAGGAGAAAGAGATTGGAATTTCAGTGCTTTTTTTTAACCAACATTAACCTGTCTCAGACTGATCTTTGTTTATTAGTGGTTTCACAAGCTTTGGTCAATATGATTTGGTAACCACACCAGCCAATTTAAGTCAGAATTTGGATTTTTTACAACAGCAATTGCATTTTACAAGGACTTCATTAAATGAAAAGTGCTTTGGAACATTCTGACACCTGTTAAAAGCACTGTCCAAATTTTAGTTTGCTGGTTTTGAGAATCTCACCCTAGTGGCTGGAGAGCTGACAAGAGACCTCTACCTCCAGCTCCTCCTCCAAGAAAGGTTTTTCATGTCTTCTGCCAGTTCCGAGTACACCACTGGATGGGTGTTTCTTTGAATTCTTAACAGACCTCTTGCCACGGAACACCCGACATTGGCAGTGGCAGGGAGGAAGCCATGACTGCCGCTGGGCCTGTCCCTGGAGTCTCAGTCATTTCAACATATGGGAATCATGGTGATAGTGGAGTAGTTGGGAGTGTGAGGAGGGCTGGAAGTAAGTCAGAGCATGAAAGGATACAGAGCCTCCCAGTGGGCATCCCCTGTCTGACATTCATACCTCCTAAATTTAGCCTGAGTGAGCTTCAATGAGGAGTCTAACCCTCAAGCTGACCTCGTTTTACTTCCAGCATGACGTACATTGTCAGACCTGCCCACAGTTGGGTTAATCATAGTGGTGGGAGCTGAAGGCTCTTTGTTGCTCCGTTTTTGACCCCTTGAAGGCCTCGATTTGTGATGAGAAGAAATGTCGACTGTGGGCTATTCTGCCCAGAAATTAATTCTGGTGGAGGTGGGAAGGCGGGTACAATTAGCTATTTATTTACTTGAGGGTTGGGGCATCAGTGGCTGGCCAGCAATTATTGCCTGCCCTTAGCTACCCTTGGACTGAATGGCTTGCTAGGCCATTTCAGAGGGCACTTGAGAGTCAACCATATTGCTGTGTGTCTGGAGTCACGTGTACACCAAACCAGGTGAGGATGGCAGATTCTTTTCCCTGAAGGACATTAGTGAGCCAGACGGGTTTTTCTGACAATCAGCAATGGTTTTATGGTCGTCGGTAGATTTTTAATTCCAGCTATTTCTTTTCATTGAATTAAAGTTCACCATTTGCTGAGAAGGGGTAAAATCCAGGCACTCAGAGTGGATGAATAGTCTAACAATAGTACCACAATGCCATTGCCACCCCGATGGTATACCTCAATTTAATCTTCCTGCCTCCAATTTCACCAATACCAGGGGGCAGAGTTTCCACCCAGAGCTAGCAAATCGCCTACTGCAGCATGTGCCTTAGAAGTCTTTATCCTCAGCTCCCTCCTATTTGTCATTCTCATGCCACAACTCAGCGACATCATGCAAAAACACATCATTTCCGATGTAGACCAATGACTTCAAGCTTCATTTGCTCTTTCAATCCCTCCACCTTCCCTAAATTGTCAGACTTCTTATGCGATGCCCAATACTGGGTTGGGCAGAAATTTTCTCCAGCTGATTATTGGGAATTGTGAAGCCACTGTCTTCAAATTTGCTGAACAAACTATTCCATACTTCATTCTCCACCCTGGGGAATGTCTGAGGCTGAATAAGACTGTTCGCAACATAGGCAACTCAGCAGGTCTGAGAGAACTTGTGAAGAATGTGTGGAGAGAAAAGCAGACTTTAAGCTTTCGAGTCTAACAAATCTTAATTGAGAATGTTTTGAAGAAGATTCATTGGGAATGAGATTGGCCGAAGGGACTATTTCTAGGCTGTGTAATTCTTTGATTCTATGACTTGAATGTTTACTCTTATTCTCTCTCCAGAGATCCTGCCAGACCTGCTGAGTTTCTCCACCACCTGCTTTTTTAAAAATTTCATACATCCAGTATCCACAGCATTTCGATTTTATAAGACTGTTAGTGCGTTTGGTGCCATATTTCATCCTGAACAAACTTCCAAACACACGTACACAACTCACTAAGGTTGCCTATTTCCGCCTTGGCAACATTATCCTCTCTGCCCCTTTCTCAGGTTACCAGGAGCTGCAAACCTCATCTGTTTATGTTACCTCGAGAGATGGCTCAGATGCTCTTGTAGCTGATATGTGTTATTCACAGTGTCCAAGACACTTTTTTTCATTTTTGTTCACACAAATCCTTTGCACCCTTCACACTGAGCCCACTGACCTTCACTGAGTCCGTTTTAAGCAATACCTCAATTTTAAAATACTCAGCCATGTTTGCCAATGTCTTCGTGGCTTCACTAGGGACGGGCAATAAATGCCAGCCTAGCCAGCGACACCCTTGTCCTCTAAGCGAATTTTTAAAAAGAAATTCTCTCACTATCTCTCCAAAACAATTCAAGGCAGCAGTTTGCTCCCACAATGCAAACTAATGACTATTTTACATTCCACAAGGATCTGTTGCACTCATGTACTGGAACAGAGTGTCAGCCAGGACCTGTCTGCCTTGCAGTGTCCAACATAAATGAGCTTCGTTTTAGACAAAGAGAGTATTCTCCACCAATGTATCCTCCTCCATTGAAGACAGCCCCATTCACCAATTCGTTAGTATCGGGTAATTTGCCTTATCTGCTTCAACTGTATAGGGTTTGGTAGTGCATGATGATGTGGCACATTCTGCAATATCGACAGGGTGCCCAGAGCAGTTCGAGCAGTGAAACTACACCTTCAGCAGTCCTATCATCTGCTCCTTCACAGTCCTGGTTGAGGCATGGGCAACATTGTATCTCTGTTGGACATCAGTCGGGAGAGGGGGGAGTTGTGCAATGTTGCTGTCACGAACCATAGTCTTGTCTCCCACTAACCAGACTTCTGAGGCACCTGGACTCTCGAATGCATGCACTTAGGAATGCTCCAGGGTGTCGGAACTGTAGCATTTTCCGGGCCATTTGGACACACACCTCCAGGGGATGGCAACAGTCATCACAGATTACTGATTGTCTGATTTCTGATTAATTATGGTACACTGACTGAGAAGGGTTAGAAGGTTAAAACGGCATGGCGAGAATGAAATAGGACTTTGCTAACTGAGAAAAAAAATGATGCTTAGTTTTACACTTCAGATATATTTTTCAAACATTTCCTGGGTCTGCACAGTCAGAAAATACTGGTCCTATGCCTTATGCCTAACCTAAAGAAAATTAGGGGAGAAGCGTAACTAGAAATTATTGATACCAGCTGGTGATGCAGCAGTCTAACAGGGAATTCAAAAGAATCTTCTTTCGCCAAAGAACAGTGAGAATGTAATACCTGTTACCACAGGGAATGATTTAAACAAATAGTTTAGATGTATTGAAGAAGAAATTGGTTAAGCATAAGAGGGACATGAGGAAAGATGAGAGGATGCTTCAGTGTAGCATGAACACCAGCATGGTTAAATTAAGCTGAACAATTTGTTCCTATACCATATATTCCATGTGTATCACATCTTTTAAACCAAATAGACCATTTGTCAGAAAGACCATATGAATTCTTATAAAACATTATCTAAAATTGCCAACACTCAACATGCATATTAATAATTATATACAAGTCTTCAAAGATGTTTCATTTCAGATTTCGTTACTCATGTTTCAAAGCCATTGATGATTTTGATGTTGTAAAAATGCACAGTCACTCAATAGCCCTGATGTTCATCTTATACTGAAGTCAATAAAGATTTGGTTCATAGTTTGTTGCATTTCACTGCTTTTGATTGATAGTTTTCGGTGTTGAAACCTGCATTCGTCCACGAGACCCTCAGGCAATGGTCTGTGTGCTTCTGTTTATGATATATCCTATATTAGTTAAACCCATCATTCCATTAGTATTAATTATGTTTAGATTGTTCACTTTGCAAAATATTCACATGGCCATCATTACTGTGTTCCTCCTCTGCTGCTGACTTTTAATATTATCTTAGCTTGCCATTAAAAAAAAAGGAATTTGCCTTGAACTGTCTGTGCAAAAGCCAAGTTATACTTGGCTAATTCTGTCTGCTCCGTCACTTCTCAATCAGTCGGGAATACCCAATGAGTTTGTGTGTTAAATCTTTTTAATACTCAAGCCTTTGAGTTTTTGAGCTTTATCCTTCAGGCAATGTGGTGTGTCTCTAAGCTGCTATGTTGTCAGCAACAGAAGCAGACTTGCATGAGATTTGAAATGGATTCTCTTCTTTATTTTCCTTCACCCTCGCCCTCCCCCAACCTTGAGTTGTTAAGCTAGTGCAGTACTTCAAGTGCAGAAATCCTTCAAGGTGAGTGCATAAAGCTTTGAGCATCTTAAATCCAGCTAGTTTTGACAAAATAATTACCCTGATTTAAATCTGATAAGCTACCAGTTTCCTTGTACTTTCTCCAAATAAAAATAAAATCATTATTTCTGGCATGAAAATGAGCTCTGAATTGCCAAGTGAACCACAAAGTTTGGACAAGAAGTTTTTATGAACATGAGAATTAGAAGCAGAAGCAGGCTAGACAGCACCATGACTCCACCCTGCCATTCAATAAGATCATGGCTGACCTGTTTATGTTCCAAATTCCACATTCCCATATATCTCCATCAACCTTGGGCCCACTTGCCCAACAAGATTCTAACTGCCTTAAAAATATTCAATGACACCCACATTTACTGTCTTTTGTAGCAGAGAATTCAGAAGTGATACAACCATGGAAAGAGGGCTACCCATTCTGGGTTCAGATACTAATTTTTAATTTCACCATCTTCAGTAACAACCCTTGTAAAATTTATAAGGAGAGTACTGAGGTTGTGAAAAATCCACAATGGTCTTAGATCTTAACATTGATTTCTCATTTGCTTACGCATGTAAATAAGATAGAATCCACAAAATCACAGAAGCGTTAAAACACAAAGGAGGTCATTTGAGCCACCTTGTCTGCATTGGTTCTCCAATTGACTAAGTGCCATCCTCCTGCATTCTCCCCCATAATGTTTGCACATTATTTCTATTTAGATGGGCGGCACGGTGGCTCAGTGGTAAGTACTGCAGCCTCACAGCGCCAGGGACCTGGGTTAGATTCCAGCCTCGGGCACCTGTGTGTGTGGAGTTTGCACGTTCTCCCCGTGTCTGCGTGGGTTTGCTCTGGTTTCCTCCCACAGTCGAAAAATGTGCAGGCTAGGTGGATTGGCCATGCTAAATTGCATGTAGTGCTCAGGGGTGTGTGGGTTATAGGGGAATGGGTCTGGGTGGGATGCTCCAAAGGTCAGTGTGGGCTTGTTGGGCTGAAGGGCCTGTTTCCACACTGCAGGGAATCTAATCTAATCATCACCAAATACCCTATGCACGCCTCAATTGAATCCATGTCCACCACATTTCCAGGCAATGGATTCCTGATCTGAACCATGCATTGTGTGAAAATGTTTCTCACGTCATATTTGCATGCTTTGCAAATCACTTTAAATTTGTGCCCTCTCATACCTTTTATAAGCAGGCACAATTTCTCCTTATGTGCACAAGCCATGATTTTGAAGCCTTCTTCTCTGCAAGGAGAACATACCGTTCTCACCAATCTACCCTCATAAGTGAAACATCTTATGCCTGGAATCATTATTGTAAATTTCTTCTGCACTTTCTCCAATGTATTCACATCCTTCCTAAATGTGGTGCACATTATTCCAGCTAAGATCTAACCCTATTTGTACTTCACAAATGTAATAAGAACTTTAGTATGTTTGCCCAAAAATATATGGGAATGTTTCTCATCTCAAGGCCATTCAGACCTTGCAATTTTACCTTCTTCTTAAAAAATGGGGGGTTTTCTTTCATACTTGCAATATGATCTCTTGTTTCCCATTCAATTATATAATGTGCCATTGACCCAGAGGAACACCACAAATACCAGAACTGGATAAATAAAGGGATAATAGCCTAAATAGCACAGGCTCCTGAACAAGTATTAGGTTAGACGTTTATAGGAAAGACAACCTGAGGTAAGTAGTAGCGAATCTTACTCTATTGAACTCTTCCTATTGATGGCATTTATATTCTTGGTGTGTAGAATGACTATTCATTGTAGCTCGGCCTTGCTATGTAAATAAATGTGAGCACCAAATTTCAAGATTATTTTCCAAGAATTCAGTCAACAAAATATTTGTAGACTATCTAGGCAATACAGGGGTACATGGGATACAGAGAAGATCATGCACTTGATATTGGACCTCTGAGTCCTTTGTAGATCACTGTTTCACCAGGATGCTTACAATTGAGGATTGCTAAACTGGCTTGAGGAGTCACAGTGGGAAAGAGTCATGGCAGAATCTCTCTGGAAAAACAAAAAAACCTTCTCCACATTGGGTACCCAGGTTACAATCTACAGTTGAAGCTTTAGATGTGTGAGGTTACATTCACAAGGCAAGAAATACCCAACTCCAGGATGCCCAACCTCAAGATTCACCACTCAGATTGAATATAAAGTGAGAAAATATGGGCATGCCAACATTGGCAGGAAAAGTGATAAAGGAGAATATCAATTAAATGGAGAAAGATTGCTGAGCTGAAGTCCCGAGGGAGTTGGGCATCCTGGTATGCTGCAAAGTGAGTAGACAACTGTACTCTGGTGAGGGTGCCAGTGGATGTGGTGGGTACATTGAGAGGAGAAGATAAAGTACTGGCAATATCACTGAATGTAATACATCAGAGGCCCAGATTAATGCTCTGTTGACATGGGCTCAAATCCAAGCATGTCAGCTGTGGAATTAAGTTCAACTAACCCATCTGAAATTGAAAGCTCTCTCAGTAATCATGACCATGAAACTATTGCTGATTGCTGTAAAAACTCAATGGATTCATCAGCATCTTTTACAGTTAGAAACTAGTCATGGTTACCTGGCTTGGTCTTCATGTGATTTCACGCCCATAGCAATATGTCTGGCTGTTACCCTCACAAGTCAGTCACTTCAGGGACAATTAAGGATTGGCAACACATACCACTGTTGGCCGCAGCAAAGAACAGAAACAAATGATGAAGAAGGGAACTAGAGTGTTGTCATTAATTGCAAGGGGAAATAGAATATAAACATAAAGATTCTTTGCCACAATTGTACTGGATTTCGGTGAGACTAAAACTGGAGTTTAAAATGCAGTTTTTGTCAAAATCACAAAAGTTTTTTTGAAAAAGATTAGACTAGTGGAGAGCAGAAGTTAGAAAGATGTAGAAGCAGAGGAAATCATGTTTCTTTATTCATTCACAGCATCACTGGCTAGGCAGCATTTATTGTCCATCCCTAATTACCCAGAGGGCAATTAAGAGTAGACCAAATTTCTGTGGGTCTGGAATCACACGTAGGCCAGACCAGATAAGGAGGGCAGTTTCCTTCCCTAAAGGACATTACTGAACCTGTAGGGTTTTTCGCCCAAGAATTGACAATGGATTCATGATCATCAATTTACTCCTAATTCCAGATATTTATTGAATTCAGATTCCACCATCTACCATGGCAGCATTCAACCCCAGGTCCCCAGAACATTATCTGGGCCTCTGGATTAACAATCCAGCAATAATACCACTAGGCCATCACCTCCCCTTATGATGATAATGATAATAGAGTAAGATTTGTCACATTGGACCTTGTTTTACATCATATTCAAAATTCTTTTCTATTGAATCTTTTCCTTGGTATTAAATGTACATTATGAATACACAACATCAGACCTTCTTGATACTCAGGATATTGAAATGAAACTTGGTTAGAATATGAATGGTCAATCCCTGCTGAAATAGGTAAAGGAATATCTTGTTATGAGATCTTATATTCATAATGTTGCCATTCTGCTGTGACCAATAAATTTAATACCAGAACTTTGAACTTCCAGTTGACGGCTGAAAGAATGGCGCAAGATTTTTCATTTTAAGACTCCTACTGTAACAAATAAGCTGAAAGAACTAGTGGTTAAACATTATTTTTGTAGGCCACTTAAACCTTAAGTTACAGAACAGTCCTTTTTTCTTTTTGACTTCTGAAACAACTGAAAAAACCATGCCACAAGGGCTGCCAGAGGAAGTGGCGGTGACTGCTACATTTACATTTAAAAGGCATCTTGATGGTATATGAATAGAAAGCGTTTTGAGAAATATGTGCCAAATGCTGGCAAATGCTGACAAGTTGGACTGAAATGTCTGTTTCCGTGCTGTATATCTCTATAGCTCTATGACACTAAGTTGCCTCAGTAAGCCATTACATGGATCTTTCTTTCCACCTAAAAATACCACTTTTAACTTGTGATCACAGAATGGCAGGCCAAATGGATGGAATAAAACACAGATGAGTTATGTTCTCATTAAATGACAGCAACACAGGCTTGGGTGTGTTGGATGCAATGTTGGTCCTAGGAAGAGCGAGAATGAATAAAGGGTGGACACATACCTTCAGGACAGTAGTCCACCTCAGCATGTGCTTCTCCTCAGTCCAAAACATTTGACAGTCCTAGAGAAAGAGGATTTTAAACTTGAATCTTGCACAACATCATGGGAATCTCCATGAGTCCAGCAACAGTGATGCTTTCAAGCAAGATAAGTAGAAAATGACATTGCAGAATGCTCGCAGACAGAAACTAGGAAGTTAAAAATCTTCACTTCACTTGCTATAAATCCATTCTTTCAAATAAAAAATAATTTTAATGGATTTAATTATTGAACTACTGGTTGAGTTTTAAAATTCCTGTTGTTCAGTCTTTTGAAAATGGCTTAAAAATGGAACAACCCTTCAATACAATCATTTGGAGAATGGACCCTAGTTTAGAATGCAACTCTTCCATCCATAATCTAACCTTGTTTAAATCGCGTACCTGGAATCAACTTGCTATGATTACGATTGAGTAAATAGTAAGTTGGTGCAAGCTAGTCAAATATTGATCCAATTAATCCTCTTTACATTTAAAAAATAATGCTTTTCTCCAAACCAATCAGAAGAAGCAACGCAGAAGAAGGAGGACCCTACATAGGTTTTGTCTTATGCTTCCTTACTCTATCTAGTGTTTGACAAGCTATACACTGTGTATTTGAATACCAACCAAGCTGCTGCTGAGTTCAGGAGACCAAATAGAAATTGACCATCAACATCTTTAAAATGCCCTGATGCAGATTTAGTAAAGTCTATGAAGCTCATTCTCAAACTATCCAAATAAATCAACTAGAATCTCTTTTTGGGAAAGAAAATGCTTGCAAGGTAATTTAAATGTGTATGTGTATTTTATAGTGAAGCACCTAAACAGTTACATACTCATTGAATTTGTAAATCTATCTTCATTTAAAAATTCTATTGAATCATATAAAGATTGGGAAAGGAGAGGAGTCACATTACCACTTCTTTCTTAATGACAGCAAAATTTTGTTGAATTGGTGGATGCAGTTTTTTTACAGTTATTGGGAAAATTTATGTTTCATAAATATGACATTAGTTCTTCAGTAGTAAGGCTATTTAGTGATAATTTAAAAATATTTCACCATAAAAAGACAAAATGCACCTCATTCAATAAGGTATACTCTTATCAACAGATTTTGCAGCGAGATTATTGATGCAAAAAGGCAGGGTTTTGTCAGGTTGGTGATTTCTAACTGATTGTACTTTAATGGCACCTTCAACAGCACCCCCTCTGGAGAACCACAGAATGACTATGGCAACTTCCTGGTTTACGTAAAAACTGCGGATGCTATAAATCAGGAACAAAAACAGAAGTTATTGGAAAAGCTTAGTAGGTCTGGCAACATCTGTAAAGAAAAAAAGAATCAGAGTTAATATTTCGAGTCCGGTGACCCTTCCTTAGAACAGATCCTGCTGAGGAAGGGTCACCTATATCTGAAATGTTAACTCTGATTTTTTTCTTCACAGGCGCTGCCAGACATGCTGAGCTTTTCCAGCAAATTCTGTTGTTCCTGCTTTATGTGTTTCATTGCCCATTGCAGACTCCAGAAATTATAGTCAATGTTAGACAAGCAATCAAGATGAACACTAGCAGCTTTTCTGTCATTGCTATCACAAAATCGAGACTTACATAGTTCAGTTGTCTTCATTCTCTCCAGTGGAGAGAGGCTACAATGCTGCGACTGGAGGATATCCCAATGTCTAGAAATCTGTATCATCTTTATAAAAAGAAGTAACAATGCCATCTAGTGGAACAAGGAAGAACAACCGGCCTTATGAAATGGATTGCTCTGACAAACTCATCAATTAATTTCAGCTTGAGATCGATCACTTCTCTAAATGAGCAAGCTGGGGAAACAAACTCTTGGAATGCCCTCCGTGCCACGAATGCCCTTGCTGAGATTAGGCTGCTATCAATAGGGGTGTTGCGGTTGGTGATCCCTGTCTGTTTCGAGAGAGGGTGGCAGCATTTAGGGTGAGGAGTTTCCTAAGGAAACATTTCAAACTTGGAGAAACCAGGATGGCTCAAGATAAAGCTAGCTCTTGATTTTTTTAATGAATGCAGCTTTCTATGTTGCTTGGGAAAGTCCATTCACCAAACCTGTCAATTTGACAAGTGCTAATATTTTTGAAACTGTGTTCTACCATCAAGATAAACACAAATATCAACCATTAATAGCACCACTAAAAGCAGGCAAGTTCATTTTTCACCAGATATTAAAAGGCCAAATGTGCATCAAGTTTGAAGTTAGCTGTCACGAAGATTGTATGGGATCTCAAGTTGGTGTAGCAACATACACTTTTTAACATATATGTTGTAGCCTGGAGCTTTGGATAGTGATGGCAGAGGCTCCAACATTTTTTCTATCACAGCCATCCAGGAATCTCTTCTATCTTACCACCTGCTATTGGAATATATTAGAAGCATATCAATAATAATACTCAATTTGAACATACACTTCATTGTTACTAAGCCCTGGGTTGGAACCGAAACTAGGACCTTCTGCCTCAGAGGCAAGGAGGCTACCAACTGAGTCACACAAACAATTCTGTAAGGAAGTCATAGTAAATGGGGAATTTAGAAGGAACTTCACACCTAAAGACTGGTGATTATGTGCGACTTGTTCCAACAGAGAGTAGCTGAGGGTGAAATAACTCCACAGAGGCTGTTATCCCATGACCAAGTCAGCTTTTATTTACATGTGGAGAGTCAGAAGTCATGTACCTCCTGGTGATAATCCAACAGGTTTATTTGAAATCACAAGCTTCCAGAGCACTGCTCCTTCGCCAGGTGAAGTCCTTGACATTGACCCAGGTCCATCAGAGCCAGTTCTCTGAGTGAAATTTGAGTGATATTCCTGTCTATATCTATCAGTATGGGCTCCCAGATTAGGTCAGATTAACAGCCTCAATCAGGGAACTCATATTCCATGAGGTTCACCTGGCTGACCTTGTTACAATTACTATAGAAAGAACTATCAGAAATACATGAAGGCTAAGCTATATACTTATGTTAGGGAGTGACAATTAGAAGGATTTGGTAGTGGGGTTAAATTCAGATAGATGGGAAGAAGTTCTTGTGAAACAGTGACACCAGAATATGTTGTGCTGAGTATCGTTTCTCTCTGATGTATACTTTTTTAATTCACTCATGGGATTGGGTATCACTAGCTGGCCAGCACTTATTAAATAAAAACCGAAGGAACTGCAGATGCTGTAAATCAGGGACAAAAACAGAAGTTGCTGGAAAAGCTCAGGAGGTCTGGCAGCATCTGTGAAGAGAAAATCAGAGTTAACATTTCGGGTCTGGTTCTGAGGAAGGGTCACCAGACCCGAGACATTAATTCTGATTTTCCCTTCGCAGATGCTGCCGGACCTGCTGACCTTTACCAGCAATTTCTGTTTTTGGGCCAGCATTTGCTATTCATCTCTAGTTGCCCGAAAGAAGGTACTGGTGAGCTAGTTTCTTGAACAGCTACAGCCCATATGCTGTAGATAGACACACAATGCTCTTAGATCCATCAAAAGTGAATGATTCGCAAATTATTTGCATGTCTGAATGGTGAGTGGTTTGGAAGGGAACTTGGAGGAGTGATGGAAGTGACCAAGGATTTAGAAGATGTTTCTAAGCATGTTTGGTGAATTTCTGGAGTGCATCTTGTAGATAGCACATGCTGTTGCTGTGGACCATCAGTGGTGGAGGGAATGGATGTCATGTGAAATACATGTACAGATACAATGGTCTAAAATACTTAGCAATTAATGTAGGAGAACCAGCACTGTAAGATATGCAATAGCTCAAGAAAACAGCTTTTCAAGGCATGTTGTTATGGGATAAGGATGTGACCTTGCCACCATTACCCACATTCCAAAACAAATTTAAAAAGACAACACCAATTCAGACATCCAGAGTTTAGAGCACAAATTACATTCATACTCCCTACTAGGCTGAGAGGAGATTTGGTAAGGGCTTTCAATATCAAGAGGGAGTTTGGTCAGAGTGCATAGGAAGAAAATTCTCACTCCCATGAAAAGATCAAGAATGAGGGTGTACCAATTTAACACAATTGGCCAAAGAATCAAAATTGCTGTGAGAAAGCAGATTTTCAGGCCGTGTATGGTTAAAGTGGAATGCACTGTCTGAGCATGAGGTGGAGGCCAGCGTAACTAAAGCATTCAGTGGGCAATTAGTCTGTTACTTAAAAAAACAGAATGTGTCGGGTTGCGGCGAGAGACACAATATGGATTCGAAGACATAAAGGCTGAATATCTTGTTTTCACACTGTAATAATTGCGTGATTCTGCTTCCCAAACATGATCTGCTGTATCTTCTGGAATTCGCCATCAAGTTAAATTTAAGCCATTGAAAATGTCACCGGATATGAATACCAAATCATATTGCAAAATTGAAGAACAGCATATAATTAAGGCAGAATTTAAATTGTTCTATCACGGTCATCAAAGGACCTGACGTCATGTTTGGTGAAACCTTTCTGGACACCAGACTTAATGAAGCTTATGATGACTTTGAGGGAAGTCCAATCTTAAATGGACAAGAATTCTGTTTGTTATTATTCATTCATGGGATGAATTCTTAAATGCTCAGAAGGCAGTTAAGAATCAACCGCATTATTGTGGATCTGGAGTCACATATAGGCAAAGCCAGGTATCAGCGTTATTAGTGAACCACGTGGATTTTTCTGACAATAGAGACGTAGTCATCCACAGACTCTTAATTCTAGATTTTTATAGATTCCACCTTCGGCCATGGGGGATTCAAACCTGCATCCCCAGAACATTTGATAACAAAGTGTGAAGCTGGATGAACACAGCAGGCCAAACAGCATCTCAGGAGCACAAAAGCTGATGTTTCGGGCCTTCGATGAAGGGTTGAGGCCCGAAACGTCAGCTTTTGTGATCCTGAGATGCTGTTTGGCCTGCTGCGTTCATCCAGCTTCACACTTTGTTATCTTGGATTCTCCAGCATCTGCAGTTCCCATTATCTCTCTCCCCAGAAAATTTCCTAGTCTCTGGACTAGTAGTCCAGTGATAACATCATTAAGCCATCACCTGCCCTTGAGAATTAAATAACAATGAGTGATTACACACTCTAGGGCCATGCTTCATGAAATTTTGAATGTTAAGTGTGATTTGATTTGCATTTTTAAAAAATATTAAGAGAACAAGTGGAAATATTTAACTCTAAATTTAGATGGCAGAGTCTAAAGATTAGACTTTCAGAAGTGAAACCAGTTAACACTTCTATATAAAGGATGGTGGAAGTTTGGAATTCTCTTTTACAACCTCAATTGTTGCTATGTATATTGTTAATTTTAAATTCTTGTTAGCCAAAGCTGTGAATGGATAAGGGGCAACAAGTGTATATTGAATATATGGATCAAACATAATTTCATTGCATGTCGGTCATTACTTTGGGAGCTAGTTTCCTCCTGTTCACAGTTTTGAATGTTCCTAAATCATACCTGTCTATTATAAAACTGTATTTCCTCCATTTTCTAGCTTGCTATGAGCAATGCAAAGGGAGATTAACAAATTATTCATGAGCAGTCTTACACCTATTTGTCACATTCTGGATGTCTTACTTTTATAGAGAGGCAAATACATTTTTTAAAAAATGGTAGAAAATCATTTATTAACCAGAGCTTGAGAATTACAAGTTACTCATTCTCAGTATTTACAGACAATTACCATTGAATTGGGTTTCTAAGGGCAAGCGGTTGAAATTATTGGGAATTATACCATTAGAATGACACATCAATGTCTCATCCTACTATTTATTCATAAAATATGCTGCAATTCTGGAGTGAATAAGGTTTGCCAAGGGTTTTGCTTGTCTGCAAATTGCTGACCCATTTGTGCTGCTCCACCACAAGCCTTAGTAAAGCTGGTAGAAATCGCTTCTCGTCGTGGAGTACCCTACTGAACTTGGAAACAATCATCAAATTGCTCAAATTACAATGATTTTCCCGCTGTAGTCATTTAAATTAGTCATTAATGTTATAGAAGATACTGGAAATGACACAATGTATGGCCCAAACCTGAGACTCAAACTTTGAGGCCCACTAAAAAGGCAACGAAACAATGAAACTGTCTTCCTCTAATATGACTTAAATCATTGCTGGAGGGTTTTGTTTAGACTCTCTAACTGACCTTGATGGTCCTATTCTTGACAATCTTGCAATACCTACAAGTGTCAATAGTTTTCAAGAAGCATGATTGCTTTGACCTTGGAAGATAATAACTCATTGGCATGCAAATCAAATAATACAATTTTGGGATACAGTATATACATTACTGGAGACATGATATGTGGTAAATATTGTATTATTGGTAAGGTTCTCTGGGAAATCTTTGACAGCCTTCTTTCCACATTCTTTTGTGAGCTGGGACTCTCTCATTCCCCTTCATGAGAATGTAACCTTTGTGTTACCATTCGCAATAACATGGGGGATTAAGCAAACAAACTCTTGTCATGGATCACGTCTAAGTTAGCGTCTCATTGGCCATGTATTTGATCCCTTACTAGTCGCATAATCAAAATGGATGAATTGCTACATTGTTGACTCACACCAACTTTTTTAGATAAAGAAGGGATGCACGGTATCTGTACAAATCTGAGTTTAAATATCAATTCTTAAAATGCAACAATAACAAAATAATAACTGGACCACATGGTGCTAGAGGGAAAACAGAGACAGACAATCACTGATCTGTTTCTAATCTGCTGCCATCTTTCCCAGGTCAAATAAGGGGCCTTGAATGGTCCTGGTGTCTGCTTAAATCAGACAGCAGCCTCAAAATTTCAGAGCAGTTTAGAGGTTCCTGATGGCTGTTTAATAGCCTTGCAGGGAAGCTTCCCTGTGAATACTCCTTTGTTAGATTGTTCAGGCCCAGGTTTGAAAAATGGCTGGAGCAGAAAAGATGTGGGAGCATTTCCATAATGAGCCACAACAGCAGCATGAGCCAAAGGTATCCCCTCATCATGATCATAACTTTTCCTTACCCTCAACATATTTTTAATGAAGTCAGGTTGTTCAGTGGGTTGTCAGAAGCCAATGAGAAACATACTAACTGTTACTGAGGACCAGCTCTTGGAATGGATTGGTCATTGTGTTCATACCCTGTTATAATGAGCCTAATGCACTGTGCCAACTAGTTCCTTAGAACTTAAGATTCACTTTCAGGTGAAGGTGCTGCTTACTTCATGCTGAAAGCTATCTTACAAATCAAAATAGGCCAAAAAATTTAGGTCAAAGTGCTCCACTTAACGGAAATTATTTCTGATGGCTGACAAAAGATATTTCTCATTATAACCCCGACTTTAACCCTGGCTGATCTACTTTTCTTTTGCATTTACTTCAAAACAGCAAAGAAAGTTTAACATTGATATCAGTCCCAAACATTTCAATTTGAAACAGGTTAAAATTCGGCTTCCTGACTGGGCATAAAAGAAAGAGCAAATAAGTAGACCAAGGTTGAGCACTTTGTGAGTTTTGGATATAACATAGCATAACATAGAACATTGCAGCACAGTACAGGCCCTTCGGCCCTCGATGTTGTGCTGACCTGTCAAACCGATCTCAAGCCCATCTAACCTACACTATTCCATGTACGTCCATATGCTTGTCCAATGACGACTTAAATGTACCTAAAGTTGGCGAATCTACTACCATTGCAGGCAAAGCATTCCATTCCCTTACTACTATCTGAGTAAAGAAACTACCTCTGACATCTGTCCTATATCTTTCACCCCTCAATTTAAAGCTGTGCTCACCGTCACCATCCTAGGAAAAAGGCTCTCCCTATCCACCCTATCTAACCCTCTGATTATTTTATATCTTTCAATTAAGTCACCTCTCAACCTTCTTCTCTCTAATGAAAACAGCCTCAAGTCCCTCAGCCTTTCCTCATAAGACCTTCCCTCCATACCAGGCAACATCCTAGTAAATCTCCTCTGCACCCTTTCCAAAGCTTCCACATCCTTCTTATAATGCGGTGACCAGAACTGTACACAATACGCCAAGTGCGGCCGCACCAGAGTTTTGTACAGCTTCGCCATAAGCTCTTGGTTCCGGAAATCGATCCCTCTATTAATAAAAGCTAAAACACTGTATGCCTTCTTAACAGCCCTGCCAACCTGGGTGGCAACTTTCAAGGATCTGTGTACATGGACACAGAGATCTCTCTGCTCATCTACACTACTAAGAATCTTACCATTAGCCCTGTACTTTGCCTTCTGGTTACTCCTACCAAAGTGCATCACCTCACACTTGTCTGCATTAAACTCCATTTGCCACCTCTCAGCCCAGCTCTGCAGCTTATCTATGTCTCTCTGCAACCTACAGCATCCTTCGTCACTATCCACAACTCCACCGACCTTAGTGTCGTCTGCAAATTTACTAACCCATCCTTCTACGCCCTCATCCAGGTCATTTATAAAAATGACAAACAGCAGTGGACCCAACACCGACCCTTGCAGTACACCACTAGTAACTGGTCTCCAGGATGAACATTTCCCATCAACTACCACCCTCTGTCTTCTTTCAGCAAGCCAATTTCCGATCCAAACTGCTATATCTCCCACAATTCCATTCCTCCGCATTTTGTACAATAACCAAAGATATCTGCTTTGATCAAGCAATATTGAGTTCCTCTACCTGCACATGTCACTCCTTCAACAACCATCCCTGGAATCTATTGCAGAATGTGTCGACCTTGAAAACATACCCTCTGGATAGTAGTTTAGGCATTATTTAATCAACAATCCATAGAATCCCTACAGCGTGGAAGCAGGCCCTTTGGCCCAACAAGTCTACACCAATCCTCAGAGCATCCAGCCCAGACCCATCCCCCTATAACCCACCTAATCTACACATTCCTGAACACTGCAGGCAATTTAGCATGGTCAATCTACCTAGCCTGCACATCTATGGGCTGTGGGAGGAAACTGCAGCACCCAGAGGAAACCCATGTAGGCATGGGGAGAATGTGCAAACTTCACACAGACAATCACTTGAGGGTGGAATTGAGCCCAGGCCCCTAGCGCTGTGAGGCAGCAATGCTAACCGCTGAGCCATAACAATGTGCAACAATTGGCACACTTTTCGTAACCAGAACTTGGCATCAACATGATGCATCAACAATAATGTAAACTCTTACAAGTAAAATTCATGCCCAAAGGCCTTGGCACATAAAGCCCTGATAGTCTCAACAAGAAAAAAAAATTGTCAATGAATGACTGGGATGAAGGGAGGAAACACAACTGATCTAACAGGACAATGTACTGTAAAAGAGGAAGAGATGGTATGGTGCAACATGTAAGTGGACAGAGAAGTCAGAGAATAACATAAAAAAACTTCATAGATTTATACACCCTCTTGTGAAATAACAAGTGATAAGTGGAGAATTAAAACTGAGTCAATTTAGCGAGTACAAGACCTACTTCAGCTTTAATAGTTCTGTTACCTTCACGACCTTTATTTGCATTTCAAGCATACTTCAGGTTTCAAAAGAAATCTCCTCTGTGACCACTTCAGTTCACCAGTTAGAGTCATTTTTAGTTAAAATGGCATTAACATCCAGGCTATCATATTTCAAAGACAAAACAAAATCAGAGTCTGGACCGGATGAAATTGCTTGGATTTGAATTTGAATCACTTGCTTTCTCTTTGAACTCAGCTTTTCATCCTTTCTGGCATAAACCACCACCAAAAGAAAAGGGAACTGCAATTCACGAGGAGGTTAAAATGTCATCTGCCAATTTCTATTTGGTTGAGCTTTCAGTTGACCGCTAAAGAAGTGTGAATAAATGATTTATAACAACATTCACTGCTTGCAGGTTTTGTAATAAACCTGCCTTTATGTTCTAGCACACAATAAAAAGCCATAAAATTATTCATATTTATTTGGAAAATTTTAAATCTTCAATAGTCCAGTCATCAATAATTATGATGAATCACAGTTTACAATGCAGAACCATGTATGTCTGCATTTCCCAGCATAGTTTCATGATAGCACAGAAGATAATGCAAGCGACATACTTAAGAATTGTGCTTATAACATTACATCTTCAACAGTGTGGAACAATTTTAAAATTGATAGAAATTGCTCAGTTTGATGTCCATGTAATAGAATTTGTTCCTATATCAATTTGGCAAAACAAGCGAACAATCAGCAACATGAAGGCATTTTTTAAATATCATGGACTATGAATATTTAACAGGTTGAGCAATGAGCAAGCACGCTGATATTTAGATGCTTTGCATTCTCCTTCAGTCTATTCACTACAAGCACCAGCCGCAGCCCAACGTCAAATGCAAATTGCCCAGCAGTGTCAAAGCAATTTTCTCATGATTTAGGAGCCTCTTGATTCACAGTTGAAGCCTTCATATGGGTTCCAGCGATCCAGCAACGAGACTGGAATCTACTTGTTTCATACAGGCTATAGATTTGGTTATGTCATTTCTTTCTGAAAAAAAAACATGAAAAAGTTATGCACCACACCTTATTCCTTCTTGATATGATAAATGTTTCACAGAATTCAGGAGGAACACACATCTGCCATCTCAGGTTGCAGGGTAGGTCTGAATCACTTTGTTTATGCTTTTGCGGTATGGGAAAGAGGAAGTTAAGTGTCAAGGTTGTTTTTCTCCTCTGTAATGTCTGACTTGCCCAACAGAAAGTGCAAGGCTTTTTTTAAAATTGTTTACAGTCAGCAATTCAGCATGTTTAGCAATCCTGTTTAGAATTTGTAAAGTGAGTACTATATTTTGGGGTATAATAGTGTTATTATCAGACACAGTGCAATAAGAAGTATCTGTTTTTGCAATATATCGCATGCATATATAAAACAATTACATCAAACATTTCATCGTACCCCAGTGCTGCAAAAAGCTACCTTCCACTTCAAATATCTGCTTTATTCAGACTGCAGTTATCTCTACTAAATTGAGTAATTTACAGCAATAGCAAGGATGTATACAAGGGGAAGCTAGATAAATAGAAAGGAGAAAGATATACAAAGCTATTCTGATAAATTTGGATGAAGTAGGGAAGGTGAAGGCTTGTACAGAGCAGAAATGTCGGCATTCTGTTTCTGCAAAAAACCTAAATTTGAAACCAATCCTCACCATTGGGCCACAAAACTCTACCCAAAATTCAGCACTGGCTATACGATACAGAAAACGTCCCATCATGAAACCACTGGCCAACATTAACTACTGTCATTTGACCAACTGTTATTAATTTAGTTTGGTGCCTATTTGCATTTCACCCTGTCATCTGTGTGACATTACACTACCCCACTCTAAACAGACAATGTCAGTACACACTATCATTCTACAGTCTGTTCCTGTAGAACCTCCCTTTCCATTTTTCAAGCAAAAGTTGAGTGAATGTTAGAAATCTACCGAAGCACCAGGTATGTGCCTCTTTTAGATCGGAGGTCATCCGGTTTCAATTACCTGAGGGGACTGGAAAAAAACTTCATGGAGTTTTCCTTTACCTCATTTGTTTTATTTTGCATCTCCCAGGAGATTACATGGCTGAGGTGGGAATGGGGGAGGGAGACGTAAGGAAGGAATGTTTATCTGTGTGATAGTTCAGCCAATGTGAGGCCAGCTTGATGGGTTCAGCTGGTCTTTTCCTACTTATCATTTCCATGTACAACCTTCAGAACAGGAGGAAACCATTTAGTCTCTCAACATGTTCTGCCTTTGAATGACAGCCATGACTGATCTGCAACCTAAAGGCACACCACTTTGCATTATATCTCCAAAATTCTTTTTAAAAATTCAGTCATGGGATGTGGGCATCGCTGTCTGGCCGGCATTTATCGCCCGAATCTAGTTGCCCTTGAGAAGGTGGTGGTGAGCTTGACCTTCTTGAACTGCTACAGTCCGCATGAGGAGATTGACCCACAATGCCCCTAGGGTGGAAATTCTAGGATTTTGATCCAACATCAGTGAAGGAATGATGATACATTTCCAAGTCAGGATGATGAGTGGCTTGGAGGGGAATTTGCAGATGGCGGTGTTCCCATGCATATGCTACCCTTGTCCTTCTCGATGAAAGCAGTTGTAGGTTTGGAAGATGTTGTCGAAAGATATTTGGTGAATTTCTGCAGTGCACCTTGTGGATAGTACATACTGCTGCTACTGAGCATCGGTGATAGAGGGAGTGAATGCTTGTGGATGTGGTGTCAATTAAGTGGTCTGCTTTGTCCTGGATGATATCAAGCATCTTGCATGTTGTTGGAGCTGCACTCATCCAGGAAAGTTTTGACCTTTTTTTTAACAAAAATCTACCTCCATTGGTAAGTAACAATTGATCTAGTGTCAGCCGTTGTTTGCGGAAGAAAGTTATAAACTTCTGTTTCCCTTTTATCTTTCAAAATGCTCCCTCATTTTATTCCTGAGTACTCTGGTTCTATTTTAGATTACTGTATTTAGTGCTAGTCTCCTCTATGCACAGAATATTTTTCTCTATTTTACCTATCTATTCTCCTTAAACACTCGACAAATTACCTTCAGCCTTCTAAATTTCACAGAATACAATCCAATTTTGTGCATAGCTTAACCC
Source organism: Stegostoma tigrinum (assembly GCF_030684315.1). Taxonomy (NCBI): domain Eukaryota; kingdom Metazoa; phylum Chordata; class Chondrichthyes; order Orectolobiformes; family Stegostomatidae; genus Stegostoma; species Stegostoma tigrinum. The sequence continues at coordinate 45,311,108 of NC_081358.1, forward strand.
TTGGAGTTCAGTTTGTCATTTCAGAGTATCAGCACTGAAGTATCTTCATGTTCAATGTATGCTTGGTAAGATATGATGCCTAGAGCTACTAACAGTACTCACGTGTGGTCAAAACAGATCTCTGTATAATTGACACATGGCTTCTAGCCTCCAGAGTTCAAGTACTGTAAATATAAATGACAGCAATCTATTGCAATTTTTGATTAGCTTCTGTACTTACGACACTGTATGGATCTGTGTGCCTGAACTGAAAATCTATTTAGGACTTCATTGTGTCCTGCTTTTTATCGTTTAGGAAGCACCATTTTTTAAAAAAAAATATACAATTTAAAACAAATTGTGAAGCATTTTTGACAAGAAACAAAGTACTTAACAAGGATCAAAGATGGCACAGTGACTCAGTGGTTGGCACTGCTGTCTCACAGCACCAGGGACCCATTCAATTCCATCCTTGGGCAACTGTCTGTGCGGAGTTTGCACATTTGCCCTGTGTCTGCATGGCTTTCTGCTCGGTTTCTTCCCACAGTCCAAAATTGTGCAGGCTAGGTTGATGGGCCATGCTAAATTGCCCATACTACTCAGGGATGTGTAGATTACGTACGTTAGCCATGGGAAATGCAGGGTTTTAGGGAAAAGGTAGGGAGATGGGTCTGGATGGGATGCTCTTTAGAGGGTTGGTGTGGACCAGTTGGGCTGAAAGGCCTGTTTCCACACTGTAAGGATTCTATGATATGAGTTTGTGTTGCATCATTGCATCCTTGACGCAGGTCACCATATCTAAATTGAGAAAACATGCATGTCCCCAGTTGCTGTTAAGCATTGCTATTAGTGCACAACTTGTTAAATCAGATAAAAAAATCTCTTACTTATCCTCAAATCGTATCTTTGCACTGATTTATTGAAGATGTATCTCCACTAGTTTTTGTCAATATCGTCCAAGTTTAACTTATTTTGGTAAAAGCTGATTGCATGCTTAAAAACTGAGAGGAAACGTTTGCTCATGAAATTGTTCAATGGACAACTTTACATTTTACTCGTAGTTTGAAAGAATGGAATCACATTTTCTCCTTCCCTGAGTTGTAACAATGGGAGGGTGAATTAAAGATGTGTGCTGAGATGGGACCCCAGTCAGGCTGCTCCATGTGTTCTGGATTGCAGCTCATCATAGGAGAGCTGCAAACTGCCTGTTTGAGGCCCTGTACAATTGCACTGAATTCATAATCCTAATGTGGCCCTTGCTAAAAGCATTAATAATTTTCTCACGAGAGAAAATCACTTCCAACCTGGTGTGTCTGAGGCAAAATGTCACCATTTACATCATCAGTGAGAAGAATAAGTTCTGGCCAATTGCTTTACGCCTTCTTTCCAACTATTGAATTGTTCTTTATCATCATCATCCTCTAACCGTGCCTTCACATCACTGTGATCAGATCTACAGCAAAGAAGAGCTTGGGCCAGCGAAGGCATCTTCGTGATTAGGGATACAAATTTGAATTGAATTGAATGTCACATGTCGACAGTACCTACAGAAAATATGGAATATTCTGTTCACTTGTCTTCCTCTGCCAAGCTATATGAATATTTTCTGGTACTAAGTAACATCAGCAGCTCCCTCGATATGGAGACAATTCACTTTCCTGATCTTTCTTTGGGCATCTAGCAGTGTCCCCTTCTTTGTTGCATTTATCATAAGAAAACAGTAACTTAGTCTTACTGAAATGACATGGACTATGCAATTCCCCTTTCCTTTTTTTTGTCAAATTCATGCAAGCATCACCCATTGGAGCTTATCCCAGTCTTGCAAAAATCATCTGCTTCTCTTATAACTGCAGCTGAATTAGTTTTAAGTCAATCTAAACTCTTTGAAGACAATTCTTCAATCCTTCAATTTCCATTCCCTCACCCCAATGAGGCACATTCATGTCAATTTGAGGTTGAATCAGATGAACTGAATAACAATGGAAATGCAATGGTCCCATGAGCCAAAATGAGGTCAGTGTAACTTGTGTAACTTGTTGGTGGTCTTGATGCCAGGATGTGGCACCAGTGTACATGATTGTATGGAGTTGTGCATCTTCTATGAGGACAGTGTAGTCTTTACACTGAATCTTCAAAGACACAGTTTATTTTTATTTTTATTCCTACTTCAGGCTACATTTTGGAGAAAATACATCTACATAATACATCAATATCCATAATCTGTAATCGGTGTACATAATACTGATCATTTTACAATGGCAATTCACTTTGAATTCCCCAGTGAAAATATTAGACTATTCTCCATGTTTCACAGAACAAACTCAAGACCCTAGTCATCCCTTTATCAACACATTGTCATGGGACTGGCAATGATTGAATTTGATTACAAGTTATGGTGAATGCTTGAAGTAGAACTCCGAAAGGCATTTCTCACTTTTAAAATGCAGTTGCAACCAACAATGAGAGGTTGTAGAGCCATAGTGGCACACAGCACAGAAACAGCCCCTTCGGCCCAACTCATCCATGCTTACCAGTTTACCTAAATTGCACCCAGGCTTCAGCTCAATGCAATCAGAGACAGATTGCCAGCCAGAACAGAGACAAGTGCCTAGGTTGCTGAAACAGATAGGAGAGGAAATTATTACAGTGGAGCTGATACACAGAGAGTAGTGGAACAAAGAACAAAGCAAATTACGGCACAGGAACAGGTCCTTCAGCCCTCCAAGCCTGCGCTGATCAGATCCTCTATCTAAACCTGTTGCCTATTTTCCAAGAATCTGTATCCCTCTGCTCCCTGCCCATTCATGTATCTGTCTAGATACATCTTAAATGACACTATCGTGCCCACCTCTACCACCTCCGCTGGCAATACTTTCCAGGCACCCACCACACTCTGCATCAAGAACTTTCTACTCAAATATCCCTGAAAATTTTCCCCTGTCACCTTGACATCATGACCCCTAGTAATTGAGTCCCCCACTCTGGGAAAAAGCTTCTTGCTATCCACCCTGTCTGTACATCTCATGATTTTGTAGACCTTAATCAGGACCCCCTTCAACCTCCAGCTTTCTAATGTAAATAATCCTAATCTACTCAACCTCTCTGCATAGCTAGCGCCCTCCATACCAGGCAACGTCCTGGTGAACCTCCTCTGCACCATGTCCGAAACATTCACATCCTTTCGGTAATGTGGCAACCAGAACTGTACGCAGTATTCCAAATGTGGTTGAACCAAACTCCTATACACGACTTGCCAACTCTTGTACTCAATACCCCATCTGATCAATGAAAGCATGCGATATGCCTTCTTGACCACTCTATTGACCTGCTTTGCCACCTTCAGAGTACAATGGACCTGAACACTCAGATCGCTCTGTGTGTCAATTTTCCCCAGGGCAGTTCCATTTACCATATATTCGCTATTGAATTGGATCTTCCAAAATGCATCACTTCACATTTTCCTGGATTGATCTCCATCTCCCAGTTCTCCGCCCAACTCTCCAATTTATCTCCATTCTGCTGCATTTTCCGACAGTCCCCTTCACTATCTGCTACTCCACCAATCTTACTGTCATCTGCAAACTTGCTAATCAGACCATCTATACCTTCCTCCAGATCATTTATGTATATCACAAACAACAGTGGTCTTAACACGGATCCCTGTGGGACACCACTGGTCACAGTCCTCGATTTTGAGAAACTCCCTTCCACGACGACTCTCTGTCTCCTGTTGCCCAGCCAGTTCTTTATCCAAGATAACAAAATGTGAGGCTGGATGAACACAGCAGGCCAAGCAGCATCTCAGGAGCACAAAAGCTGATGTTTCGGGCCTAGACCCTTCATCTCAGGAGCACAAAAGCTGACGTTTCGGGCCTAGACCCTTCATCAGAGAGGGGGATGGGGTGAGGGTTCTGGAATAAATACGGAGAGAGGGGGAGGCGGACCAAAGATGGAGAGTAAAGAAGGTAGGTGGAGAGAGTATAGGTGGGGAGGTAGGGAGGGGATAGGTCAGTCCAGGGAAGACGGACAGGTCAAGGAGGTGGGATGTGGTTAGTAGGTAGATGGGGGTGCGGCTTGGGGTGGGAGGAAGGGATGGGTGAGAGGATGAACCGGTTAGGGAGGCAGAGACAGGTTGGACTGGTTTTGGGATGCAGTGGGTGGGGGGAAGAGCTGGGCTGGTTGTGTGGTGCAGTGGGGGGAGGGGACGAACTGGGCTGGTTTAGGGATGCAGTGGGGGAAGGGGAGATTTTGAAACTGGTGAAGTCCACATTGATACCATATGGCTGCAGGGTTCCCAGGCGGAATATGAGTTGCTGTTCCTGCAACCTTCGGGTGGCATCATTGTGGCAGTGCAGGAGGCCCATGATGGACATGTCATCTGGAGAATGGGAGGGGGAGTGGAAATGGTTTGCGACTGGGAGGTGCAGTTGTTTGTTGCGAACTGAGCGGAGGTGTTCTGCAAAGCGGCCCCCAAGCCTCCGCTTGGTTTCCCCAATGTAGAGGAAGCCGCACCGGGTACAGTGGATGCAGTACATCACATTGGCAGATGTGCAGGTGAACCTCTGCTTAATGTAGAATGTCATCTTGGGGCCTGGGATAGGGGTGAGGGAGGAGGTGTGGGGGCAAGTGTAGCATTTCCTGCGGTTGCAGGGGAAGGTGCCGGGTGTGGTGGGGTTGGAGGGCAGTGTGGAGCGAACAAGGGAGTCACGGAGAGAGTGGTCTCTCCGGAAAGCAGACAGGGGTGGGGATGGAAAAATATCTTGGGTGGTGGGGTCAGATTGTAAATGGCGGAAGTGTCGGAGGATGATGCGTTGTATCCGGAGGTTGGTAGGGTGGTGTGTGAGAACGAGGGAGATCCTCTTAGGGCGGTTGTGGCGGGGGCGGGGTGTGAGGGATGTGTTGCGCGAAATACGGGAGACGCGGTCAAGGGCGTTCTCGATCACTGTGGGGGGGAAAGTTGCGGTCCTTAAAGAACTTGGACATCTGGGATGTGCGGGAGTGGAATGTCTTATCGTGGGAGCAGATGCGGCAGAGGCGGAGGAATTGGGAATAGGAGATGGAATTTTTGCAGGAGGGTGGGTGGGAGGAGGTGTATTCTAGGTAGCTGTGGGAGTCGGTGGGCTTGAAATGGACATCAGTTACAAGCTGGTACACCTCCGCTCAGTTCGCAACAAACAACTGCACCTCCCAGTCGCAAACCATTTCCACTCCCCCTCCCATTCTCTAGATGACATGTCCATCATGGGCCTCCTGCACTGCCACAATGATGCCACCCGAAGGTTGCAGGAACAGCAACTCATATTCCGCCTGGGAACCCTGCAGCCATATGGTATCAATGTGGGCTTCACCAGTTTCAAAATCTCCCCTTTCCCCACTGCATCCCTCAACCAGCCCAGTTCGTCCCCTCCCCCCACTGCACCACACAACCAGCCCAGCTCTTCCCCCCCACCCACTGCATCCCAAAACCAGTCCAACCTGTCTCTGCCTCCCTAACCGGTTCTTTCTCTCACCCATCCCTTCCTCCCACCCCAAGCCGCACCCCCATCTACCTACTAACCTCATCCCACCTCCTTGACCTGTCCGTCTTCCCTGGACTGACCTATCCCTTCCCTACCTCCCCACCTATACTCTCTCCACCTATCTTCTTTACTCTCCATCTTCGGTCCGCCTCCCCCTCTCTCCCTATTTATTCCAGTTCCCTCTCCCCATCCCCCTCTCTGATGAAGGGTCTAGGCCCGAAACATCAGCTTTTGTGCTCCTGAGATGCTGCTTGGCCTGCTGTGTTCATCCAGCCTCACATTTTGTTATCTTGGAATTCTCCAGCATCTGCAGTTCCCATTATCTCAGTTCTTTATCCATCTAGCTAGTACACCCTGGACCCCATGCAACTTCACTTTCTCCATCAGCCTGCCATGGGGAACCTTATCAAATGCCTTACTGAAGTCCATGTATATGACATCTACAGCCCTTATTATTTTCTTTGCAAGTCTGATTTTAGCTTGTATCATACTTGACTGCAATGAATGCCATTCATTATTGATTTGACATCTTCTGACTAATGTCAAACCATGTTAAGTAGCAGAAATACAGATGAGCAATTTTCAACTTTCATTGTTTGATTTTAATACTACAGAACGTCACAGACCAACATACTTTTAGAAAACTTACCCAAAATGGCTGGAGTGATTACCTGATCATAAATTGAGGCAAGTTCAGGAATCTAATGTGGAATAAACAAAAGCGTCTGAACTGAAATTATCATTTTATCTAAAGACATTGAAGAGCAGTCAACTGTGTCAGATGTCAAGCAATTTTCATTTCCTGTTCTAATGCATGTTTTCCTATACACTCTACATATTGAACATGAAATATTGGCTGCAACTATCCAAATTAGAAAAACAACAAAGTCAGACTGGAAAATATACATATGAAGTATATTTCAATAGATATTTTTGAACAGCACAGAGAGAGAAAAATAAATTGTTAAAAGCAAGGACTGGAACAATATCTCTCTTCCTCTATTCCCTTCTCAACATTAACTTCCTTCTCTTTTCTCTGCCACTGTAGTTCCACCTCACAGCTGAGCCATTGAGCCTCAAAATGGATTGTGTCTTGATGGATGAGAAAGTGCCAAGCTGAGTAGTCAGATCTTGCTCCTCCCTGTCAGTTATGTCAATGTCACTGTGCTTTAGGGTGGCCTTGGCCATGACCTTACCTTTTCCTTTGACCACCCTTTGAGCACTGACCAACACAGAGCTGAAAGAAGAGAACCTACAAAGAACACAATTTGTAAGCATACAGATACAAAGATTATCCAATTTGAAATTTTAGGTGCAAGGCTTCACTGCTGATGCAACTTCATGGGGGTCACTCACTTGATCTTCTGCTTCTCCCATTTGATCCCCGGGATTTGACGTAAGCACCACTGGTGGAAGCTCTCTTGGATCTTGATGTAATGTTGGTAGATGGTCCAGGTTTAGTTGTAGTAGAGAAGGATGGTGATATAGCAGAATCCTAGATCAGGACATTTGTTTTCTTCCTAAGTTCCTTATTTTCACAGCCTGAAGAAGGTAAAGCAGATGAAGTTGACTTGATGCTGGACTTCTTCATCTCCCTTGGGAGAGGTTGTAATTTAACATTTGGATTGGGAAGTGCCGTATGTATTCCAGATTCACCCTATCTTTGTGGATCATTCAGGACATGTCAAACTGGCCAGGGGAAAGGCTAGCCTAGTTATTGTACAGGAGGTGTTGAAAAGTTTAGCATTCTTTGCACCACCTGTGCTGAATGAAATAGTCATCTGAAGTCTGAAGCTCATGGTTGCCCATGATAGTGAGTTTGAAGTGATCATGTAGCAGATCTTCCCATCCTGATGATACTGGATGACTTCAAGTGGTGGGTATCAGTTCAGTTTCAGATCTTCCTTTTGTGAATCAGACTAAACCCCCTTCAATTTTATCAAGGATATGGCCCAAGCCCTAACTTTTATCATATTTAGAGGCAAGTGTAAAATGCTGTGTTCTAGACGTAATTTGATTGGTCACACTTTTTGGCTTTATGCAAAACATATTTTTTTTACATTTAATTCTCATACCTAGCTAAATACAAACAAAAGAGAGAAAAATTAGTACAACTCTAACTCTACTGAAAACTTAACAGAATACTAAATTGTTTAACTGTAAAATAGCATTTATTCCAATATAGTAGTATCCCATAAACACATCCTTGACAAAGACAAATTCAGTAAAATAACTTGCCTCACATAGAATGTTTCTCCAGTTCAATAAAGAAGAATACCAAGAGAAAACTCTTGCAGGGAGATATGTATGTCAGCTTCTGCAAACAACTTCAAATAACAACTATCGAAAGCTAAACTAAAACCTTGGTTTCTATGGGGGCCCGACTCCACCCATTGCTTCTATTTTTCTAACTTAAAAGAGGACCCAGGGCCTTACTAGTTGTTTGTTTTATTGGCTTGGAAGAGAAGCTCTGTGCCTTTCTCTCAACCTCTCCATTAAAAGAAGGAGAAAACTGTACCTCTTAATGTACCGTAGTATCCTCACACTCCACTCAGCATAGTGACTGTTACCTTTCATACAGAAGTTGCAGAAAAGTGGCAAGCTTTATGGGCACATAAAGGAATCAGATATCTTAGTTGGGGCATTGAACATGAGGATCAATTCTAGCTTTTATTCCTGACAATTTTTCTGGATCTGCCAAACCATGAAGACATTGTCCACAGTACATTGGGCTTGTTGGAAGGAACATTACGTTATTGGCTGGATTTCTTTCTGCTTCCTGGCATCCCTCAAGGATCAGACATTCAACTTTATCTGGGTGGTTTTGTGTGTCTTCCAGTGGCTCAGTGCCGGGCAGATATTCATCATTAGGTGCAAAAGTTGGTGATCCATCCAACAATATTCAGAACATTTCATGATCCTCATAACAAGCATGACTCACAGGTACATTCCTTAAGCAGTGATATAGTCCAGGAAGTCCCAGTGCCCATACTTTTGGCACCTCTTCACGATTTTGAGCTGGTTCTTCTGTTTGCAGACTGTGTCGGTCACAGTTAGAACATGTTGGGCAAAGTTGGTCGAGAATAGGAAGCGATAGGTATTGATTGTCCCCACGCCATCTTTGCCAATTGTTCCACTCTAGATTTTGTGGTCATAACCAATCACACTTGTCCCTAGTCAGGGACATTGAGGGTCATTGATGAAACAGCTAATGATGTTTGGGTCTTGGACACTACTCTGAGGAACTCATGCAGAGGTGTGCTGAAGCTGAGATGACTGAGCATCAACCACAACCGTTTTCCTTAATGCTAGCTATGACTTCACACCTAGCACAATCCTTATAGCTGTGCTTATCAGTGTGTTTGCTTTTTTTTGCTATTAGTAGGTAATAATATTCATTTCGTTTGTTCAAGAAAACCTCAGAATTGGCTCCTTTGTTGTGATCTAGCAAACTATCTTTTAATTCAAGTGTAGTATAATGACCTTCCTGCCATCAGAAGGTCAGAAGTGGGGACGTTTGTTGATGATTATGTAATGTTCAGCTCCAGTCGTAACTACTCAGACAATGAAGCAGTTTGTGCCCAAATGCAGCAAGCCCTGGTCAACATTCAGACTTGGGCTGTTAAATTAACAATCAAATGCATGCTGAAAATGAAAGCTAAATATTGCAACCAACTAAGGGGATTAAAAAGGGAGCCAACAGATGCTTCGTCATCTAGTCATTGCACATCAAAGTGACAATATGTACAGGTAAAGTCATAGTCCCAGAGGCTGATCGCTCATTAGAGCGAGATGACTGGTGGTAGTTTAACATAAGCATCATCATTCCTCAGGTTAGGGACAAGGTTCAGAAGGTGAGATCTTTATGATAATGTTGGCCAGTGTGGGCACTGAGCCCATGCTTACTGGCATCTCTCTGCAGTCCAAGCCAGCCTTCCAGCAACTGCGATAACTAACGGAGCTAATGGAAGCTTCTGAAATCAGGCACGTGGCACTGATCTGCTAATGGCAACCCTCAGGCTTATTTCAATAGTTCAAGTGAAATAGCAAGCAATTTCTTTTAACACTGCAAACATTATTTTTTCTTCAAATACTTGAAGCCAGAAGCTTTACATGTCTTTAAAGTTCCTTTTGACATTTGTGCTCTATAAGTTCCTTTTTATGCTTTAAAAGTGGCTTTTGACATCTTTGACCGTTTGAATGAACTTGCCAGTGAATGAGCTTATGGACTTTTCTTTGCATGTACATGTTTACTTTCAAAAACTCAAAAGGGTCCCTTACCTCGCTCAAATATGTCCCAGAAGTGTTTTAGACATTTTTCTGTACAATTCCAGATTTGTCATTGGATTCATATTCCATTATCTGCTGCGGCAGGACTTGAACCCAGGTCACCAGAATATTAGTGGGTGTCTAGATTAATGGTATAGCAATAACACCACTACACTATCACCTTCCCATCACACATGTTAGCAACAAAATCAGACAAGAGCAGAGAAGTGGCTGATTCATATTGCGGTACCTCCATAATGTGCCATGCATGATGAAAGACTGATCCCCAATCTCACCAATGTGAAAATAGTGGGTACCATTTTCAAGTGTTGCTCTCCAAACTTTGGCTTCCTCAGCCACTGTCATAATCCAAAGGGATGAATTGGATGTGAATATGAAAGCTACTGGGTACTAGAGAAATGTGTGCTGGAGAAAATATTACTGCGTCTGATTTAGGTTAATCATTTTCTTTAACACCCACAGAATGATTTACTAGTGTTCAAAAGTGTGAATAACAGCGGGGATCAATTTGACTTCAGTGTGCTTTTTAGTAACTATTCTCATGATGTGGGCATCAGTCACAAGGGAATATAAGAGTCAAGCACACAGTTATATTAGTGGCTACAGTCACACACTGAAAGTATACAAAAGGCACTTTTCTTTCCAAGTAGGACAGTTGTGACAAGCCAACATCTTCTGAGGCTATCCTTGAATTACATGGTTTGTGATGTATCTGCAATTTTTTTGTGATCCTTATTAGGTATAGTTTCAGTTTTTGTTTACAATATTGCACATGAGAAACCAAAAGAAAGGAAGGGAATTTGCAGCTGGCAATTGGGCAGACTAATGGGTAATTGCCTCCTTTGCAAACATGAAATAAATAACATGATGTCTTGTTTGTGCACTCAAATTATCACTCCAATCTCAAAAATTAAGGAAGGTGGGCAGATCCTGAAATCAGAATCTTACACCCCCATTTTTAAATTGCCAATTAACATTCCTTGAAGCATGTCAAAGACCACCCAAGCACAGATTTTCATTGCCTGCTGCATGTTTTGGGTGATGGCTGGAAAGAACTTCAAAGGCTTTGTAATGATTGTAATGAGGTCACCAGATGGACCTTGTGGAATATGAGTTCCCTGATTGGGGCCGTTCAACTTGTCCAATGAGGGAGTTCTGGCTGACAGATATAAACAGGAGTGTCAGAGATTCTGTTCACTCTGAGAGCTGGTTCTGAGGAAACTGGAAGAGTGTTGGGCTCAATGCACAAGTAAATAAAAGTTGACTTAGTGATAGGATACTCCATGGAGTTATTTGAGACATTTTATGGTAGGTTCAGGAGGTGTGTAAAGGACCACAGAAGAGTCTTGCCTCTGGAAGTATGGTTGTATGAAGCAACAGAGTCTGTTGCTGAACATGGCAGCATCAGTGCAATTTCTGACTACATTGTTTGAGTTTTTTGAGCCTGCCAAAAATAAAAAGAGATATTGAAACAGCATAAGGCCTTCAAATTTGAAGACGTAACTGACTTTTTCTTCACAGCGTACCTCAGTTTCCGTTCCACCTCCCTCATCTCATGTTTAACAGTGAAAATCTATCCCTGCAACCTGCAACGCGGGTTCATCTCAGCTGTCCTGACAGTGGTCTACATCACACTCCATGCAGAAGTAAAGAGTGTACTTGCTGAAGTATACAATGCTACAAATAGTTTTGAGACAGAATACCCGAAGCCTTGTTCATTATAGCCAGTGACTTCAACCTGGCCAACATCAAGAATGTGTTACCAAAATACCATCAACAAGTCTCCTGTCCCACCAAGGGTCCAAACATTCTTGACCGTTGCTACACAACCATCAAAGATGCAGAGTGCTACAACACCCATCCACATCTTGGAAAATCAGATCACAACTCTACACTCCTTCCTTGTGGCTTACAAGCAGAAATTGAAGCCTGAGGGCCTAGTATAGAAAGTAGTGCAGTGTTGATCTGAGGCAAGAAGGGCTTCTATGGGATTGCTTAGAGTTATTGGACTGGTCCGTATTCAAAAGCTCAGCAGCCAACCTAAACAGATATGTCACTATCGTTATAGACTTCATTAGTAAATGTGTAGATGACTGTGTGCTGAAAAAGTTAATCCCAATGTTATCCAACCAGAAACCATGGATGAACTGGGAGATCCACTCCCTCCTGAAGTCCAGGTCTGAGGCTTTCAATTAGGGTATCCCTGCTATGACCTTCGCAACACCATCAAGAGCGCTAAGAGGAAATATCAAACTAAGCTTGAGACCCAGAATAACTCACATGGATACGTGTCATTTATGGCAAGACTTATACAACATAACAGGCTACAAAGCGAAGTTGAACAGAATTGCGGCTAACAGTGCATCCCTACTCTATGAGCTCAAAGCATTCTGCACTTGCTTTGAACAGAAGGAAAGTGAAACAACGTCATCCCCCAACAGCTTCAGATGCATCTGTACCCACGGTCACTACCACAGACGTTAATCATCCTTTTGAGAGTGAACCCATGGAAAGTGATTGGCCCAGATGGAATCCCCAGCTGTGCCCTCAGATCCTGTGCAGACCTAGACATCTCAACCTCTCCTTACTACGATCTGAAGTCTCCACCTGCTTCAAGAAGACCACCATCATCTCGGTGCCAAAGAAAAATAATTCAATATAATTCAATGACTATGCCCAGTGACTCCGACATCCATAGTTATGAAGTGCTTTGAGAGGTTAGTCATGGCTCATATCAACTCCAGCACCCCAGAATGCCTTGAGCCCTTGTAATATGCCTAATGATGCAACAGGTCACAGCTGATGCCCTCTCCCTGGCCCTGCACTCATCTCCAGAACATCTAGATAACAAGGCTCCTACATATTGACTGCAGGCCCACCTTCAACACCATGATTCTAAACAAACACATCTCCAAATTCAGGGGCCTAAGTATCTGCTTCACGCTCTGTAACTGTGTTCTTGACTGCCTGACCAACAGACATCAGTCAGTAAGGACAGGCGATAAAATCTCCTCAATGAAAATCATTAACACCAGTGCCCTACAAAGCTGCGTACTCAGCCCCCCCAACTATACTCCTTACACCCACAGTACTTTTTTACAAGTTTTTGATGACACCACTGTTGTAGGTTGAATCTCAAAAAGCGACGAGGCAGAATACAGAAAACAGACTAAGTGCTTGCTAGCATTGTTTGAAAACAACAATCTCTCCATTAACATCAGTAAAATGAAGAAGCTGGTCATTGACCTCAGGAAGCAGAGTGGAAGGCACGCCCCTGCCTGATATCTATGATGCGGAGGTAGAGATGGTCAAGAGTGTCAAGTTCCTGTGAGTGACGATCACCAACAATCTGTCCTGGGCCACCCATGTTGACACTACAATTAAGAAAACACAACAATGCCTCTACTTCCTCCTTCCTCGCAACTATACACTCCTTCCACCTCAAGCCCCAATCCCACCTCCTACCTACCAACCTCATCCCCACTTCCTTGACCTGTCAGTCCTGCCTGGACTGACTTATCCCCTCCCTAACTCCCCACCTACAATCATGTTTACTGGCTCCATCCCCGCCTCTTTGACCTGTCTGTCTCTTCTCCACCTATCTGCTCCTTTATCCATCTTTCATCCACCTCCCCCCCTCTCTCTATTTATTTCAGAAACCCCTTCCCCTCCCCTATTTTTGAAGAAGGGTCGAGACCTGAAACATCAGCTTTCCTGCTTCTCTGATGCTGCTTAGCCTAGGTTCATCCAGGTTTTATACCTTGTTATCTTTCATTTATTGACTTCATCTATACTTCCCACAGCCTCGGGAAAGCAGCCAGCATAATCAGACACCCACTTCCACCCCTGTTATGCTCTTTTCCATCCTCTTCCATCAGGCAGAAGATATAAAAATTTGAATACACATATGAACAGATCCAAGAACAGTTCCATCCCTGCTGTTATCATACCTTTGAATGGGTCTGTTTAATGTCAATGTCAATATTTCGCTGCACCTTCTCAGCAGTTGCAATACTGTATCCTACACCCTGGTCTGTTACCCTGCTGCAGATGTATAGTATGATCTGCCTGTAAAGCACATCAGACAACACTTTTCACTGTACCTGGTTACATGTGTCAGTAATAAATAAAATCAAATCAAATCATCTTACCCAAAAACATCAGGTGAAGGAGCGTAACTAGCCAGGGAATCTTTGCACCAGAGAATGCAAAAATTCCTCGAGCTCCCTTTTCCTAAGTAATGCATTTCTTCTGTACTTTTATGCGGTCCTTTGATTTCACTATACAATGTTCAAAACCTAGGGCAATGATGGAAACAGGGTTGCTTAAAATACAGAGATTCTTCAGCACTTTTGAAAGGAGTGGGAGATGCAAGGCTGAAGTGGGGTAGGACTGTATACATTTATGTGTACATTATGACTGTACATTTTATTGTATATTCACGGAATGTGAACATCACTTGCTGATTCAGCCTTTATTGCCCATTCTAACTGCTCCTTGAACTGAGTGGCTTGCTATGGCCATTTCAGAGTGTAGATAAAAATCAAGCTCTTCGCTATGAGTCTGGAGTCTTATGTAGGCCAGACCAGGCCAGCTAAAGGCAGATTATTTTTTGATGACAAGGGTTGCTTATTTATTGACATCATATTCCACTACCATGGGAATTTGAACACATGTTCCCCAGAACATTAGCTTGGGGCTTTGGATTACTAGTCCAAAGACAACCCCACTATTCTACTGCTCTTCTGCCTCTAGTGTGTCAAACACTTTTATGGGAATCATCTTCTATATTTTCAGATGTAAGAATCATGTCAGATACATTATGCATGTTCATAGTTAACAACATATTAATTAAACCGATACTAATCTACTGTGAAGTAGTAAACACTTTTATAGTGATTTTTTTGGATAAACCGCAGTTTTTTTTTTGAGAGTTGGTTATTTTTAACTTCATGGTAAGATTTACCACTCAGGTTTTAAATTCTTTAAAGATATGACAAATTGAGAGAATTCTGCCATTTATTGACTAAGTAATATCAAACCTGCTCAACTGTATTAATAAGGAAAGACAGCTGTGTCACTAAGAATTAACAGTCATATAAAACTTGTTTCAATTGCTTTTTAAAATTATTGCAACATAATTTATTGTGTCAACACATCCTTTTTTTGGAGTTTATAGCTATCAATTCCCCAGATTTAGGTCAATACATATTTATTTGTGATTCAAAAGAGTTGGATATAGATGGAATTGCCTCATCATTTTTGTCAGGGATATACAATGCTTTCTAAAATGTTCTATATTGCAAAGGAACAAGCTGTTTGTAAAATTCTGCTATCTATGGGGAAACATAATGGGCTTGTTTCAAAGGAGAAGGGAAGCAGGAACTGAGAGAGAAATAAATTTGTAGAACTCCTCTTATTTAAAAATGAAATCCTTAGCCAAACTATGCATTTGCAAACTTTGGAATTAATACAATTTATTTTGCTTCTCAAGCAATTAACTTCATTGGCCATGTCTTAAATGGGCTTTGGGTTCTGTACCAGTAAAGGAGAAAATTAATAAAAATATACAGCCAGTGGATCATTCAACTACACATATCAAATAAATCCAAATGTTGGTCACTGATGAATTCATTAATGTCAGCCAAGTTTGCATGCAGGTCAGGAGGGTGGAAAAAAACAAAGCATCTGACAATTTATTACTGAAATATCTATGCCCATTTTAAAAGAATAGAAAGTAATTTTTCTTGGAACTTCTCTTATTCTGCCAAGGTAAACTTAATGTGGAGGTGCTGGTGTTGGACTGGCTGAACAATGTCAGAAATCACAAGACACCAGGTTATAGTCCAACAGGTTTATTTGAAAACAGAATCTTTCAGAGCTTCAGTCCTTCTTCAGGTGTTAGTGACCTATCAAACTCCTGAAGTATCGATTCTCTGCATCACCACAGCACCATTGCAGCAGGATGTACCAATTACAAAATTCACACAGAAACTCACTGAATTTCCACATCAACAAACCTACAACCTCTGTTGCCTGAAAGAAAATGAGCATGTCACAATCTCTAAATTCTCCCCAAAGTCAAAAGCCATTCTGACTTCAAACTATACTGTGGCTGCATTAAAATTCTGGACATATCTTCCCAACAGCACTACAAGTATTCCTTTATCCTAGGAATTGTATTGCTTCAAAAGATCTCTCAATTTTTTCAAACTGGGCAATAAATGTTGACCTTACCAACTATGCTCCCAAATCAAAAACTGAAAAAACAAGATGGGAATTGATACACTATAGTAAGTAGAACAGAGCATACAGTGAATAAAATATTCTGCTTGCCACCAAAAACACTAGCCCACTGTCTTCAGTGGTCCCCTGGCTGCAACATTCAACATTGAAAATTCTAAGATTGGAATCCTTCTTGCTGTGTAATGCTTGAGATTCACAGGATCTGAAGTCTTGTTATCTCAATTGAGAGCCGTTAGATTTTGGGAAACCCAGATGGATTGCAACTTATTTAAATGCAAGACTGCCATGTTTCAACTCAGTGTATGGTCAGCACAACAAACTGAACTAATCATGACAAAGGCCCTCGAAGCAGTTGAATTACAATATATTCAAATATCTTGATTGCTCCCCCTCATCAACTATAAATTAGTCAAAGAGTGTAAGGTACCATGCTTTGTTTCACTCTCATCATTTGCACAGTAGACTGAGAGAGGATGTGAGTGTCATTTCTTGGGCCAATATTTATTGCCTATCCTTAATTCCTCTTTGGTGTAAGGATACCTGCAATGTTGTTCATAGGAAGTCCCTAATGTTTTGTCTCAGTGAAACTGAACAAATGACAATATATTTCAAGTCAGGATGGTGACTGGCTTGGAGAACTTGCAGGTGGTGGTCTTCCCATGTATCTGCTGCCCTTATCTTTCTAGGTTAGAGTTCACGTGGGTTTGGAAGGTACTGCTGAAAGAACGTTCTCGAAGTTTTGTAGTGCATTTTGTAGATGGCACACATCACTGCTACTGAGTGTCAGAGGTGGAGTGATGGAATGTTTAAGAATATGGTGCCAATCCAGCAAGTAGTTTTGCCCTGGATGGTGTATATCTTCTTTGACGTTGTTCTAACTGTTCTCATCCAAGCAAATATGGAGTATTCCATCATACCCCTGACTCATGCATTATAGATGATTTTGAGGAGTCAGGAGCTGAGTTACCTCTGAGGGAAGAAACCCCTTGGTAGGAGCAGTTGACAGGCCTCCGAACAGTACTTCTGAAGCAGGGCATAGTGTAAAAAATGAGGGCCTGTGTCAAGGGCACAACAGTAATTTGGGGTGTTTGAATATGCATATTGATTGGATTAATCAGCTTGGCAAGGGTATCCTTGAAGAAAGGTTCATAGAGTGTATGAGGATTGTTTCTTAGAGCAACATGTCATGATGGCAACCAGAGAACTGGCTACTTTAGATTTAGTATTATGTAGTGAGGAAAGTTTGGTGAATGAACTAATAGTTAGGGATGTTAGAAGGGGTGACCACAACATATCAGGACATCAAATTCAGTTTGAAATAGTGAAGACAGAGTCACATACGAGAGTTTTAGCATTGGGTAGAGGTAAATGTACAGTCCTGAGGAAGTATTTGGTCCAAGTGGACCAGGCCAAAATATTAAAATGCAAGACAGTTGAAGAACAGTGGCAAATGCTTAGGGAAGTATTAAATATCTCCCAATTAAAGCATACTCCTGAGAGGAACAGGAATTGTTAAAAGATGAACCATCATTCAACGCTTAACAGGAAGTCAAGGATAACATAAAAACAAAAATTAGAGCATGGCATATTGCAAAAGCCAGTGGTATTCTGGAGGATTGGGAGAACTTTAAATGTTAACAAAGGATTAGTGAAAACAAGATCAAAAAGAGCTAAGATGAACTACAAGAGGAATATAGCAGAAAACATGAGCACTGACATCAAAAGCTTCTGTAAGTATATTAAAAGGAAGAAAATTGTGAAAATAAATATTGGTCCTCTAGAAGATGAAAATGCCTGGGTAACAATGGGAAACTCAGAAATGACAGGGGTACTGAACCAATATTTTCACAGTGGAAGGTAATAATTTTTTCCCAAAAATTGCAGTTACCACAGAGCAACTTAGTGAAATTACAATAACTAGGGAGAAGGTAGGAAGTAAATGGATGGTATTAAAGGATGATAAGCCCCTGGGGCCTAATGGCCTGCACCTGAGGGTATTAAAGAAAGTGGCAACAGAAATACTGGACGCATTGGATATGATTTTCCAAAATTCCCTGGATTCTCAAAATGTTCCAGTGGATTGGAAACATGCTAATGTGACACCCTTATTCAAAAAAGGAGATAGGAAAAAAAGTGGGAAACCACACAACGGTTAGTTTGACCTCTGTAGTGGGAAGTTAATAGAGTAAAAGAGGAGCTAACTGAACACTTGGAAAAAACAAACTTCAATTCACCAGCAACAGCACAGTTTCATGATGACAAGTTGTGCTTGACAAATTTGCTGGAGTTTATTGAGTTTGTAACCAGCAAGGTAGATAAGTGGTTAGCACTGCAGCCTCACAGCACCAGGGACCTGGGTTCGATTCCAGCCTCGGGCAATTGTCTGTGTGGAGTTTGCACGTTCTCCCAGTGTCTGCGTGGGTTTCCTCTGGGTGCCCCGGTTTCCTCTCAGTCCAAAGATGTGCAGATTAGGTGGATTGGCCACGCTAAATTGCCTGTAGTGTTCAGGGGTGTGTGGGTTATAGGGGGATGGGTCTGGATGGGATGCTCCAAAGGGCGGTGTGGACTTTTTGGGCCGAAGGGCCTGTTTCCACACTGTGGGGAATCTCGTCTAATCTGAGCCCCGGCTCTAAGGGAGCCTCAGTCAATAAGTGGAAAGTTGAAGTCACCCACCACAACTACCCTGCTTTTTTCACACATTTCCAGTACCTGACTACATTTCTACTCCTGTGCCTCCCTTGGGTTGTTGGGGGGTCTATAAAAAACTCCCAACATTGTGATTTCACCCTTCCTATTCCTGAGTTCCACCCTCCTAATGCCTCACTACAAGTTCCCTCCAAAGTGTCCTCCTTCAATACAGCTGTGATGTGATCCCTAATCAGCAAAGCAGTTCCCTTACTCCTCTTATTTTTCTTTCTGTCCCGTCTAATACAGCAAAAACCTGGAATGTTAAGCTGCTGGTCCTGACCCTCCTTTAACCATGTCTCCTTAATGACAATAACATCATAATTCCATGCAGTAATCCATTTTCTTAGCTCCTCTGTCTTACCTGTTATACTTCTTGCATTGAAGTAAATGCACTCCCGACCTTCAGTTCCTCTGAGCCTCACGGCTTCTCTCTGCCTGCTCTTACTCTGCACTATGCATGTCTGAGTCTCTGTTTTGTCCGCAGTCTTTGCACTTACTGGCCTGTTGTTCTGGATCCCGCCCCCGGCTAGTCTAGTTTAAATCCTCCGGAAGAGCTCTAGCAAATCTCCTGCCTCAGATATTGATGCCCCTCAAGCTCAGGTGCAACCCGTCCTCCTTTTACAGGCCCCACCTTCTCCAGAAGACATCCAATGATCCATATATCTAAAGCCCAACCCTCCTATGTCATGCGTGCAACTGTACCCTCTGTTTGTTCCTAGCCTCGCTGGCCCATGGCACAGGTAGTGATCCTGTTCTTGAAATTATAAAATGAATAAAAATTAATTTTCATCCAAACATAAAATTCAAAAACACTACCCACTAACATAAACTCATAGAATTGGTTACGTTCTCCCCATCTTGTCCATTTGCAATTCGGCATTCTTTATATTATCCCAGAAGCTGATAGACCTGTAGATCAGAATTCCAAATGAGCCAAGATGAAACTTCTTTATATAACATGGTGTGAAGCTGGATGAACACAGCAGGCCGAGCAGCATCAGAGGAGCAGGAAAGCTTGACGTTTCGGGTTGGGACTGAAGAAGAGTCCTGATCCGAAACGTGAAGCTTTTCTGCTCCTCTCATGCTGCTCGGCCTGCTGTGCTCATCCAGCTTCACACCGTGTTATCTCAGATTCTCCAGCATCAGTAGTTCGTACTATCTCTGAAACTTCTTAAGTTCTTTATTGAAGGCATTAAATGATTTTTTTTTAGAAAACAAAGGCCCAAAACATTCTGAATCGGGTAAGTCATCCCTTTTATTTGGCATTTTGTTTCACTCCTTTGTGCTGGACATTTCCAGAAATGTGAGTCAATATAACACAACAAGGCCAAGAAGATGTCTGAAACATTCATGACCCATCAAGGCCAATAGTCAATCTCCTTAAACAACTGTTATGGCCAGATAAGGTGTGATGTAAAAAGGATGTCAGGGTCAGAAAGCGTTAATACTGAGAAGCGCTTTAAGCATTGCCCACTGTAATGATATTTGATTTTGAAGGAGTACGACCTAACATCTACCTCCTCACTGTCCCTTTAACAATGGGTCATTAATTCTACATTGGTGAAACCAAGCAGGTGACTGTTTCTTTGAGCATAGCCCATAATGTCCAGCCTAACCTCCCACTCACTGCCCATTTGAACTCCCCTCTCCCAACTCCCCCTCCAACATGTCTGTGCTTGGTCTCCTCCAATGCCACATTTATTCAAAAAGCAAATTTGATGAACAACACCTGATCTTCTGCCTGGGCACCCGAAAGCTCGGAGGACTTGACATTGAGATCTCTAATTTCAAATAACCTTCTCACCCATCCCTCAGCTCCTTTTCTAGCCCCACTTCTTCCCTTTCATTCCACCTACCAACCCTCCCTTCCAGCCACCAACTGGATTCATCCCTCCCATCAACCTACATGCTTGTACCTACTACCGGTGCACACCTATCACCACCATTCAGCTATCCTCCTCCCCTTTTTATCTTCAGCTCCCCCTCCCTCCACATCCAGTCCCGACGAAGGGTAGTACACAAAATGGTGACTTCTCCTTTTCTCCAGATGCTGCCTGGCTTACTGTGTTCTTCCAGCTTCCTTTATAACAATATATCCTGTAATTAATTGCTCACGTGCAACAAGCCACTCCCATTAAAACCAAAGCCTCTTCTAGTTAGACCAGAAATGGTTCTCCTTTACCACACTAAACCAAGTAGGCCCTATTACTCTCTATATTGAAAGAAGACATGGCAACAAATCTGGTAAGGTGCAAATTTGAGTTAACTGTGTATACAGCATGGTGAGCAGTGGTATGGAATCCATTTAGCTTTCTCTTACGATGTGCTGAGACCAGATGAGGTTTCAAGATTTTGCAGCATCTTCAGACCAAGCCCGAAGTTGACAGTGAACATAGCCAACAAGATATCGAGCTGGATGAACACAGCAGGCCAAGCAGCTCCAAAGGAGCAGCAGAGCTGACGTTTCGGGCCTAGACCCTTCTTCAGATCCTCCTGCTCCTATAATGCTGCTTGGCCTGCTGTGTTCATCCAGCTCTACGCCTTGTTGTCTCTGATTCTCCAGCATCTGCAGTTCCTATTCTCTCGAGTGAACATAGCCAGTCATCAGCAGGGAAAGCTGAACAGCTAAACACCTGAGAGCTGAAACCCCAGTGGCAATAGTCATTAAGGAAGGAATCCAGTCAGAAATATTTCAAGTTTGGTAAGAACCAGTATGAGGCAGGAAATTTAACAACGCCCTGGACGAAGAGAATCAGTTACTCCAAAGCAGATACAGACTGCATTGAATGAAGGTGTGCTGTAGAAGCAGTGCTGAGACAGGGTACAGTGAGAGACAATGGATGATTCAGTCTCTGTGAGTAAAGTTAAAATCCCTAAAGGGAAAAGGAGAGCTTTTAAAAATGGCACAATATTACAGGTTGGGAAAGCAAAGCAAGGAAAGTACTTACAGCTCAGATTGAGTCAGTGCCACAGTCTGCACATAACAAGCCATGGATACAGCAAGGGAAATGAAGGGTCACAAAAGCAATTTACACCAAGGTTGTAGACCCAGGGACATTGTAAAGCTGGAATTAAACAAAAGAATAGGTTAGGAAACTCAGCAGTTATGGTCAAATGGAAGAACAAAGTTAGGAGACTTTAAGTCTTCACAAAAGGCAAGTGATACTCGTTAACAGTGTGTTAAAGGAAGCAAAATCTTATTTAAATGGGGGAGAGTGGGAATCTTCCAGAAAACATAACCAGGAAAGAAATGTGGATCATAATTAAAAGCTGCAGAGGGCAAGAAACATCCAGAAAAGAAGTGGAATTTGTTTCTTAAATCAACAAGTAAAGGGAGGCCTTATGCAAAATCACAATTAAATGACCATAATTTACTAAAGCTGCAAGCAGTGGGATTTATTCAGTAAAAGTATGGAAGCAAAAGGAATGATGTAAATCTGGAAATGGTGGAATTCATTCAGTAAAGTCAGGGAAATGTGTGGAACCATCAGGTTTAGCCACTAAAAGTGGCATTCATCCATTTAACTGTTAAAGGTGAGAATTCTCCATTATAGCAGTAAAATGTCACAAGTACAGTGCAATTCCCTTCCCAGAATATATTTAGTGGTGTCTTCCTTCTCAGCTTGAGCTGTCTCAGTTGGAACTTCCTTTCTGTTTCCCTTTCCTGCCTCTCTCTTTCTCTCTCTCCAGGAATTCCCTCTCATCATCCCTTTTCTGGAATTATCCTTCTTCTTTTTCCCTGTTGGAATTAGCTCTTCCAAGTCACATTTATTTGTTTCACCACCCTCATTTTGCAACTCTAAATATTTTGCCCTCCCTTTTTCAATTACTGGCTTTGTAATTTAAAGGTGGAAATCCATCTCCAGATGCCTAACCACACCTTTTAAGACTGCCAAGAAAATTACATCGAATTTTTTTTGTAGGCTATTTCATCCTTCTGGATAATCCAAGATAGAGGATGGGAAAAATTTATGGCTGTTACATCTACTCCTTTTTATGAGGCATTTACAGTGTTTTGGAGCTGATTTCCTCAAATTCTAAGAGCAGTAATTATTGTTTTACTAGCTGTTGCATTGTCCTGGAACTTTAGGGAAAACGATCAAAGTAATGGCACTTTAAAAAAAGGAGGAAGGGAGACAAAGATAGTGATCACTTGGTGGGAAGTGAATTAACTGAGAAAGAAACCTACACTTCTGTCTCACCCAGCAGTGAACCTTCACAGTTAATGCCTCGGCTGTTTGATTTCAAGTACATCTAGATATCGGAGTATGTCTAAGAAAAAAATCTAAAAGTGAAATTCAAAGCTGATCTTGAAGAAACCTGCATGGGGAGACAGAGCAGCTAAGTGGCTCTTTTTTTGTAAATCTACATCAGTTAGTAGAGTGGGTTCCTCTTGATTATGTGTTTTTATTGATATCTGTCTCTTGATTAAAATAAAATTTAAAAAAAGTAGGTACTAAGTTAGCCTGCAGCAGTATCTTTAGAGCAGTAAGCCTATGCTAATATTTGGGTCTGTAAACTGTTAAGATGCAAAGGCGGCCTTTACCAGAGTGATGTGCTGTTCCTGTCGGGTGTGAGAGTTTGGGGAGAGTTTCTGTGTTACTGATGATTATGTCTGCAGGAAGTGTGCTTCGTTACGAATCCTATCAGATTGCATAGATTGGTTGGAATGGCAATTAGAGGCAATGACAAATTTACAGGAGCTTGGGAGTGTGATGGATGGCATTTGCAGGAAGGGAGATAAACTGAAGATATAGTTGGGTAGATGGTTGACCCCCAGGAAAGGAAGGAGAGGGAGACCACTAGTGCAGGGGTCTTATGTGGCTATTCCCATCTCAAACAAACTTGTTGTTTGGTAAAATGTAGGGGGTAGTGGACTCTCAGGGGATTGTAACACTAACAGCCAGGTTTCTGTCACCGAGACTGGCTTCAATGTAACAGAGGGTGAGCCAGGTTCCAAGTGGTCAATTGTGAGAGGGCACTCTCTGATCAGAGGCACAGGCAGACGTTTCTGGGGCTAACAGCAAGACATCAGATTGGTGTGTTGCCTCCCTGGTGCCAAAATCAAAGACATCTCAGAGACACTGCAAAATATTCTCAAAGGCAAGAAGGACCAGTAGGAGGTTGTTATACACATTGGAACTAATGGCACCAGAAGAGATAAGAACAAGATTCTGCAGGGAGTATATAGGAGGTTAAGCAGGAATTTAAAAAGGATATCCTCGAGCGTAATAATGTCTGGATTACTCCTGGTGCTATAAACTATGATGGTAGGAATATGAGGATAGAGCAGATGAATGTGCGGCTGAGGAGCTGGTGCAGGGAGAAGGATTCACATTTTTGGATCATTGAAATCTCTTTTGTAGTTGAAGTGACCTATATAAGAAGGGCAGGATTTCACCTGAACTGGAAGGGGACTAGTTTACTAGAAGTTCCTCTCATGTGCCTGGCCTGCTGTGTTCTTCCAGCTCCACACTTTTTTATCTCTGACTCCAGCATCTGCAGTTCTTGTTATCTCCAGAGATAGTATGTTCCTGGTAAGTGTAGGGAATGCTGGATGACTAGCGAAATTGAGGTTTTCATAGAATCCCTACAGTGTGGAAACAGGCCCTTCAGCCCAACAAGTCAACATGGACACACAGAACATCCCACCCAGACCAAACCCCTAATCTTTACACCCCTGAACACTACGGGCAATTTAGCATGGCCAATCGACCCAGCCTGCACATCTTTGGAATGTGGGAGGAAACCAGAGCACCCAGAGGAAACCCAGACAGATATGGGGAGAATGTACAAACTCCACACAGACAGTCACCCAAGTGTGGAATCGAAAATGGGTCCCTGGTGCTGTGAAGCAGCAGTGCTAACCACTGTTGCCACCGTGCCGCCCTGGTCATTTTGGCCAAGTAAAAGAAGGAAGCATATGCCATGGATCAGGGATCAAGTCAATCCCCGGAAGAGTATAAGGGCAGTAGGAGCATGCTTAAGAAGGAAATCAGGAGGGCAAAAAGGGGACAAGAAATAGCCTTGGCAAATAGAGTTAAGGAGAAGGGTAATAGGGTAACAAGTGAAAAAACAGGGCCCCTTACAGATCAGCAAGGCCACCTACGTATGGAACTGTTGGAGATGGGGAGACACAAAATGCGTATTTTGCATCTGTGTTTACTTTGGAGAAGGATATGGAACGCAGAGACCATGGGAAATAAATAGCGACATCTTGTAAAATGTCCATTTAACAGAGGAAGAGGTGCTGCACGTTTTAAAACACATAAAGGTAGACAAATCCCCAGGACCTGATCAAGTATGCCCTAGAGCACTGTGCGAAGCTAGAAAAGTGATTGCTGAGCACTTTGCTGAGATATTTGTATCATCAATAACCACAGGTAAGGCCAGAAGGCTAGTATTCTGCCATTATTTAAGAAAGGTGGTAAGGAAATATCAGGGCACAATAGACCAGTGACACTGACCTTGGTGGTGGGCAATTTGTTGGGGGAATCCTGACAGACAGGATTTACATGTATTTGGAAAGGCAAGGACTGATTAGAGATAGTTAACATTGCTTTATGTGTGGGATATGGTGTTTCACTAACTTGATTGAGTTTTCTTTGAAGAAGTAACAACGAGGATTGATGAAGGCAGTGTGGTGGATGTGATCTATATGGACTTCAGTAAGACGTTCAACAAGGTTCCTCATGGTTGACTGGTTAGCAAGGTTAGATCACATGGAATATAGGGAGGATTAGCCATTTGGATGTAGAATTGGCTCAAAAGTAGGACACAGAGGGTGGTAGTGGCTCCGACACTTCCACCATCTGCAATCCAACCCCACCATCAAAGACATTTTTCTATCCGCAACCTTGTCAGCTTTCCAGAGGGACCACTCTCTCCATGACTCCCTTGTTCATTCCACACTCCCCTCCTGCCCACCACACCTGGCACTTTTCCCTGCAACTGCAGGAAGTGCTACACCTGCCCCCACACCTCCTCCCTCACCCCATCCCAGGGCCCAAGACTTTCCACATCAAGCAGATGTTCACCTGCACATCCGCCAATGTGGTATACTGCATCCACTGTACCCAGTGTGGCTTCCTCTACATTGGGGAAACCAAGCGGAGGCTTGGGGACCGCTTTGCAGAACACCTACACTCAGTTCGCAATAAGCAACTGCATCTCCCAGTCGCGAACTGTTTCAACTCCCCCTCCCATTCTGCAGACGACATGTCCATCCTGGGCCTCCTGCAGTGCCACAACAATGTCACCTAAAGGTTGCAGGAACAGCAACTCATATTCCACTTGGGAACGCTGCAGCCCAATGGTATCAATGTGGATTTCACAAGCTTCCAAATCTCCCCTCCCTCTACCACATCCGAAAACCAGCCCAGCTTGTCCCCGCATCCCTCACTAGTCCTTCCTCTCACCCATCTCCTCCTCCCACCTCAAGCCGCACCCCCGTTTCCTACCTACTAACTTTATCCTGCCCGTCCTCCCTGGACTGACCTATATCCTCCCTACCGCCCCACCTACACTCACCTTAACTGGCTCCATCCCTGCCTCTTTGACTTGTCTGCTTCCTCTCCACCTATCTTCTCCTCTGTCCATCTTCTCTCCACCTCCCCTTCTCTCCCTATTTATTTCAGAACCCCCTTCCCCTCCCCCATTTCTGATGAAGGGTCTAGGCCCAACACGTCAGCTTTCCTGCTCCTAAGATGCTGCTTGGCCCGCTGTGTTCATCCAGCTCCACATCTTGTTATCATGGTAGTGGAGGGTTGGTTTTCAGATTGGAGGCCTGTGACCAGCAGTGGGTGACAATAATCGATGCTGGATCCATCGCTTTTTATCTTTTATATAAATGATTTTGATGTGAGCACAGGAGGTTTGATCAGTAAGTTTGCAGATGATACTAAAATTGTAGGTGTAGTGGACAGGGACGAAGGGTGCCTCAAAGTACACTGGAATCTTAATCAGATGGGCCAATGGGCCAAGGAGTGGCAGATGGAGTTTAATTTAGATAAATGTGAGGTGCTGCATTTTGGAAAGGCAAATCAGGACAGGACTTTTACACTTTATGGTAAGGTCCTGGGGAGTGTTGCTGAACAAATAGGCTTTGGAGCATAGGTTCACAGTTTCTTGAAAGTGGAGTTGCAGATAGATAGGATAGTGAAGAAGGCATTTGGTATGCTTGCCTTTACTGGTCAGTGTATTGAGTATAGAAGTTGGGACATCATGTTTGCGGCTGTACAGGACATTGATTAGGCCACTTTTGAAACATTGTGTGCAATTCTGCTCACCCTCCTATAGGAAGGATGTTGTGAAACTTGAAAATGTTCAGAAAAGATATACAAGAGTACTGCCAGGGTTGGAGAGTTTGCGGAAAAGGGAGAGGCTGAATAGGCTGGGGCTATTTTCCCTTGACCATCATAGGTTGAGAGGTCACCTCATAGAGGTTTATAAAATCATGAGGGGCATGGATAAGTTAAATAGACAAGATCTTTTCCCCACAGCAGGGGAGTCCAAAACTAGACAGCATAGGTTTAAAGTGAGAGGGGAAAATGAGAGTCCTAATGGCCTTCTTCACGCACGGGGTGGTGCGTTTATGGAATGAGCTGCCAGAGGAAGTGGTGGAGGCTGATACAATTACAACATTTAAAAGGCATCTGGACGGGTATATTATTAGGAAGGGTTTAGAGGGAAATGGGCCAAATGCTGGGAAATGGGACTAGAATTATGTAGGATATCTGGTCAGCATGGACAAGTTGGACTGAAGGGTCTGTTTCTGTGGTGTAAATCTCTATGACTCTATGATTCTGCCCTTCTCTATGAAAGCATTCACATGAGATGCAAATTCAAGTGAAATGTGGAGATCTAAATGACTTAATATTGTAGATCCAAGAAAATCTTT
This sequence comes from Stegostoma tigrinum, assembly GCF_030684315.1. NCBI lineage: Eukaryota > Metazoa > Chordata > Chondrichthyes > Orectolobiformes > Stegostomatidae > Stegostoma > Stegostoma tigrinum. The sequence goes on from NC_081358.1 coordinate 45,338,729, forward strand.
ACAGTCAGGAAGGTCGACAGCACAGAAAAAGGCCCTTTGGCCAGTCAAGTCTGCATTGGTCAAAATAATGACCTAACTATTCTAATTACATTTTTTAGCTATTACAGGCAGTGTGCTCCAAATTCTCAACACTTTTGAAGTGAAAAATCTTTCCTCACATCCCCTTTAAACCTCCTGCCTCTTAAATTTATGTCCCCTGGTCATTGATATCTCCACCAAAGGGAGAGGTTTCTTCCTGTCTATGTCACTTATAATTTTATACATCTCAATCATGGTACTCCCTCAGTTTTCTCTCTCCCTCGGAAAACAACCCCAGTCAATACGAAATACTCGAGGTTAATTTGACACTAACAAGATGGTGGTGACCATTGTCCACTAGGCCTTGATGCTAATGAACTGGAATCCAAGGAAAATGCCCTCAATCAAAGTGACCCTTCCATTTCTCAGACTAGCCACACTTCTCAAATACTTTGAATGTATACTTATTGTTCAGTTCTACGGTAAGCAAGAACTGGATCTAAATTATCCTCACTAGATTTATAAGCAACACTTATAATGGGTTGATTTTGTATCAAAAGCATTGCCATCAAAAGATGTCTGATCCTGTAACCATACAGCCCCAAAATAATAATTTCAACACTTTTAACAATTCTGTTTTAAAACACATTTTAAAAGTCACCACCGAAAACCCGATTGGGAGAGATGGCTGAGAGAAATTTTTCATATGATGTAGCTAGCTTCACCATGAAATGCTGCCTCTAATTCAATACAGATTCCAGAATGAAAACTGAATTAGGTTTTCCAAGTTTGGATGGAGTAAAAGGAATTTTGAAATCCATATGACCAGGCTTATCTTTGATTGGGAATTTTATCTTCTGCTAAAGGCTGAAAAGTTCTTCATTCCCTGCTTTCCACCATAACATCTGTGCTGTTCATGAGCACAAATCTTCATCATTTGATGAGATAATGGGAACTGCAGATGCTGGAGATTCCAAGATAATAAAATGTGAGGCTGGATGAACACAGCAGGCCAAGCAGCATCTCAGGAGCACAAAAGCTGACGTTTCGGGCCTAGACCCTTCATCAGAGAGGGGGATGGGGGGAGGGAACTGGAATAAATAGGGAGAGAGGGGGGGAGACTGAGAACGCCCTTGACCGTGTCTCCCGCATTTCCCGCGACACATCCCTCACACCCCGCCCCCGCCACAACCGCCCCAAGAGGATCCCCCTCGTTCTCACACACCACCCTACCAACCTCCGGATACAACGCATTATCCTCCGACACTTCCGCCATTTACAATCCGACCCCACCACCCAAGACATTTTTCCATCCCCACCCCTGTCTGCTTTCCGGAGAGACCACTCTCTCCGTGACTCCCTTGTTCGCTCCACACTGCCCTCCAACCCCACCACACCCGGCACCTTCCCCTGCAACCGCAGGAAATGCTACACTTGTCCCCACACCTCCTCCCTCACCCCCATCCCAGGCCCCAAGATGACATTCCACATTAAGCAGAGGTTCACCTGCACATCTGCCAATGTGGTATACTGCATCCACTGTACCCGGTGCGGCTTTCTCTACATTGGGGAAACCAAGCGGAGGCTTGGGGACCGCTTTGCAGAACACCTCCGCTCAGTTCGCAACAAACAACTGCACCTCCCAGTCGCAAACCATTTCCACTCCCCCTCCCATTCTCTTGATGACATGTCCATCATGGGCCTCCTGCACTGCCACAATGATGCCACCCGAAGGTTGCAGGAACAGCAACTCATATTCCGCCTGGGAACCCTGCAGCCATATGGTATCAATGTGGACTTCACCAGTTTCAAAATCTCCCCTTCCCCCACTGCATCCCTCAACCAGCCCAGTTCATCCCCTCCCCCCACTGCACCACACAACCAGCCCAGCTCTTCCCCTCTACCCACTGCATCCCAAAACCAGTCCAACCTGTCTCTGCCTCCCTAACCGGTTCTTCCTCTCACCCATCCCTTCCTCCCACCCCAAGCCGCACCCCCAGCTACCTACTAACCTCATCCCACCTCCTTGACCTGTCCGTCTTCCCTGGACTGACCTATCCCCTCCCTACCTCCCCACCTACACCCTCTCCACCTATCTTCTTTACTCTCCATCTTCGGTCCGCCTCCCCCTCTCTCCCTATTTATTCCAGTTCCCTCCCCCCATCCCCCTCTCTGATGAAGGGTCTAGGCCCGAAACGTCAGCTTTTGTGCTCCTGAGATGCTGCTTGGCCTGCTGTGTTCATCCAGCCTCACATTTTATAATCTTCATCATTTGTTCCTTTTTCTGCTGCTTCTAGTCAAGCTGCAGCCAGGCTCTCAAGAGGAGCCAACACACGGTCCTCTAATCCAGCAGCTTCTGAACCCATGACGCTTAGCCTAATCACCCAACGAGGTTCCAGCAGGCCCTCATTCCAGCTGTCTCAGAGAACAGACCTCCTATCAATCAGAATATCCAGATAAATGCAGAGGGAGTTTCAATATTAAACAAAGAGGACTTAAGTTGCTTCAAAGATAGTAGGAACTGCAGAATCAGAGATAACAAAGTGTACAGCTGGATGAACACAGCAGGCCAAGCATCATCAGAGGGGCAGGAAGGCTGACATTTCACGCCTAGACCCTCTAGGCCCGAAATATCAGCCTTCCTGCTCTTCTGATGCTGCTTGGTCTGCTGTGTTCATCCAGCTTTACACCTTGTTATCTAAGGACTTAAGTTGTGATTGGCTTGATTTGACATACACAGTCTCCTGAGCAGACGTTCTGCTAAGTATTGTCTACTTCTACTTACCTTTCAGCTACTTTATGATGGTGATGGGAACTATTTTCCTAGTTTACTTGTAAGGAAAGGCACTCATTATCTTTCTTAATATTGATTTTGCAATTTGGGCCTGTGAAAGAATCTTCCATTAACATGAACACTTTGTCAATTAAACCTGTGTGTGACAGACAGACAAGAAGATGAGAAGATTTAGTAACAGTTTTATACTTTCAAAATACCTAATGTTTTCCATGAAAAGCAGATCATGAAGTGCTGTTCAACCACACCACTGTCTCACACGAAACTAACTAGAGTGGAACAATGACAAACTCATAAAACTGTTCATCTGATGCAATACTTGTGCTAACATTACGTTTGTAACACGTTATCTGGGCCATGTTCAGATACCAACTTTCTTGGCAGCAGTTTAGTTTTTTGGCAAGTGAGCAAATAAAAACATATTTTGATTATTTTGTTTACTAACTTATATTGATAATATGCATCGTATATATAATTTTCAATCTTTGTAAAGATCAGCATAAACTTAAACTCATTTGGTAACTTTAAATTCATAGGTTCTGTTTTAGAATTCAAAGTCATCGATAAAACCCAAGTTAGCCTCTATTATATCAGTCACAATTCTAGCTGGCTGTGCCTCTATTTCAGTAACTGTGATCCTTGCATTAGGTTCTTTTGGGTGCCCAGTACATCTATATGGCATGAAATGCACAAACCGTTGAGCATTTTGGCTTGTGAAACTCCTGAATTATCAGAATTTCACTGGGTGCTAAGCAAATGCAATTATTTTGAAAACAAGCATGGAATTTATTTTTAATTATTGTCGAGGTGTGGACAATAACAGCAAGGCAGTATTTATTATGCATCTATAGTTGTAATGGGAGCAAGAGGAATTAACAATGAAGTTTTAGATCAGCGATGCATGCATGCTGAATCAAGCAGAAGTGGTGGGTTTCCAGGTTAAAAGAATTTGTTTTGAGTCAATTAATATGAAAGACTAGAGGAGATGTCAAAAGAGGTCTCCATTGTTCATGGAAGAAGGTTTTCATGTAGGTGCCAAAGAATGAAAGGAAATGGATCAGGTAAAGGGGAGAAAGATTAGATTAGATTCCGTACAGTGTGGAAACAGGCCCTTTAGCCCAGCAAATCCACACCACCCCTTGAAGCATCCCACCCAGACCCATCCCCACATAACCCACACAGCCCTGAACACGATGGGCAATTCAGCATGGCCAATCCACCTAGCCTGCACATCTTTGGACTGTGGGAGGAAACCGGAGTACCCAGAGGAAACCCATGCAGACTCGGGGAGAATGGGCAAACTCCGCACAGACAATTCCGAGGCTGGAATTGAACCCGGGTCCCTGGTGCTGTCAGGCTGCAGTGCTAACCACTGGGCCACCGTGCTGTCCTGTATGCTTGCCTTCATTGGTCAAAACACTGAGTGTAGGAATTGAGAAATCATATTGCAGCTGTACAGCTCTGAGATGACTTTTAGAGTACTGTGTATAACTCTGGTTACTCTTCTATAGGAAGGAAGGATAAAGAGAACAAGAGGCCAGAATCTGAGGTGTCAAGCAAACAGTGGAAAGGAACTGTAACACCAGATGGGTTTTTTTTGCCTTTTTAAAAAAAATGACAACTTATAAAACAAACAATTTATTATCCCAGCCTAACATTTTTGAATGTAATCATTGTCCCCCCATTTTTTTACAACCAAATGAAGAGGGGTGAATTGTCATAGTTCCTTGTAAATATTTGCTGTTTTGAATGATTCTTCTCTCTTTACTGCCCAAAGCCTGTTGTCTACAGTTCCTTTGTAATATTCCCATGTCTGGCTTCATTTTCTTTTCCAAGCTGGACCATCTGCAAGCATGTCTTTCACCCAATATGTGAAACTACCAAGACAGGTACAAATGAACAGGAGATATTGACATAATAACTTGACAGCAATTTTTCATGACATGTTCA